>NW_006408538.1:5468899-5527302 GCF_000296735.1 Chrysochloris asiatica
GCAAGGTCTGTTTGAACTGCAAGACTGGTGGTTCAAACTCACCAGCCACTCCTCTAGACCCTATGCTGTTGCTGTTGGTAGGGGCCATCAAGTCAGTACCGACTCATAGCGACCCTATGCACAGCAGAACGAAACACTGCCCGATCCTGGGCCAACCTCACTACTGTTGCCACGCTTGAGTCCTATACACGGCACTTTAACAACAACAAAAATCTAGACAACTGAACTTGTATTTTATAGCACGTTAAAATGTTAAGATTTAAAATTAAAAGCCTTTCACCATGAACAACTGCCTCCTTTACCATGAGACTAGAAAAACTAGATTGTACCCAAGTACGATTACTAAGCATTTTGATCAAAGGTTCTATGGAAAAATCCTGATCACAGGGTGGAAATGCAGAATAGTATTTCAAATTCTCATGGAATTCATATTTTCTGGAGTCATGGAGGTTACATGAATCCCTCAAATTATTACCCTGAGAAAATCTTTCAACCATAAACCAAAAATATACTCTTTAGTCTTCATAAAACCAAGTAAGAATTCAGCTTAACTAGTAAAGAAAGTCTGCCTTGAGCACTGTGCTTTTAAAAGATAAATCTATATGGGATAAAATGGTCAAGAGTCACTCAAAAGTAACTGGATTAAATGGAGAGGAAACTTAGGGGGCAGCGAATTTACGGTAATGGTGGATGACACACTTGTAAAAGAAGAGAAAAAATAGCTGTACAACTCAAATGTAATTAATATCACTGAAATATACATGTAGAAATTGTTGAACTGGATTATGTTCTGCTGTGTATATTCAGCCACAACAATAAAAATAAAATATTTTAAAAAGAAGATGAAAGGTATACACAGAGTTGTTGCTGTTGTTAAGGGCTGTCGAGTCGATTCTGATCCGTAGCAACCCTGTCTGGGGTTTCCAAGGAGCAGCTGGTGAGCTTCAACCACCAACCTTGCAGTTTAAATGACTGTGCAGTCTGGTGCATTAGCCAACAGCATCACATCTAACTGTACTAAAAAGACTGGTTACCATTCAACCAATTCAAGAGGTAGCATTATGATCAAAAACCACTGGTACTGAGCAGAAGTTCAAGCTACAAAAAAGGCATGGATGAGAAACAAGGTGCCAGTGATTGATGAAACACTAATTGCGATGCTTCAACAAACAGATGAAAATGTTCAAAGTACTTATTCTTGTATCTCAAGAAATTTGAAAGACAGTTACCTGGCTAACCAACTACAAGAGATCCATATCCATGCTCAATCTAATAAGAGACAATCAAACAAAATACAGAAATGATTAAACGATATAATTAAGATCACAAGCGAGCAAAGTTTTGCAGAAGGTAACGCAAAAACAGCTGCATTTATATACTGACCTGGAACCACCAGAAGTTCAAAACAGATTCAGAAAAAATGAGATGAACAGTATACTTGCTGAGGTCAGCTAGATCGTGGCTGAATACAGAAAATACCAGAAATATATTTATCTTGCTTTATTAACTGCCCAAGACATTTGACTATATGGTTCATAATAAGTCATGGAAAACTTGGAATTTCATAACCCCTAATTGTGCTAATGCAAAACCTGCACCTGGATTAAGAGGAAGTCATTAAAACAGAACAAGGAGATACTGAATAGTTTAAAATTGAAAAACGTGTACAGCCAGGTTGCATCCTTTCACCTTGCTTATTCAGTCTATGTGCAGAGCAAATAATCCAAGAAGCTGGGCTATATGAAGGTGAACGTAGCTTCAGGATTGGGAAGACTCTTTAACAACCAATCATATGCAGACAACCCAACCTTGCTTGCCAAAGCTGAAGAAGACTTGAAGAAGTTACTGATGAAAGTCAAATACTAAAACCTTCAATATGGACTACTCTGAACACAATGAAAATTAAAATCTTCCTAACTGGCCAGTAAATAACATCATGATAAATGGAGAAGAAACTGAAATTGTCAAAGATTTCATTCTATTTGATCAATAATTAATCAAAACCCTTGGCAGTTGCAGTCAAAAAAATCAAATGACAAACTACAATCAGCAAATCTGCTCCAAGAGACCTTTTAAAAGTTCTGAAAAACCAAAGAAATCACTTTGATGACTACAGGTGCACTTGACTCAAGCCACAGTATTTTCAAGCACTTCATAGACATGTGAAACCTGGACAATGACGAACAAAAACAAAGAAGAATTGGCACATTCAAATTATGGTGACTATGCTGTGGATGGACGGAAGAACACACAAATCACTCTTGGAAGAAATATAGGCAGAACTGCCTTAGAAGCCAGGATGGTGAGATGTCATCTTGCTGACTTTAGACACATCATAAGGAAAGACCAACAGCTAGAAAAGGACATCATGTTTGTTAAAGTGAAGGATCAGGAAAAATGAAGGAAATGTTCTATTAGATGGATTGATATAATGGCTGCAACAAAAAAAGCTCAAGCATATGAGAACCATGACCAGACAACATCTAGTTCTGATATACATAAGGTCACCATGAGTCAGAGCTGCATCGACAGCAACAGACAACTCTCAGTGTCTTACTCACATGAACTCATCTAACCCTAAAACAATCTTCTGAGGGTGTGACACTGGCATCATTTCATGAAGCAGAGGTAAAACCTGCCTGTATGACACTGTCATTAGGTGACGAGATCCTTGTGATTTTAGAGCCTGTGCTAATCCCAATGTACTACCCACTTTGCCTGTAAAGAAAAAGAAAGCACTACATTATTGAAGCTTTAAATAAATAAAATTATGCCTTTCCATTCATTTTTGGCTCTATACTGATCTATGAGAGAGATGTATATGAATTAATCAAAAAAGATGTTAAATTCTCAGTTGATAATAAATATAATACAGTATAATATCATGCATGGCACAGAGAGCAAACACTGGAGCAACAGTGCCTGCATTTTAATCCAGACTCTGGTCAGATTTGATTGCTCTATGCTCAGCTTCCTCATCTGTAGAACTGGAAATGGCAACAGCTCCAAATTAAGGAGCAAATGTACCATGCATATAGCATTCCGCACAAAGGAAGCACCCAATAGGTGGATATTAGCTAATGCCAAGGTAGGTAAGTTACAGCCCATTCATTCATTCTTTAAAATTGATGAAGTGTTTCCTACTTAAAAAAAATATTAATTTAAATTCCTAATTCTATATATGATTAATCTAGTCCAACTGTGTGTGGCACTGTAGGATCAACAATGGACTGTGAATTTTAAGATCAACAGTTCAAACGCACCAGCTGCTCCTCGGAAACCCTATACAGAGTCACTATGAGTTAGAACTGACTCAACAGCACTTAACACCAACCCAACTATGGACTTTTTTGTAATATCAATATCTCTAATATAAATAGTTATCATCAAATTGGAATAACTATCAACAAGAGAACTATGAATCAATCAAAATAATCTTTAAAATGGGTCAACTTGACTGTGCCTTATGATTCATCCTTAAGACAATAAAGTAGTTATCTAAGAAATTACTAGTTTAAAAGCTTCATGAAAATGAACACAGTACAAAGAGGATAAAACAGTTTTCAGTTATAAATGAAGCATGGGAAGACTCTAATCATTTAAAAAAAAAGTATTCACCACCATAAAACACCCCCTTCAGTTACTGTTGTAACTGCTGATGAATAGTCAAATTTCTGAAAAGCCCTCTCCCCACTTTTCTTAGGTTTCTAACAAATATCCTACAGTGAGATCTTCTTTTCACATTACATAAAATAGTAACTCTTTTTAACTACCTCAGATAGGCCTTGTCTCCCACACCATCTCACACTATGGAAAAGACACCAAACAAGCTACATGAGGAGTCGTAGTGTGGCGCCATGGGATAAAGCACAGAACTACAAGATTGGTTTGAATCAGATCAGTGGTTCAAACTCATCAGCTGCTCCTCAGACACCCGATACAGGGTCACTATGAGTGAGAACCAACTTGATGGCACTTAACAAGTTACATGAATTAACTCTTTAATTACAATTACAATCCTAAAACAGATTTCAGTGAAACATCCAGACTACGACAAACTAATAAGAAAGGCTCGGTAATATACTTCTGAAAATAGGCCAATGAAACCTCTACAGATGACAGTGGTCTGATTCCATTGTAACAGGATTGCCAAAAGGCAGTCAAGGCCAACATGATAAACAACAATCCTATTAAGTAAATTCTATCATGAAGCCACAATATGGATGAAGATAATAAAGCTTAGTAACTTGCTGTTGTTGCTGATAAGTAACATCAAGTAATTTAACATAATTTTGAGGGATATAAAAGGAAAAGTTTTGATGAAGAACCAAAAAAGAAAAGCCTTATTATCAAAGTAAGATGAGAAATGTAAGAGAAAACTGGAGAGGTAAAGCTTCTGATATTCTGTATATAATGATTAAGTTTCTCACTCCAAACTCTTCAACCTTCCCACAGAGAGGCCTACTTGTGTGAACATTGGGCAAGGTAATTAATAGCTCCAGGTCTCCGTTTACTCATTTCTACGGATGGTACTATTTCATAGAATTTTTGTGAGAATGATATATATATTTAAATAGCATAGTGGTTACAAATCGGGCTATGAACCGCAAGGTCAGTAGTTCGAAACTACCAGCTGTTCCGCGGGAGAAAGGTGAGGCTTTCTGCTCCTGTAGAGATTTACAGCCTCGGAAACCCTGTACAGGGTCCCTAAGAGTCGGAACCAACTTCACGGCACATAACAACAGCAACAACTGACTTAATCACTATAAAACTGAAAGAGTTTTAGGTCTGTAATAAAAATTCAAATTTGGGAAAGGGCAAACTTTAAAACAGCAGCCAGTAGAGGGAGGTGGGGAAAGGAGTGGGCAGGGTCAATAGGCACATTCGAACTGTGGAGACATGTAATTGACCACTGTGAAACCAGTGTTAAAGTTTCTTGGTTTCTCATGGAAAATATTTGATACACCTAGTTTTTTCCTTCCACACTCTTAGTCCATCAGTGTCCAAATAGTCCGCTCCATTTCTGTCTTGTTTTTGTTGGTGATACTACAACATAATATTGCATTGACTCCATTTCCTGCCCCAGGTGGAAAAAATTAGATGATTTCAAATACTTTCTTCGGCTCCACAATAAGCTGCCAGTCACTTTTCTGCATTTCATCTCTGAACCAGTCTTTGAGAACATCGATGAACTTTCAGTTGATCTTATTGACCAGAAGGTATGTTACTTCTAAGTGTCTCCCGTACATCTTGGGAGATTCTCCAGAGACAGGTTCTACGTTCACACACACTTCTTGACCTTTTTTTGCCAATTGTGATATATTTTAAATGAGTCAGAGTGCCTGGAATGGGTAAGTACTCATTACATGTTAGCTATCATTATAGTGTTCATTACTGTCATTAATCCTTTATTTATGTACAACGGTTCTTCAAAAAGTTCGTGGAAAACTGGAATTAAAAGATAATGGAATTTTTTCCAAATTTTTTGAAGCTCCTCATATTTTTAAACTTTTCCTGAAAAACTTCTGTGCCAAGCAGTGTATTAGAAGTTGGTTATTATATTAATAGAAAGCCCTACCCTCATGAAACTTTCATGTTTTAAACCAGACAAACAATAAGCGTGTAAAGAAATAATTACAGAATGTGTTACGTGCTCTGAAAGAAACAGAAGGATGATGAGAAAGAGACTAACTGTGAAGGCCGCTTTACGGAAGGGTATCATAGTGAAAACACTGGAGAGGAAAAAACAGATGTCAGAAGAGACTGTAAGACTTGCTCTTGAACACAGAGTAGCGAAAGAGAAAGACATGAACATTTCAAAGGACAGCTCCAGAAGACAAATTAAAGTATTACAATGAAATGTACAAAAAACTGGAGTCACATTAACAAAAGAAAGGAACAGTCTCAGCATTTCTCAAACTAAAAGAACTTTCTTTAGGAAAAAAAAAAAAATCAACCTCAAATTGCAATATTGAAGGATTCTATGGGCAAAAAGCTTAATGATACAGAAAACATCAAAAGAAAATGGAAGGAATATACAGTGTCACTGTACCAAAAGAAATTGATTAGCATTTAGCCATTTCAAGAGGTAGTATCTGATCAAGAATCGAAGGTACTAAAGGAAGAAATCCAAGGTATAGTGGGAACACTGGTGAAAAAAAAAAGACTCCGTTGATAGAATACGAACTCAGATGTTTAAACAAATCGGTGCGGCAGTGGAAGCACTGCTCTAAGCCAAGAAATTTGAAAGGGAGAACTACCTTGCCAGTTGAGTGGCAGAAATCCATTTTCATTCCCATTCCAAAGAAAGGTGATCCATAGGGCTATGGAAATGAAACAGTGTCATTAATATCATATGCAAACAAAATCAGGCTGAAGATAAATAAATGATTCCAGTAGCTTATCAATAAAGACTGCCAAATATTTACGTCAGATTCAGAAGAGGATGTGAAATGACGGCTATCACTGCTTACGTCTAAATGGATCTTGGCTGAAAGCAAAAAATACCAGAAAGACGTGTACCTGTGTTTTACGGACTATGCAAAGGCATTTGACTGTGTGGATCTTAACAAATTATGTAAAGAATGTAAACAAACACTGCAAAGAATGGAAATTTCAGAACAAGTAATTCAGCTCATGTGGAATCAGTAAATCAACCAACAGGCAATCATTCAAACAGAACAACAGAATATGGTATGATTTAAAATCAGGAAAGGTGTGCAATGGGTTGCATCTTTTCACCATACTCATTCAATCTGTACGTTTAACAAATAATCTGAGATGCTGGACTATATGAAGAAGAACGCAGCCATCAGGATTTGAGGAAGACTCATTGCAACGAATGTGCATTATACAGGCGACACAACCTTGATTATTTAAAGTGTAGGCGACATGAAACATTTACTGATGAAGAACAAACATTATAAAAACACCTCACAACTGGACTAATAAGTAACATCATAAACAAAGGAAACAATACTTACGTTGTCAAATAATTAATTTTACTTGGATCCATGGAAACAATTGTCAGGAACTACAAAGGACATACTGCAGTGGGCAAATCCTTAAAGATCTCTTTAAAGTGTTAAAGAGCAAGTATATCACTTTGAGAACTAAGGTACGCCTGGCCAGAGTCAAGGTATTTTCAATCATGTGAAAATTGTACAATGGATAAGGAAGACCAGAAAAGAATCAATGCAATTGAATTATGGTGCTGGCGAAGAATATTGAAAGTATCAAGGACTGCCAGAAGAACAAACAAATCTGTCTTGGAAGAAGTACAGCCAGAATGCTTCTGGAAGTGAGGATAGCGAGACTTGGTCTGAAGTACTTTGGGAATGTTAACAGGAGGGACCTTGGTAGAGAGTCCATGAAAAAAGAAGATCCTTAATGAGAGGGAATGACAAAGTGGCTATAATACTGGGCTGAAGCATAGCAATATCTGTGGTGATAGCACAAAATCAGGGAGTGTTTCATTTTGTTTAACATTGCCACTAAGTGTTATAGAACCAACTCAAGAGCTCTGGATAACAAAGCATTCACTAAGATATTATACAAAGACCTAAATTTTGATTCTCCTTTCTTGTTTTGGGTTGTGATTCTCACACAACATTCATTTTGGTGTAGACTTCTGAAAATACAAAGGAGTAAGGAAAAGCTTCTCTCCTTTGCCCCTTTTCACAGAAAGGGTTGGATATAAGTAAAAAGACTGACCAAACCTGTATTTACTATAAAAAGCCCATTCTGTACAATGTCTGACAATCTGCTTTAGAGTACAAAATTTTAATTTATGCCTTGGTACTGCCGTATTTCAAAATGACACCACAGAAACTTTCATGGCTGGTCCCATCTTAGCCTGGAACTATAATCCTCCTCAGGGAAAAAAACAGGTTTAGGCTTTTGACCCTTTCTAGGCAAATAAGGCAACTTTCAGCCAGCTTTCCAAGCAGTTGAATCAGATAGCTGCCACATAGCTGCCACACACTTCTGAGAGTCTCTGGAGGACATTTTCCTTGCCAACTTCTGAAACAGCTATTTGTCACCACAAAAGAGGATTAATCTAAACAGAAGGGGGGGTGGGTAGGTAATAAAGATGAACCTAGAAAAATTTCTTGTTCTTGTAGAAACAACATATAAAGTGGTTATCATGTCTTTGAAAAGGCAAGATGAGTCTCCAAATAAAAATGTTTCTTCTATCTATAAAGTCTAACTAAATTAATCATAAGAAGAGGAAATATTGATCTACAATAAGGATTAAAAAGATCATTACAAATGCTAATTAAAAGTAAAAAAGAATCACTAAAAAAGCAAATAATAAAAAAAAAGTACACTTTTATACTAGTTCCAAACTGAGAAGAAAAACAACGTAATTAAAAATAATTCAGATAAAAAAGATACCCACATCACAAGTTTTGCCTGTTTACTCTCAGTATTAATTTTAGATCTTTGCTTTGCGTTAACTGTGATGTACTAGCTAAAATATTAGTCCACGTAACAGTCAAATCCTCAAGGCAAGTGACAAAATGCTAGCTTTCTACTTTGGGGGAGGGAAAAGAAAAAAAAAAACCCTCTCCCTTCTCTTTAATTTGTTCTTTTCCTTATTTTCTTTTTGCAGTGTTAGCCAAATAATTTAATACAGAGACACTATTCATAATTAATGTAAAATCTCTGGCTATGGAGAAGTGATGAAATAACGTGTACAAATACAATCTAAAGCAAAGATTTAAATAAACATTAACAGAATATAGATTGATGCATATGTAAGAATCAGGACATTTTAAGTAGGTGGAACAAAACTTAAGACTTATGAAAATATAAATTATGAAATTAACAACTACAACAGCACCTAAAGAGAGAACATAAATTCATATACAAATTCATTTATGGTTCAGTCATTTTCACAGACAAGACCAAGTAGCTACTATAAATGGATGTAACCAAGTCATATAAAGGCAAGAAAAAAAACACTGGCAAAATTAGAAGGTTGCCAAGTTACTTTAAGAATGTTTCCTTTCAAATCCAAATCTCTCACTCACGAAAAAAGGAAAGAAGAGAAAGAGAATTCAGGAGAATTTCTTCTTGCAGTTGGTAGGAAGCAGGGTAAAAATTTTCTATGTATCCTGACTTTAAATTACTTTTCAAAATAGGGAAAATTATTAATCCATAGAAATGAATTACAGAGCTCCATTATAAAACAATTTCTAGATTCCAAAAGTGCTAAAAGTATTTTAAATTTAAAATGTCATTATATTAATTCTGTACTTTAAAATGAAAATAGCTTTAAATTAACTCCCTTTGATATTATTATGAGAAGGAATTAAAAACAATGTGATACTAATACTTTGTTTCTTTTTTTTAATTTAACCCATTCACTATTTCAACTGCAAGGCCAGTGATTCAAGCTCACCAGCTGCTCCTTGGAAACCCTATTCAAGGTCACTATGGGTTGGAATCGACTTGACAGCACTTAACAACAACAACAACAACAAAGAGCATACAGGGTTTGGGTTAGGCTGCTAACTGCCAGGTCAGCAGTACAAATTTACCAACCACTCTGTGGGAAAAGATGAGGTTTTACACTCCCATAATGATTTACAGCCTTGGAAACCTTGCACAGGGTTGCTGTAAGTCAAAAACAACTCCACGGCACATAGCAGCAGCAGCAGCAGCATTGTGGATATAAAGCAATATACAGTCACCAAAGGCACTATCCCATTATTGATACCACTTTCTCTGATGGTAATTTGACAACAACTAATGGTAGCATGGTAGTGTAGCGGTTACGAAGCGGGCTGCTGTTAGCAGTTCGAAACTACCAGCTGTTACATGGGAGAAAAATAAGGCTTTCTGCTCCCGTAAAGATTTACAGCCTCGGAAACCCTGTATAGGGTCACTATAAGTCAAAACCGACTCCACGGCACATAACAACAACGGTAGCGTAGTGGTTAATAATCGGGCTACTAACCTCAGGATCAGCAGTTCAAAACTACCAGCTATTCCATGGGAGAAAGATGAGGCTTTCTGCTCCAGTAACGATTTACAGCCTCAGACACCCTGTGTACAGGGTCACTATGAGTTGGAACCGACTCCACAGCACATAAAAACAACAACAACAAAAACTGTGGTTCTGCAGGATAATGTACTGGACCACAAGGTCTGTTTTACTCACAAGGTCATCAGTTCAAACTCACCAGCCACTCCTATACTGGGTCGCCATGAATTGGAATCGACTCAACAACATTTAACAAAAACAAAAACTTAACAAAACACCTACCATCCAGATAAACATGAGTGAGAAATATAATAAATAAACTAGACAAACGAGTGCCAATGCCTGAATAAAGGCATTTGATATGAAACAGATACTGAAGATGTAGTATTACTCAAATTCTGAAAAGTCTTAAGCTAATAATTTTAAATTTACATATGGCCCTGCCTTTGTTTGTATTAGTAAAATAAAGGCAGAACTTCAAAACTTGTAAAAAAATCATAAGCAAGATGATTAAAGACAGATGAACTAATATAATTCAAGGCTCTCGTGTCAATTAAAAAAACTTAAGCGTATTCTCAAAAGCACAGATATAATGGAAAAACAACAGCTGAGAAAATACTGAAGAGTGTCCTTGCGGCGTGGCCCAAATACTAACCAAAAAAAAACCCTGAAAAATCAAATCAATGAAAAACAAATTCAAAGTAGAATCTCAGTACCTTAAGCCATATTTACTCAGGATATGTTAATTTAAACCTTTAAATTACATTTTACAATGAGAAAATATATAAATGTGTACTAGCTTGAAGGAGCTCTGGTAGCATAGTGGTTACGAATCAGGCTATGAACCGCAAGCTCGGCAGTTCAAAACTACCGGCTGTTCCGCAGGAGAAAGATGAGGCTTTCTGCTCCGGTAAAGTTTTATAGCCTCGGAAACCCTGAAGAGGGTTGCTGCTATGAGTCGGAACCGACTTCAAGGCACATCACCACCACCACCACACTAGCTTGAGGAGTAGTCCTTGTGTGGTACAATAGGATAGCAGTGGACTGCCAAGGTTGGTTTGAACCACAAGGTCAGCAGTTCAAACTCACTAGGCGCTCCTCAGAAATGCTCTACAGGGTTGTATGCGTCGGAGTTGACTCGTTGGCAGTTAACAACAAACAACAACATACAAGACTGAAGGAGTTTTGTTAAAATACTTTTGAAAACAAACTATTATTACTTCCATTTTTAAATGAAGATAAGTAATATTTTTTCACATATTTACAAATTATCCCTATCTAATACTACAATCTCAATGAACTCTACTAATACTTAGTAGTCTCATTTGTATCTAAACATATTAAATGCATTCCTATTAAGTAGATCAGC
Source organism: Chrysochloris asiatica (assembly GCF_000296735.1). Taxonomy (NCBI): domain Eukaryota; kingdom Metazoa; phylum Chordata; class Mammalia; order Afrosoricida; family Chrysochloridae; genus Chrysochloris; species Chrysochloris asiatica. Next base: position 5,480,260 of record NW_006408538.1, read on the forward strand.
TTTTAATTACTCACATTCCAATGTTTTACTAGGGGTAAATGTAAATAATCCATTTGGAGTTAACTACATAAGCCAAGCATATAATTCATGATTCAGAACTGCCCACAACAAATGAGTATGTAATTGTAAAAGGCAGCTTGGTAAAAAATTACCAAAACTAATTTAGATCAAGTGTTTTAAATTTTTATTGTATATTTTATTTGCATTCTTTATTTTTAAATGAATTAGTACCATTTCCCTCAGTATGCTGTTATTGTTGCTATGAGTCATCCAGTTGATTCGACTCAAAGCGACATTATGTACAACAGAACAAACAAATACACTGCCTGGTCCTACAACATCCTCACAATCATTGTTGAGCTTGACCCCACTGAACTGTTGTTACCACTGCGTCAATCCCATCTCATTGGGGGTGGGGGAGGGCGGGTCCTCCCCCTTTTTCACTGACCTTCCACTTTACCCAGCAATGATATTTTCTTAAGGGACTGGGTCCCCCTGACAATATGCCTGAAGTATGTAAGACGAAGTCTTCTCATGCCGGCTTCCAAGGAGCATTCTGGTGTTACGTCTTCCAAAATAGATTTGTTTATTCTTCTAGTAGTCCGTGGTACTCAATATAGCACTTTAAAATGTAGCCCAAATGAATTCATGCATTTTATGGATGAGGATGCAAAGACTCAGAAACTGAGTAACTTGCCCCAAATTCCCAGTCATTCAGGGGTAGGGTCAGAACATGAATGCAGATCTTGTGGTTCCTGGACTTGCTAAACACTACAGCTTAACCAGGACACATGAGTATCCATATACTCAGTTCACTTCAATACCAGCTTATGGATGCTGTGAATAGAGTTCATAGTATTTTAGGTCTACAAATCAGAAAGGCATGAAATTTAATTGCCCTTATATAAATTTTACGCTAGCTACAAAATGGAGACAGAGAAGTGATTGAGAACAGCTGAAGCCAACATACTGCTGTTTATTGTGCTTTTACAAGGGAAGACCAAAGGTATAGCTTCAAAATCATAGAAATTTATATACGAAAATATGAAGCTATCATTTCTCCACATATCCTCTATCTAGGTTTACAAACTTTAAAAAATAAAAAAATTGCTGCGAATTGGGTGTACATTTACAAATCAAATACAATTTTCCATTCAATAATTCATACACGTTTCATGTCATCGACAACAATCCACACAATGTAGCATCATTTATCCTACTTCCTCCCTGTGTTTCCATTCCTCCTCCTTTCCAATAGCCAGGTACCATCTAGTTCTTCTGGTCTTAGAGTCTTTGGACGAATTTGTATCTTTGCAACTTTGGTTTTCTTCACAGTTCTTTGCTCTTGACAGGGAGACATCAATAGTTGTACTTGAGATGACTGATTACAAACTTTGAAGACCTCAGTCACTGCTCACCAAATTAGGATACTGCACTATTATATTGTGCCAATTGACTTTAGTGTCCCCCAAAGGTGGAGGGTCAGAGAAAAAGAGGAAGACCCCCAATGAGATGGATTGGCAAAGTGGCAGCATTGATGGACTCAAGCGTGGCAATAGTAGTGAGGTTGGCCCAGGATCGGGCATTGTTTCATTTCACTGTGTATAAGGTCACTATGAGTCAGTATCGCCTTGATGGCACCTAACAACAACAACAACAAGACTATGATCCTGAGCCCCCAGGCCCAACAACTTATTCTCTCAAGGTTTCTGGTAATGCTTAAGAAATTTTCGTAACTTTGGCCCATGTATGCTCTACTATATTCATGGATATATTTGTAGCATATGCAAACGTGTATGTAGAAATATCATCTATCAAGCATCTAGTTCTCTAAATAAATATATAGTTGTTGCTAAGTGCCATGGAGTCAGTTCTGACTCATAACTACCCATGTATAGGATTTCCGAGGAGTGGCTGGTGAGCTTAAACCGCCAACTTTGCCGTTTAAACTGACCTCGCAGAGCAGCGTATTAACCCTCATTATTTACATGTTCTATTCTCCTTCCCACATCTGTTCAGCCTGCATGTCTATTTATCCAGTCATGGATTATTGTTACTTGAGGCTTATATTTAACTGTTTGCCTTTAACTTTTATACTCCTCCTACTCTTCCTTTGCCTTCACTTTTTGCTGACCTCTTTTTATATACTGTTTTTCCCTTCACTACCCACCAGCCGCTCCTTGGAAACTCAATGCAGGGTCGCAATGAGTAGGAACCGACTGGAAGGCAGTTGTTAGTGGTTTTCCCTTCCTTCCCCTCAAACCCCTGGTAACTTTCAAAAAATGTTTCTTTTTGTGTGAAAACCTTTTCTTGACTTTTTAGAATAGCAGTCTCATATAAAATTTGTCTTCTTGTGACTGACCTCATTCACAGCATGGAATGTTTTGATTCGCATGAGTGTCTAATTTTAAGCACATCCCAATCATCTGGGTTGTCTTCTGTTGTTTGCATAAATCTAGTTATATTTGATAGTGTGTTTACATCAGACACTAGGGCCATTGGTGGTGCAGTGGGTTAAATGCTGGGCTGCTAACAAAAAGGCAAGTTCTAACCTGTCCGATAGGGTCACTATGAGTCAGAATAGATTTGATGGCAGTGGGTGCTTTTGGTTTATTAGGGTCCTTAAGTTTTCTTTGATGTCCTTTATTGTTTTAGATTTAAACTGTTTGTATATAGTTCATAGTTCAAATGCTTATCCAGTTTTGCCAGCATCATTTGTGGAAGAGATGATCTCTTCCCCCTGTAGTGAGTTTCAGCCCTTTGCCAAAAGCTAGTCATCCGTAGGTGGATGATTTTACTTCAGGGTTCTCAATTCTGCTCCACTGTCTCTGTCAGCTCTACAGACTTCTGGCAGTGCTGTTTCCATCTGTCTAACCCTTCCCCAAAGACTTTTGCATTCTTAAATTTACACCTCAAAACAGCAGTTTTGTCATCCTCAAATGACTCAAATCCTGTTCCTTTTCAATGTTGTTTGTCTTTGGGGAACAAAAAGAAGCATGAAGGAGCAAGATCAAGGCTGCAGAGTGAATGGCGTACGGTTTCTCAATGAAATTCTTATAGTACAGCCCTTGATACCCTTGAAGATGAGCAGGCACATTGTCATGATGAAAAATATTCCTCAGTGCAACCTTCCTGACCTTTTTCTCACCAATGTAGCTTTTCATTTCCTTAAAACTTTGTTGTAATAAGCGCCATGATCATCCTGTTTTCTTCAAAAGAGTGTATCAAGATCACACCTCTGTAACCCCCACAAAACAGAACCATAACCTCTGAGCTGACTTCTCTAACTGAACTTTAAATGGTCCAGCAGATTCCTTCAGAAGCCACTGTTCTGATTGCACCTTTTTTGGGAACATACCCTAATGAGACTAAGACAAGTATATTTCTGAGAGAACTTGTCTTCAGCTATCCATTGATCACAGAGACATGTTTAAACACATTTTGTTTGCAATAAAATCATGAATATATGAACTGGAGCCCTAGTAGCAATCCTTCTGGACTTACCTTCATATTTTACAGTTAATAACTGCTACTACTATGTCATTTTTCATCCCTTTCTCCCTATACTTATTTTTAAGAGGTGCTAAATCTAAAGATGCTGTCCAATTAAAATATGTTATTATGAACAGTACCATTATCCCTAAGGTGATTGTTCTGTTTTTTAATAAAATTTCCAACAAAAGCATTGAGTGAGAACAAACTGGTAGTAGTATGAGAGAAAGTTTAACAGGGAGAGAGCTAGTGGTGGTGATGTGCTGTGGAGTCGGTTCCGACTCATAGTGACCCTGCATAGGGTTTCCGAGGTTATAAATCTTTACAGGAGCAGAAAGCCTCATCTTTCTCCAGTGGAACACCTACTAGTTTAGAACTGCTGATCTAGAGGTTAGCAGCCTGACTCGTAATTAGTATGCAACAGGAAAAGAGGAAAAGGCATTATTTTAGTACCTGACATCTTGCTAAATTCACCATTTAATCATCTTTTCTTTTCCTCAAAATTAGTTAAGACTAAATTACAACTTCTAAAATAAACATTTTTTCCTTCCCATGTTAAAGTAACATGCTAATGGATTACCAGAAAATTTATTCATTTATGTATACCAATTTTTATATTAATTCCATTTGTAAAACTAGTAAAGGAGAATTCATGAAAACAATTAAGATCAAAATCATTTTGACTACTTGCAAACTTTGTGTTCTATCTCTACTATCCCCCTCTATCTCAGATAAAAGTGTTCCCCTAAAACATCACCAGCAGCTCTTAATTGCACTCCTATTAAAATTGAAGGCTGTTTCCTTTTACCCTGTACTCCAGTGGATGAAGAACTTTTTTTTCTTTTTTTTGGTATAGAAAGACTTTTAAAACCTGTCAGCTCCTAAATCCCCTTCATTCACTGCTGTCAATATAGTGTTGTTGTTGTTGTTAAGTACTGTGGAGTCGGCTCTCACTCATAGTGACCTTGTACAGGGTTTCCGAGGCTGCAAATCTTTACAGGAGCAAAAAGCCTCATCTTTCTCCCACGGAACAGCTGGTAGTTTTGAACTGCCAACCTTAAGGTTAGCAGCCCGATTCATAACCACTACGCTACCAGAGCTCCTTACTAGCTCAATTTCATCTTTCTTAGAGTTTGAAGAGAAGGATTCAATTTTCAGGGAAAAGAAAAAATTAAATTCAAAATCTACAATACAATTGTAAGAACATGAGCTGCACAGCTTCAAACTGCAATCACAATTACTGAACACTTGTTTTTATTGTTGAGGGCCACTGAGTCGGTTCCAACTCAAAGCAATCCCACATAGGGTTTCCAAGGCTGTGTATCTTTGCAGGAGGATAAAGTCTCAGCTTTATCCCACAGAGCAGCTGGTGGGCTCAAACCACCGACCTGTGGATCCAGTTCAATGCTTACCTTTCAGATCCACAGCACTCTCCAACTGAACAGTTACTATGTTTCAATCAATATGCCAAGCGCTTAAAGGCAGTGACTCTGTGATCTTCAAACTAAATTTATGGAGTAGATACAGGTGCTGTTGTTTAGTGGCATCAAGTCAGTTCAGACTCATAACGACCCTATACAGGGTTTCTGAGAAGCGCTGGTGAGCTTGAACCGCCAAACCTTGCAGTTCAAACTGCCTTGTGGTCCAGCGCTATATTCTACAATGCTAGACCAGTTAACCATGGCAAAATTACACAGCTCCAAAGTGACAGACAAGGATAGATTTGAAGCCTGGGGACCTGAGAATTAAACTTAACCCTTGAATGAACGAGCTCCAAAACTCTCAGCTGGTAGACAAGCCATTTTTATTTCAAAAATTTAAAGGAAACCACTACTAACTACAAAACGTCACAAAAAATTCTAGGGATTTTTGTTTCGTTTTTACTTGTAGTTAAATGTAAGGCTATGTAAAGTATGTTGTTGTTGTTGTTGTTGTTAAGTGCCTTCGAGTCGGAGCCGACCCATAGCGACCCTGTACAGGGTTTCCGAGGGTGTAAATCCTTAAGGGAGTAGAAAGCCTCATCTTTCTCCCGCGGAGCGGCTGGTAGTTTCGAACCACTGACCTTAAGGTTCGCAGCCCGATTCGTAACCACTACGCTACCATGCTACTCTAATTACAGCCTTTGGTGAATTTACATTGTTGTTGTGTGTGCCATCCAGTTGGTTCTGACTCATAGTGACCCTGTATAGGGTTTCCAAGAGCCACTGATGGGTCTGAACTGCTGATCAGGAGGTATGCAGTTCAGTGCTCATTCCACAGCACCACAGCCGGGATCAAATTAAAAATAGGGAGGCAAACTATTCATACATAAAAGTCTTGAGGAAAAACATTTTTATAATGTGGCATTCATAAAGGAAAACCAGTTTAAGAGATTCTTTGTGTGAAAAGTTTGGGAGGAAGGACTAAACGACCTCAAAGATCTATTGTGGATCTAACATCTGAGTACGCCAAACAAAAGCTTCTACATTAGAAGTATGTCTACCCCACCCTCCAGCCTGTCCCTCCCTTCCAGTTCCACTTACAATCCACCAGCTGCTTTTTATTATCACTGGCAAGACTGAGAAGCTTTGAGGTTAGCTCTCATAGAAAGAACTGAATAAAGGCAGCTGAAGTTGACTCAACATTTCTTCCTTTGCAGTAAATATTGGGTAATTTCTTTTCACACTGACCTGGTTTTTATTTTTTCCCTTTTTTATTCTTTTCCAGATTGCCCTGGCTTGACTTCTTGCTGACCAACCTGCCTGCCCCATTATATCTTGCTTAGTTCTGTGCCTTCAATTCCTGAAAAGCCTGAATCTGCATTCTAGCCTTCCTCTCTGAAATTAGGATTACTCTGATTTATTAACAGACGCCCTCTGTCCACATGCCTGTGTCTCTTAAGTGCTGGCTTCCCTATTCTACTTCCTTGCTAGTTCTACCTGACCTGCCACACTGGAGTGACACCTTAAAACAATAATTTTATTACGGTTGATTTTTTGCTGGGTGTATTCCATACAATTCTATGGGCAGCCTGTTGACAAAACTATCACACCCTGTGCATGAACTCATTACTTGCTTTTGTGGCTAGAAAGAACAAGTTCTGTTGTTATCAGTTGCCATGGAATCAATTCCAACTCATGGAAACCCAAGTGTGCAGAGTAGAACTGTTCCACAGGGTTTTCAAGACTGAGACCTTCCAGAAACAGATTGCTGGCTCTGTCTTCTGAGGTGCCTCTGAGTGAGCTAGAACTGTCTCTGAGTGAATACTGGCTAGCAGTCAAGCATTTTATATTTGTGCCACGCAGGGTTCCTCAAAATCCTAAAGAGTATCATACACATTCTATCACTTATTTCCTTTGGCTCTTCAGAAGCTATTTTTATTTACAGATATAACATTATCAAGATATCAACAACTCTTAACTCTATTTCCCATTTGCTTTGGAGAATATTTTCTTACTCTACAAGGTAGAAAATTGGTCCTCTGAGTTTCTAAATTCTGACTAGTTATTCTCACAGAACTTAGTGTAGTTCTCAATAGACACTCAGTAAAACTTAATATAGTCCTACCTCAACAAATAAATATTCTAGATATTGGGAATGTAAGAGGAAACAGGACAGACGACGTTCCTGCTCTTAGCAGATCTTACATTCTAGTGGGAGGAGGAAGAAAACCAGTAAGAACAGCAGTGGGTGTTAAGTACCATGTGAGAGTGATAAGGTGGCTAAGATAAAATGAACCATCAACAGTGAAGGAAGATAAGCTGGAACCTGAATGGCATTAAGAAGCCAACCCAGGAAAGAGAGAGCTCATTTTGGATCAAAGCACAGTAAACGCAAAGACTCCAAGGAAGAAAAGGAGGATGACATGTTACATAGACAGATAAAGCTCAGTGGGTCAGGAAGAAAGTGGTATGAATTAAAGTTGCAAAGGCATTGTTGCAGGGTTTTGTGGGTCAAGGCAGAGTTTCATGCAAGTACAAGGTTAAGTCATTACAGGAGTTTTAAGGAGCTCTGGTAGCATAGTGGTCCTAATGGTTACGAATCGGGGCTGTGAACCTCAAGGTCAGCAGTTCGAAATAACCAGCTGTTCCTCAGGAGAAAGAGGAGGCTTTCTGCTCCTGTAAAGATTTGCAGCCTCGGAAACCCTGCACAGGGTCACTATGAGTCAGAACCGACTCCATGGTACTTAACAACAACAAGTAGTAAACAAAGTCCTCCAATTTGTATACTAATGTCTGCAGATGATATACTTCAACAGGTAAGAACAGAAATATGGAGCTTCATTAGAAAATTATAGGGTTAACAAATGAAAGAAATTTTGCTGAAACATAGGTATTGAAATTATTCTGTAAAATGTGATTTGGTAACACTATATGCTTCTTTTTCAATCCCTTAAATAACAAGGTCTCAAAACAGATCTCGAAACTACTGTAATTTCAAAATAGGGATAGGTGTATACAGTATATTTCAAAATACTTTCAACTAATGTGATATGAAAACATCTGTCATTTCTATGGGAAAGAAAGTAGAAAGTTTAACTAATCTTACTGTGGTTTGTTGCCTACATTTAGTAGTGACAGACATGCTAAATTTCAGGTAGAAGATGCTGTTGCTAGTTCCCTTCCAACTCTCCGCTTAGTGAAAAAAATTTTTTTTAATTCTTCACTTGTTAAGTTCATGGACTTAAGTTCATGGCAGGTGGATTCCAGGTCAAGAATTCCTAGATAAAACCCTGACTGTTATCTCCTCAGATTAATACAATTGCCTTTGGACTGGTCACCCTATCTCCAGCCTTTCCTCGTATCCATCCTCCATCCTGATGCATGATCACAAAGTCCAACATAACAACACTTTGCTTACTGTCCTAACGTAAGGGTTCCTTACATCCTATGGGACAAAGTTCAAAAGCCTTCGTACGGTATAGCATGTCAGGTTCTGCAGCGTCACTAGAGCACCATCCAGCACTGCAATGAACACTTTTGTGCCTTTCCTGCCTGTATCTATAATGACTTTCTCCCTCTCCTCCACCTCTATTCTATTTGTTCTCACAAGATGGAGATGGGAATCATACAGTCTAGCCTTCCTGGTGCAGGATTAATGTGAACCAATGTCAGTGTGTCAGCTCCAGATGGAATAAATACAAAGCAGGAGAGGTAGTCTTCCTTCAAGATGCTTTCAACATATACTATCAATGTGACCCTATCATCAACAGGCTTTTTATTATAAGAGCACAAGTTCTACAATAAAATTGTCACAATGCTTAAAATGCCTTAATGTTTAACAATAGAACTCATTTTCTCTATTTCTGATGAATTATCAATTATATTATTCCTATTAGTCTAAAATTCCAAAATGAAAACTCCTTCTAAATACTAATTAAATATAGTTTACTACAGAGGTTATTAATTCCATCTGCAGAAGCAGGCATTAAAGTGATGTGGCACTTTATGATCAGCACTGGATTGTGAACCACCAGGTCATCAATTCAAACCCACCAGTTGCTCCTTGGAAACCCTACACAGGGTCGGTATGCATCCCACACTGACTCAAGGACACTTAACAACAATATTTAAAAAGATTTCTCAAGGATATACCAATTTTAAATTGTCAAATAAAAATTAGTTTTTGATGTTTGTTTTCTTGCTAATTAATATTTGTGTTGACCAAGATAGATTTTGAGAGAATTTTTATGCAATTTTCATGTGTTACAACATGGTTACGTATTTAGGTTACTACTAACTCTCTTTTCTGAGATATAATGGTAGAAAATGAAGTTTTCAAGAGAATATTGCATAAACATATAGTAAAGAACAAAATTCAATTTAATAAAACAGATATTATTTACTGTATGCATGGGGTCCTGGTGTGGTGTGGTGCTGTAGATTAAGCACTGCTATCTGAAGGTCAGAGGTTCAAACACATCAGCTGCTCCTGGGAAAATTAAATAGGGCTACTATGAGTCTCGAACTGACTTGAAGGGACTTAACAACAATATGCATGGTTAACCAGTGCAGGATATTGTTGTTGTTGTTGTTATGTGCCATGGAGTCGGTTCGGACTCATCACGACCCTGTATAGGGTTTCCGAGGCTGTAAATCTTTACAGGAACAGAAAGCCTCATCTTTCTCCCACCGAACAGCTGGTAGTTTCACACTGCTGACCTTAAGGTTTGCAGCCCGATTCGTAACCACTACGCTACCAGAGCTCCTTAAGCAGTGCAGGATAGAACGTATAAAATATGTTGTTGTTAAGTGCCGTCGAGTCGGTTCCGACCCATAGCGACCCTGTACAGGGTTTCCGAGGGTGTAAATCCTTACGGGAGTAAAAAGCCTCATCCTTCTCCCACGGAGCAGCTGGTAGTTTCAAATCGCTGACCTTAAGGTTTGCATCCTGATTCGTAACCACTACGCTACCAGAGCTCCTTGTATAAAATATAATAAAATATAAATCTAGGTTTCAAGAAGCTTAAAACCTAGCAGAATGGATAACCATAAAAATGTCCACAATTTTTAAAAATGTGATGATGTAAACATCATAAAAAGCCTAGATTAACCTTTCTACATGCTGTTAGAACAAAAAAAAAAGTTAAAACATCTAAAATATGTTTAAGTGAAATTTTTAAAAACTCATTATTGTGTATCATCATGGTCGTGATATGCCGTGGAGTCTGTTCCAACTCATAGCAACACTGTACATGGTTTCCGAGGCTGTAAATCTTCACAGGAGCAGAAAGCCTCATCTTTCTCCCATGGAACAACTAGCAATTTTGAACTGCTGACCTTAAGGTTCGCAGCCCAATTCATAACCACTACATTACCAGAGCTCCTTATTATTGTACAAGGGGGCTTTAAAAAGTTCATGAAAAAATGTAACTGAAAGATAATGAAAAATGTCCAAGTACCTTCTGAAGCCCCTTTGTATGTGTAATGGAGTATTTTCAGAGAGCGCAAATCAATGAACCAGTCATAAATAATAGGACAAATCTCAAAAACACAGTGGTATGTAAAAGAGGCAGGAGGGAGGAACGGAAAGTAAGGAGGGAATCGAAGAGTTCTTGGAAGAACAAAGGTATGAAAGCGTTGTAGAGAAGGCTCAAGTAGACTTGATGGAGTGATTTTTAGTAAGGGATCATGTTCTTCCTAGGAGACAACAAAAAGGGAGTGAGTGATGAATGACAAAGGAATTTCAAGGTAAAGAGAACGGGGCTTCAAGGGTGGTTGTTGTTAAGCGCCTTCGAGGTGGTTCTGACTCATAGTGATTCCAAGGAGTGGCTGGTGAATCTGAACCAATGATTCTGCGGTTAGCAGTCCAGTGCTTATCCTATAGCACCAGAGTAGGTAGGGGTGTACAGGTTAAGTATTCTGGTCAAGTCCTTTCAAGGCTTCCTCAGGGTTTGAGCTGGGTGGGACTAGGAAGTTGATCAGAGGAGATGTTCCCAAACTTTACAGAGTCTGTAATAATGGTTCTGATTATTTAATCATATAGCTAATTAAATGTAGGCATACCTAGTTCTATTGCATTTTGCTTTATTGCGTTTTACAGACACTACGTTTTTTACATATTGAAGGTTTGTGGCAACTCTGCACCTGAGCTTTGTGTCTGCGTCACATTTTGATAATTTTCACAGTACTTAAAACTTGTTCATAATGTTACTAAACATTTAATAAACTGCCAAAAAAAAAACCTCTCCAACTACTGCCATCAAGTTGATTCTAATTCATGCTGTGTTGTTGTTACGGGGAATGCCTTTGTAGCTCAGTGGCATCAAGTCAGTTCGACTCATAGGGTTTTCCAGGAGCACTTAGTAGGATTAAACTACTGACCTTGGGGTTCACAGTCCAGTACTTTTCCTACAGTACCACACCAAGAGTACTGAAGTGAAATGCTGCTGCTGATAAGTGCCACTGAGTCAGTTCCAAGTTGCAGTGACCCTGTATAGGGTTGCCAAAGAGTGGCTAGTGAGTTTGAACCACCAACGTTGCAGTTCAAACCGACCTTACGGTCCAACACATTATCTTGCAGCACCGTACCAGGACTCCTGGAGTTCAGCACAACCCTATAATATAGTATTCAAGTGAACTTTCCTATGCACTGGGAAACCAAAAATATTTCATGTCACAAGTTTTATCGCAATAGTCAATTTATTGACCTGATTTAGAACTGAACCCACAATATCTGTAAGATATGCCTGTATTTGATATGGTGAACTTGTTATAAAAGATTCCAGGGCCGTACAACCACAGATTCTGATTTAGTCAGTCTAGGGGTAGGAATCTGTTTTAAAACCATCCCAAGTGATTCAAACAGAGGTAGTACAAAGGATTTATGCAATATACAAAGTAGAACCACTTTTGAAACAACAGGAACAAAGATGAACATGGATCTTTTAAAACAATACATGATGGGCCCACCTTAACATATTCTAAACCAACAGGTTTAATTCTTAGAAATGGGAAGCAGAATTAAAAGCCTGGAATCTATGAAAATGTAACAATTCCTATGAGCGAATAGTCACACACCTCACCATGGAGCAATACCACTCTATTTAATGCTTGCTAATTTGGCAGGTAAAAAGAAACTTTCTATCTGGATTTCCTTAATTAGTGAAACTAAAAATATTTTCTTACTGTGGCAAAGCAAAACTGACACATGAGCACGCACACACTTCCTCCCTCTCCCTCCACTTAAATATTTTAAAGTTTAGTCTTTGTCCACATTTTTCCCTTCTGAAAGGGGAAGAACTTGCTACAATTAAACTGACCACGGTATTAAAAGGAATAAAGTAAAAAATGGGGGCAAGAAGCCAATGTGTGGCTACGATTGAGGGAGACAAGTTTAAGAGTTTGACCTATAAATGAAGCTCCAGAGTAGCAAGAGAAACGGGAGGAGAAAGGGGGCTTTAAGAAATATTAATGTGATGATAAATTACTGTTCTTTGAGACACTTCTCTTTAATAATTTTTGGTGTTGAACTATGATTCTTGAGCACCAACGGCTCTGAACTATATCTCTAGTTTAGGTAAGGTTACAGTGTGTTGTAGACATTTATGTGTCTTCCCTAAGTGTCCTACTGATAATCTTTGCACTTTTTTTCTACTGAGATTTATTCTTAATGATTTTTAAAATGTACATTGTATAGTAAGTCTATTAATCCTTTGTCAGGTTTTGTCAATATTTTATCCCAGTTTGTCAAATGTCTTACAATCCTGTTTAAATCATTTTGGGAAGCATAGAGTTTTAAATACCTAAGCAATTAAGTCTGTGAAATTTGCCTTTATGTTGTTTTTTGTTTTGTTTTGTTTTAAGACAGGCTTAGAAAAACATTTCTGCTATCAAGATTACAATACCTTTAGTACTTTTTAAAGTACTTTTACAATTCTTCAGTTTTTATCAAATTGTCACCACCTTCTATCACAAAGTCATTTACTGGAAAAAAAAAAATCCATCATGTTTTTTAACCTGTATGAAACCTCATCTTTACCTTAGTCTAAATACATACATACAATTAAGCCTGGTGTTTGTAGTTGCCTCAAGTCAGTCCAGACTCATGGTGACCCCATGCACAACATAACTAAATGCTATCTGATCCCCATGACTGACGGGATCAGACCTCTGTGATCCTTAGAGATTTCCTTAGCTGATTTTCAGAAGTAGATCACCGTGCCTCTTTTCCTCGTCCATGTTAATGTAAAAGCGCCGCTGAAACCTAGTCAACATCCCAGCAACACTGACAGGTACAATGGTAGCGGTGCATGAGGTACATTGGCCAAAAATGAAAATATCTTTCCCCACTCAAAAAGCGAGAATTCTACCACTAGGCTATTAATATCCCCTTCAGGAATTCACTCAGAGGTAACAAAAAACACAAAAAATGGAAAAGAGGTTGTTTCTGAAGACAATTGGATTAACTTGTACTATTTACCCTTTTGAACATTTTTCCATGAGCTTGAATTAGTGTTTTGTTTTTTAAAGTTGTGCTTACTAGAAATGTTGGAATTTTCCAATATTTCAGCTTTCTGCAAACTACAGAATAAACCTCATAACCACCTGAACAATACTTGAAATCACACACCTTTCTTGAATTTAAAACTGGGAACAGATTATTCTCTTCCATTTTAAATGAACAGTACAAATGACTCAAATATGTTGTGAGATGTTTCTTTTCCATTTAATATGGTCAAGCACAAAATCATTTCTCCACTGAAAGAAAATAAAATTATTTTGTCTAAATCCTTAATTGTTATAAGTGACATTACTTTCTCAAGTGTGTAAGAATCTCAATATGGTCAATCCAGTAAGTACTCAATCTGTTTCCCATAATCAGCCATCACAGAAATAATTCATAATCTTCATTACTAACTAGTAATCATCTTTTTCTAGTTAACACCTATAATCAAATACTTGGTCCAGGATCTAATCTTTCTAAGTTACTGCAACCTGATCATTGCATTTTCAGTATCATTTATAATTCAATTTCAATGTCAGATGCCAAACCTGACCTTTGTTGAAACCATAATATCACAAGCAAGCAGGATGAAAGAACAGAGGTATTGATCGAGCAGCAGATGGAAAAAGAATAAACTTTTTTTTTTAAGCCGCTGTGGGTAGGGCACACGCCATCAAATTGGTTCCAACTCATAGTGACCCTATGTACGACAGAACCAAACACTGCCCAGGCCTGTGCTATTCTAACAGTCATGCCTGTGCTCACTGTTGCAACCACTGTGTCAGTCCATCTGGATGTAACCTTAGTCTTTTCAAAATCCTCCCCCTCATTATTTTATAAACAACTATTAAAGGTATACTAATTTAATGAATTTTAGCCGTTTTCCAAATGAAGATGTTCTCAAGCACTAGAAAATAATATCCCAATAGAAACAGGGACGTGACCTAGTATTCCATTCATTAGCATATTCATTAATAATTACATAGATTAGATCCTATCTTGGTACTCAGTAATTCTTCTCTCATTACCTGCTCTCCTAGGTACTTTCCTACTCTCAGTTGATTTGCTAATAAATGAACTGCTTTAACACCTAGAAAACGCACCTTCCACATATCTCTTAGGGAAATTACAAGATGGAGAAGAGCAAGTAATTCTTTTAAGAGAGTCTAATTACCCTTATGTTTAAAAGTCCCTTACAATTGATCTTTATAACATTATCAAGCCCATTTAACAAGAAACATACAAAGAATTCCTAGCCAAACATCCCATTACTACTAGGAGAAATAGGTCTGATAGTCCTTTGCTATTCATATGTTGTCTCCAATGATGATTAAATCTAATACCCAAAGAAGAACACTGTTCTTTGCAAAATACAATGAAGAGAAGACTGCTTAGCACAACACACGGGTATCAGCAATATTCCTAAGAAAGCAAAATAAGATTGGTCTTTAAAAAAATAATTTTTTATTTTCTATATATGAAAAATTATCTCCACCATGCCAAATGAGATCACACTTTAAAAGATTCTGTGCAGTAGGCATTTCCTTTTTTCCCAGTGCTCCTAGAGTCTTGCCTTACATTGTGAAGCAGTATCTACATGGCCACCAATGAGCAGAATTCAATTACCCAAACACAGCTCAACACACAGAAATCTACCTACCACTGATATTTGACATTTTTCATGAGCAGCTCCTCCTCGAATGAAGTTATTCTTACTTTAGAACAATAGTTTTCTATCATATCAGATTAAATGTCCCAATCCATAAAATAAAAAAATTTAAAAATCCAACTCTTGCGTCACCACCCTGAAATGAAATTAGTAACAATCTTCCTAAAGAGAATTTCAAATAAATATACATAACCTCAATAAAATATAATGGAAAACCAAAATCCAAACACACTGCCTCTTACTTAGTAGATTCCAACTCATAAACACTCTATTGTTGTTGTTATGTGCCGTGGAGTCGGCTCCGACTCATAGCGTCCCTGTACAGGGTTTCCAAGGCTGTAAATCTTTACGGGAGCAGAAAGCCTCATCTTTCTCCCGCAGAACAGCTGGTAGTTTCGAACTGCTGATCCTGAGGTTCATAGCCCATTTCATTACCACTATGCTACCAGAGCTCCTCAACACTCTATAGGGCAGAGGAAAACTGCTCCCTAGGGTTTCTGAAGCTGTAAACCCTTCTCCCTCACAGTAATTGGTAGGCTTGACCTGCTGATCTTGAGGTTAGCAGCCAAACACTTAACTCTCTATACCACAAGGACTCCTTACAGTGGAAAAGAAAAATAATTTATAATAACAAATCTTATCATAAATTATATGTGAATGCTGGGCCAAAACCATACTAGGTTATGAACAAAACAATTGTTCTTTCCATTTATCCAACAGCTGCACATTGAAATAGATCCTGGGAAATTCAGTTACTATTGAAAGAGAAGTTCTAGGCTAAGATAACTATAAACATGACATGAATGTCAGACAGCATATTCTTAAATCATATAGGGCATAAGAACATTCTTTGTTCAGGATTGTCTCATACAATGCAAAAAGTCTAACATCCCTGAACCCACCCATTAAATTTGAGTGATTAGCTTGCAACTACTGTGGCAACCAAAAATATACTCTGCAAATTCACTCTACAGAGTGTTCCCCATCTGGACCCACAGCTTTAGACACACTCTGCTGAGTATCACAATGTAATGTAAAGAACAGTTGAAGTGCATGGATTAAAGACCCAGTTCTGTCAACTCTGAGCTAAGTGATCAATGACCAGCGAGTTAACCTCCTTGAACTCCAGTTTCCAGTGTATCAAAACGGTGTTTTGAGTTATCAGGATAACAATGTGTTCTAGCACCAGTATGTATACTTCCAATCCAAAGCTGTTCCAGGTAAGTAGACTGAAGGCATCAAAAAATAGCATATGAATGTAGTGGAGGCAGAAACTAGAATATGTTATGAAATGAAATTTAACCCATAGCAGTCTGGGGACTGACTGAAAGAACAACATGCGATCCTAAATATCTCAGCCATCCTTGAAGGAATTAATATAGTAACAATGTAGTGAAATAACTAATATTCAGAAAATGACCTAAAAATTAAGAAAGCAAGAAAACATCCATCTTCAAAAGACTTCCACTACACATGGCTACAATTTTTTAAAAATTTTGATACTTAAGATGGTGATCATACTTAGTAAACATAACTCAAACTTATATTGAGAAACTACCCTGATCCTAGACTTGTTAATGTGCCATCAAGTCGGTTCCAACTTACAGCAATCCTGTATAGCAATCCTGTATAGGGTTTCCAAGCCTGTAAATCTTTACCGGAGCAGAAAGCCTCATCTTTCTCCTGAGGAGTAGTTGGTGTACGGTTTCCATGAAGCAGCTGGTGAGCTTGAATCGCCGACCTTGTGTTCAAACCAACTTTGCAGTCCAGCGCATTAACTCACAGCGCCACATCAGGACTCCAAAACGTAGACTACTACTTGAAAAACAACAAAGATATCTAATACCCATGCTGTTGATGCTGTTAATATTTTTAAGTGCTTCTGAGTCGCTTCTGACTCATGGTGCTGGTGTGCCCTGGAGTCACTTTCAACTCAGTGACCCTACAGAGGGTTTCCAAGGCTATAATTCTTTATGGGAACAGAACACTTCATCTTTCTCCCATGGAACCGCTAGTAGTTTTGAACTGCTGACCCTGAGGTTTGCAGCCCAACTTGTAACCACTACACTACCAGAATTCCTTTCTGCTGATTCATAGCGACCCTATAGCCAAGGTTTCCAAGGAGAGGCTGTTGTGTTTGAGCCACTGATTTCCAGATATAACAGTCCAGTGCTTATCCTACAGCACCACACCAAGATTCCTAATACACCACGTTGTTATTGTTGTTAAGTGCTGTCAAGTCGGTTCTGACTCATAGCAACCCTGTATGGGATTTCCAAGGAGTGGGCTGGTGGGTGTGAACCGCAGACCATGTGGTTTAAACCGACCTTGTGGTTCAGTGCTTATCTTACAATGCCACACCACGACTCGTAATATACAATATTCACATTTCAAATTTTTACCATTTAGTAGAATACAAAACATCAAGCAGAATGATACAGGTACTAAACAGAAATACACGTAATAATTTATGAGGGCCCTAAGAAAGTTATGAATAAAGCATGAGGAAAATCAAGGACATTGTCATAATATCGAATGTTGAAAAATAAGGATTCTGATAGGTTAAAAAAAAAGGGGGGGTAGGGGACAAAGCATTCAAGGAAAAATTAAGTCCAAGCAAAGGCACTATAGTAGGAAAATACAAGTTGGCTCATGGAAGAGAGTAGAGGGAAGGACACGTAAGGAGTTAAGGAAGAAGGCAGTAAAAACTAAGGCTATAAAGATTTTCAGGACCTGAAAATCAAGATGGCATGTTAAGCGCCATTAAAATGAGTTTGAGTTTTGTTGAGAAAAATTTCCAGAAAATTGGTGCTTATGTGACACATCTGATCTCCAAAACTGCTGAATAATGGCCCAAAACTAAGATTTGGAACAAATGCAGATTACTGAGTTTTCTAAAATGAAAATATAGTCTAAATATGAACAAGCAAACCAAAGGAACCTAATCTAAGAGCAGAAAGTAGCTTCTGAATTCATTTCTTACATAATCAAAATAATATTAAATTTATTTTCCCTTAGAACTGAAAATAAATCAGAATAATCTACATAGGTCCTTTGATTTTCTTCCAAGCAAGTTGGAGCACTCCCTAAACATGCTATTTAGTAAAGCTTCATGTCACTCCTGGAAGGCAAGAGTGTAAGGTTAAAGTATGATTAACTTCTTTTTATCCTGGGAAACCGAGGCACAAAAATTACAGCACAGACACAAAATAAGCCATCATCTTTTCCAGGACTTTAATTAAAGGCTTCAAGCCCAGACCTCATTCTTTATTTCTTACACCATCTCAATATTAGAATTACCTTTTATTACCATTTCGACGGGAAAAAAAAGGCAAGACATAAACTAAAAGATCATTTTCTCAAAGTAGTACTGTTACCAAAACCTTAAAATCTAAAATTCAGAGTTATACTCGTATTTACAAGAACTGTAAGCAATAATTTAATCTCTCTAAAAACAGATTACAAAAAAGTTGTGAAAAGCAAGAGAACTTGTTCGCAACCTTAAATCCAGCTTTTACTTGGACTATTTGGCAGGTGATGGGGAATACCGATGTGTCTGTATAAATCAGGCTTCTCAAATGCTCCATGGAAAAGTGCCCTAAGAGGCCCAGAACAGGATCACTACACCCACTGCTGCAAACATGAAATCCAATGCTCTCCTCCTGCTGCCCCTCCTTGCATTGCACCATGCACCACAAGACTTGTGGCACACATGGAGGCTCGTGCAAGAAACCTCCCGACGTGGTATTTTGAGGATGCTCTTGGCTGTAGGCCTCGGTAAACAGTGAAGGGGAGGCAATGCACTAAAAAATCTGGCTCTCTAGAATCTAGGGCCAGATCCAGAGAATTCTATCAGACACGGAGTTCTGGCTAATATTTTATTTTTCACACACTCCCCACTTTTAAGTCTCCTGTCTCACATTCCCCCACCTCAAATTTCCCCTGTGGGCATCCCAAAGACCAAAGGAGGAAGGAGGGGGAGAAACAAGGTTCCCAGTGGTGGGGCGGACAAGCACGCTGGCCCAGGTTCTGTGCGGCCGTGCAGCCCCCTGAGTCTGGCCACCCGGCCTTCGCCCCGGCCAACGCGTTACAGCCACCGCCGCCACCACCGCCGCCGCCTATCAGCAGAGCGCAGGGGCGGGGCTGGCTGGCTTGGCGGCGGCTCGGCCGGCGAACGGAGAAGGGCGGGGGGGACCGACTGCCGCGCAACTCAGGCCCCGGCGTGCAGATACCGGGCCCGGCTCCCGAGGGCGCCAGCGCGGCCCCGGGGAGCGTAAGGAACCAGCGAGCGCGCGGCCTGCCGTTGGCGGCCTGGTCTGCTGCGCTCGGCGCCCACCCACCCTGCAAGTGGGCCCAAGCCCCCGGAAAGATGGTGTCCTGGATGATCTCCAGAGCCGTGGTGTAAGTGCTGCGACCGCGCGAGGCTCGGGGGAGGTATATGGAGGGGCAAGGGACAGGAGGAGAAGGAAGGCCTGGGCCCGGGCAGACGTAGGGTGGCCCGGCCCCAGGCCTGCTCGGGCATAGGGGGCCCTTGGCCTCCTCACCCTGGTCCTCGTTGCTGCGGCGATCCCTGCGGCTGGTGAGAACCCGGCGGCTCCAGCGACTCTGGCGGCTGTGGCTGCTGCTGCAGCTACTGCGGCTGTGGCTGCGGCTGCGGCCCGGCTGAGTGCGGCTCGGCTGCCCTACTCCCGCGGTGCTGGGCGAGCAGGCGCATAGGGCAGGCGGCGCGCGCTCCCCGCTCTCGCTCCCTGCGCTGCGCGGCACCGCCCTGCAGGCCCGGGAGCGTAGTGCCTCGCGGCGGCGCCCTACGCAGGTTCCGCAGACGCCGAGCGCAGGAGGCTCCGTAGTCCTCCCGAGAATGCGGATGCGGCACCCAGTCTTTGTATCCCGCAGCTGATGCGTTGCGGTGTTTCTTTTGGCGGGTGGTTGCCATTTGGTCACGTGTGGTAGGAGGAGAGATTTGTCTGAAAACCTGAGGCCGCTCCCAGCTCAGGAACCCTGGGAAGGGTCCCAGTTGTCCCAAGATTTACAGCTTACAGAGAAAGGAACCTAGTATAGGAAGGTGACACCCGTTTGCTTGCCCTGATCTTCGAGTTTGGCTGTCTTGGCGAAAATATTTGCGAAGTGATTTGAGAGGCTGCAGGTGTCTGTTGCCTTTGTTCACATTATCGGAGCATATCAATGTGGTCTTATCTAAAAGTGTCCGAGAAAAAAAAAAAAAGAAATTGATGTTTACTCAAAAGCTATTTGTTTGAATACAGTTTAAACCGATATCCTCCCAACTGCCCACCTTTTCCTTTAAAAAAAAAAAAAAAAAGTCAAATAATGACATAGGCCTGCGTTACAGTCATAAATTATTTCACCACCTTTATAAAATGTTTATGTAGTACAGCAGGCTTCTGTGATAAAGCTTTAGAATTTGGAAAAATAACATTACCAAATTTTTGATTAGGTCTTTCACTAGGAATAAGGAGCTAAGTTTTTTGTTTTCGTTTTATTTTATTTGTTGTTGTGAAGTGCTGTCGAGTCCGTTCCAGCTCATAGCAACCATGTATAGGGGTTCAGAGGAGCAGTTGGTGGGTTTGAACCGCTGACTTTGAGGTTAGCAATCTTAGCATTTATCCTACAACACTACACCAGGACAGGGTCATAGTGACCATTAACGTTGCGATTTGCAGTCCAGTGCTTATCCTACAGAGCCACCTTGTTTCCATTATTTTGTAGCTCTATTCAACCTGACTTGCAAATTCACAATGTCATTTGATAGTCTTAATGAAGGTGTTTGAACCCTGTCTGTATTCACCTGTACAAAATTAAAAACCAAGATATAAATACATACCACAGATGCCTTAGATTGTTTTTTAAGACTTTTCAAACCTCTCTTTGAGGCTATCATTTATATAATACCGTCTTTCTTTGACCTAGTCAATGCCTATAAAGAGCAGTCTGCACCAAGAAAATCAAGTGTCCCATTGTTGTTGTTAAGTGCCTTTGAGTCTGTTCAGACTGATAGTGACCACATACAGGATTTTCAAAGAGCAAATGGTGGGTTTAAACTGTTGACCTTGCAGTTAGCAGTCCAGTGCTTATCCTATAACACTACAACATGACAGGCTAAGAAATCCTGTGGGGAACTTTTGCTCTGTCCTACAGCAGTTCGAAACTACCAGCTGTTCTGCGGGAGAAAGATGAGGCTTTCTACTCCGGTAAAGGTTTACAGCCTCGGAAACCCTGTACAGGTCACTATGAGTCGGAACCGACTCCACGGTACATAACAACAACAGCATTCCTATGAGTCATAATAGACTCTAGGGCACACAACAAGAAAACTACTAGCTATTTTACATATATATATATATATATATATATATAATTAGTAGTAGTATTTAATAGTGGTGGTGTGCCATAGAGTCAGTTCTGACTCATAGCGACCCTGTACAGGTTTCTGAGGCTGTAAGTCTTTACAGGAGCAGAAAACCTCATCTTTCTCGTGCAGAACCGCTGGTAGTTTCGAACTGCTGACCGTGAGGTTAGTGGCCCAACTCGTAACTATTACGTTACCAGAGCTCCTTCATATATATGTAACCCTTTGTTTACTTTGACTAGTTCTTCAACTGATAGAATTGTGAATCACTTTGATTTACTTTGAGTTGCTCAGATCAGTAAATTTTTGGTTCTGATTACTGACAATGAATATGTCTGTTCTAGACACTATATCTAAGGAGCTCTGGTAGCGTAGTGTTTACAAATTGGACTGCTGACCTCAAGGTCAGCACTTCAAAACTACCTGCTGTTCTGCAGGAGAAAGATGAAGCTTTCTGCTCTTGTAAAGACCCTAGGGTCCCTATGAGTCAGAACTGACTCCATGGCACCTAACCAACCAATCAGGCACTATCTCTCATTCAAAGGTCAGTAATATAGTTGGACTGAATGGGGATCTTAATGGAACTGACAATTCAGATAAAAAACATAAAGGCTGAGAATGTCAAGCCTTATAATGGTTAACACCCAGCGCTGTGGGGGTTAGACAAGGAAGGGATCCTGTGTGGTTGGAGATTCAAAAAAGACAAAGTAGATTACATTTGAGATACACTGTGAGGAATGGACTGAAATCAGAAGGCCAAAGAAGAAAAATTTCAAGCCCCGGAAGAAAAGCCCAGATGAGTTGCAGTGCATGTGAGGGATTGGAGAAGAGGCAAGTGGGAAAAGGAGGCTGCTATCTGGTTTTGAGGAATTTCAGGAAGAAGTGATAAATTTTATTAGCCAGCAATAGATTTGCTTTGGATGATTCTCTGTCTTTATGTGAGATTGTTGGCAGTGGAGGAATATGGGAGACAGGGACACCATTTAGAAGGCTCCCTAACTGAAGAAAAAAGCAAAACCAGTTGCTACCATCAGTTCCAAATCGTGGGAACCCTATGTGTTATTTAGTAGAACTTAGTTCCATAGCCAGAGATTTCTTGGCTATGTTCTTTATGAAAGCTGATCTCTAGGTCTTTTTGCTGTGGTATCCTTTGGGTAGATTCAGACTTCTATCATTTTAGTTAGTTGCTGACCACAAACCTTTTTGCACCACTCAGGGACCTCCTTTACTGGAGTTGTTAAGTACCATGGAGTCGGTTTCAACTCTTAGCCCTAACTGGAGAGGGGACACTAAAGTTGGTAATCCTAGAACCTACAGAATTTACGTGCTGGAGGTGTGAGGGCAAAGAAAATGAGCAAACAGGAGGTTGGTAAAGGTCATGGAATGATGTACTTATCATATGTCAAGAAATGTATTTCATCAGCCATTAAGCCATGGCGCATTAGAAAGCATCATTTTATTTTTGGTCCCTTGCTCCTCAGTGTCTCTATCTCTAGACTCAAGATCTTGTCTTCATTCTTGATCATAAGTATCAAGACATGAATGATCAATCCCAGAATCCACCCAAACTTGGAATCCTTTTCACACCAGGACTAGAATTTACTTACATTCTTCTTAACCTACTAGAATAGCCACCTTATCCTGAGTGTGTTGAAATATCAAACAGTTCTCTCCACATAAACCTCTTGTGGGAAAGAGCAATGAACCTCCATAGCCAAAGCTCCTTTTTATAGCTGAGCACTTTCTCTCCAGACCACAGACATCTTCCCCTTACTACACAACACCTAGAGGAGAGCAGTGGTTAATCAGATCTGGATGCCAGTTTGATAGACAACATTCTTAACCCACCTGAGCTTCACTCTCATCTTGTTGCTCTGAAGTGCCATCGAGTTGGTTCCAACTCATAGCAACTCTGTATAGGGTTTCCAGGGAGCAACTGGTGGGTTTGAATCATTCACCATGTGGTTCGCAGTGCAGTGCTGATCCTACAAAGCCACACCAGTTTCATCTTAAAATGATATAATAATTTACTTGCTAGGACTGTTTTAAAAATTAAATTAGCAGTGATTGTATGTGCCGTAGAGCCACTTTGCTCATAGCAATCTTGTATAGGGTTTCTGAGGCAGTAAATCTTTACAGAAACAGAAAGCCTCAACTCTTTTTCATGTGGAGCAGCTGGTAGATTTCAACTGTTGACCTTGACTTAGTAGCCCAGTTTGTAATCTACTACGCCACCAAAACATGCCACAGGTGGTAGTGGTCACTTCTTGTCAACTGATATCGAATTGATTCAGACTCATAGCAACCCTGCACAGGGTTTCTGAGAGGTGGCTGGTAGGTTTGAACTGCCAACCTCGCAGTTAGCAGTTCACTGCTTATCCTACAGTATCACACCGGGACTATGCGCTAGCGTTCTGTGCTAGTATGAAATTAGTTTTCATTATTTCCAACCTATTTAAAATCAACTTGCTTTAACTTTCTTTACAGGCAGGTTTGCAATTATGAAGGGTTAGGAACTGAGATTACCAAATTATATTACTTTCATATGTAATATCCATACCTCACCTTTGAAACATGACCCTTACCAATTAAGGGAAATCCCATTTTTTAACTTTTCTTTTTATTATATAATATGGTGGGTGAGATCAGGACTACAGTTAGATTCCCTAGATTTAAATATCACCTCTGCCATTTACTGGCTTTAACCTAGCCCATGGAATTGAAAGAGCTCACACTGCCGTGGCTGTAGACTTAAGTATTTCCTTAGGGTAAATATCCAGGAGAACTTCTTAGTCAAAGGCTATGTATATTTTGATAGATTCTGCCAAGTTTTAATATTTCACCTTGCTTAGAGTACTGGTGTGGCACTGTGGGTTAATACGCTGGATTGCAAAGTCAGTTTGAACTGCAAGGTTGGAGGTTCAAGCTCACCATCTGCTCCTTGGAAACCCTATACAGGGTCACTGTGGGTTAGAACCTACTTGAAGGCACTTATCAGCAACAACTTGTAATGTATGAGTACCATTTTTATTCAAATATAGTTAGCACTAGGGTTTTTTTTATATATATATATATATATACTTTCCTAATAGTCCTGGTGTGGCGTTGTAGAAGAGCTGGACTGCTAACCACAGGGTCGGTGGTTCAAATCCACCAGCCACTCCTTGGAAATCTTACCTAGGGTCACTATGAGACAGAACCAACTCACTGGCACTTACCAACAGCAACAACTTTTTTATATACAAGGATAAGTCAAAAAGTATTACTAACTAGGCTTCCAGTCCATATGTGCATGGTTTAGTACAAGCAAAACATGTTTAGACATGTCTCTGCAATCAGTAGATGAGAATAGACAAGTAAGTTCTCTCAATTATAAACTGTCTTAGTTTCATTAGGATGCCGTCAAAAAAAAAAAAAAAAAGTCCAATCAGAAGGGATCTGTTAAGGCAGAGGTCAGCTCACAAGGTTATGGCGACTGTTGAGTGTTTGGGGGGAAATTATAAAGGAGTAATCTTGGTAGAATTTCTTGAAGGATACAGGATAATCATCAGAGTGTATTATAAAGACATTGTAAGAACGCTGAAAACTGCCTTGCTGAGGAAAAAGTCAACAAAGTTTCACTTAGGATTCCCCCTCCCCACTCCCCACCCCACCACCACCACTACCACCACCTGCTCATTCTTTGAAAGTAGCAAGGGCTGTTCTACAAGAATTTCATTGGGAAACCTTACGTCATCCACCCTGCAGTCCAGATCTTGCCCCTTCAGACTTTTTGTTCCCAAAACTCAAATAACATTTCAAATGAACATGATTTTGAGTCCATCAGTGCCAAACTACTAATTTGACAAGGTATAAATCAGATATGTGTAATTCTTTGATGGGAAGAGTTGGAAAATTAGAAACATTACTTTCAGATGTTATAAACCTAGATAGAAGGTATGTCAAGAAACAGAAGTGTCACATTTTAATATTTTTGTTTAATAAAGGTTTCAATGACTTGGTAGCAGTACTTTTGGACTTACCCTTGTAGAATTTATTTAATTTGGGGACTTTCTCTTTAGTTCTGTATTTGCATTAGTAATATATTTTCGTTTTTGTTTTATCCCAATTTTATTTTCACCACCATTACCACCACCACCCCACCCCCAAAAACCACAAATGCCCTTTGGATTTTTGCAAAATGTAACTCTTTATGGGAGCAAAGAGATTTATCTTTCTACTGTGGAGCAGCTGGTAGGTTTGAACTGCTAACCTTGCAGTTAGCTGCATCCCAGTGCTTAACCCACTGTGCCAGCAGGCCTCTTCATTATCTGGAAGTACTAGTAAAAACCTCAGTGTTCTTTCTTTAACAACTGGTCTTCAATTTCTAGTTAATGGGCATCTTTAGAAGGTAAACAACACACCTTTAAAATGTACTCAAGCAAATTTCTCCCCCTTTTCTTCGCAGCATCCCCCTTTTCCCTCTCCATTACCTCTTACTTACTAGCATCCAAACATGCTTTGATTTCTCCCATCTTTAAATGAACAAATGCTTTCAAAGTATTATACCATTTATCTTTTCACTCCCATTTCTGTTTCTTGTTAAAACAAAAACTTCTCAGAAAGAATGCTGCCTGTCTTCACTGTCTCCAGTTTCTTCCCAGTTACTCCGAAAACCAATACCATTCCATTTTTGCCACCGCTGAATTCTGAAATTGACCTTTTTGAGGGCAGTAGTGATCTCTACTTGGCCAAATTGTTTGGTCCTCATCTGATTTATCAAAAGCCTGTGATACAGCTGCTCACTCTCTCCTTGAAATACTTTCTTTACTTGGTTTCCGGGAACCTAGCTTTTTTTCCTTCTGTGATATCTCACTGGCCGCTCATTTCTCAGTCTGTGTTAAGGATCCCTCCACATTCACTAAGGTCGTCGTGTCTCAAGGCTCAATTCATGAGACCTTTTCCTTTTCTGTAGGCATACCTAGAGATATTGAGGGCTCAGTTCCAGACCACCGCAGTAAAGTAACTATTGCAATAAAGGGAAGCACATATAATATTTCCATTTCCCAGTACATATAAAAACTGTGTTTACACAGTTTAGTTGTAGTCTACTATATGAAAAACACAGCATCAGGATCGGAGAGACACTCATTAACATCATGTGATATGCAGATGATACAGCCTTGCTTGTTGAAACAAAACAGGGCTTACAATACTTACTGATGAATGTCAAAAATCATAACCTTCAGTATGGATTACATCTCTATGTTTAAAAAAAAAACAAGCATCCACACAACTGGACCAATAAGTTGTTGCTGTTGTTAGGTGCCATCAAGTCATTATCGACTCAAGTGACCCTATGCACGACAGAACGAAACACTGCCCAGTCCTGGGCCAACCTCACAATTATTGCCACACTTGAGCCCATTGATGCTGCCACTTTGCCAATCCATCTCCCTGGGGTCTTCCACTTTTTCTCTGACCCTCCTCCTTACCAAACACAGTATCCTTCTCCAGTGACTGGTCCCTCCTGACAATATGTTCTAAGTATAAGAGACGAAGTCTGGCCACCCTGGCCTCCAAGGAGCACTCTGGCTACACTTCTTCTAACACAGATCTGTTGGTTCTTTTGGCAGCCCATGGTACTTTCAATATTCTCCTCCAGCACCATAACTCAAATGCATCAATTCTTCTACGGTCTTCCTTATTCACTGTCCAGTTTTTACATGCATATGAAATAGTACCATGGTAAATGGAGAAATGATTGAAGTTGTAAAGACTTCATTTTGCTTGGATCCACAATCAACAATTGTGGAAGCAGCAAGCAAGAAATCAAATGATGTATAGCACAAGACAAAAATACGCCAAAAAAAAACATCTTTAAGGAGTTCAACAGCAAAAGTATCAGTTTGAGCACTAAGGTGCACCTGACCCAAGGCATGGTATTTTCAGTTGCCTCATATGCATGTGAAAGTTGGACAATGAATAAAGAAGATCGTAAAAGAATTGATGTATTTGAGTTATGGTGTTGGAGAAAAGTATTAAAAGCACCATATGAGAGATAGAGTTGCTGAGGACTCTAGGCTCATGGGAAGAGAAAGGCTGTGTGCTGGCAGCCAGGAGGCAGGCTTGCAGAATGTGCTCTTTGGTTGTTTAAGTGATTTTATATTCCTGGGTGTTTTTGTGTACATTAAAAAACAAAACAAAGCAGAGGGACTAGAAATAAATACTGACACATGCATGGAGGGGATCGTAATCATTGAAATGAAATGATGAGTGTAAAACCATTGTTTCCCCATGTAAATGATCACTCAGTTAAAAAAAAAAAAAAAGCACCAGGTACTACCAGTAGAACAGGTGTCTGTTAGAAGTACAACCAGAATCTTCCTTGGAAGTAAGGATGGCCAGACTTTGTCTCCCATACTTCAGACATATTATCAGGAAGGACCAGTCCCTAGAGAAGGAAACCATGCTTGGAAAATTGGAGCGTCAGCAAAAAAGAGGAAGCTCCCCAAAAAGGTGGATTGGCACAGTGGCAGCAGCAATGGGCTCAAGTGTAGCAATGATTGTTGAGTTTCGCACAGGACCGAACAGTGTTTTGTTCTGTTGTGCACAGAGTCACTATGAGTTGGAGCTGACTCGATGGCACCTAACAACAACAACATAGTCTACTAAAGGAACCTTGGTGCTGCTCATTGAGCTGCCAGCAGCAAGGTTAGCAGTTCAAACACATCATCTGCTCCACATAAGAAAGATGAGGCTGTCTACTCTTGTAAAAGTTTTCCACTATCCGAAAACCCTGTGTAAGGTGGCTATGAATCACAATCAACTTAATGATAGTGAGTTGTTTGGTTTTTGTTTTTAGTATTCTTTTAAGTGTGTGCGAGTGCAGTCTGTAGGTTAAGCACTGGACTGTGTACCACAAGTTTGGCAGTTCAAGCCCACCAGCCACTCCATGGGAGAAAGATGAGGTTTTCTGCTCCCGCAAGGATAGACAGCCTCAGAAATCCTATGCAGGGTTGCTGTAAGTCAAAATTGACTCAGCGGCATTTAGAATTACAAATTAAGTATTCAATAGCATAAAGAAAAAGGTTAAAATACTGCCAGAACGACCAAAATGTGACACAGACATGAAGTGAGTACATATTGTTGGAAAAATGTTGACCCATAGGCTTGCTCAATACAGGATGCCACAAACCTTCAATTTGTAAATACGTTTTTAAAAAATGCAGTACCATGAACCACAATAAAACGAGGCATGCCTCTCTACTCTTTTGAAGGCTTATTAACTTCCATCCTCAACCAGGGCCTTTGTTTTGAACTCCATGTTTATATTTTCATCTGCCTACCTAACAGCTACATTTGGGGATATCTGAAAGTCATCTTAACCTCACAATATCCAGAACTGAGTTGCTCAATTTCCATCTTGATTCAGCTCTTTTGGAAGCCTTTCCCAGCTCAGCTGAAGGCAACTGCATCCTTTCAGCCACCCAGGCAAAAAAATTGGAGTCATCCATCCTGCTTCCTGTCTCTCACACATTCCCTGCATTGAATCCTACATCACTGATTCCACCTTTAAAAATATCCAGAATCCATCCACTCTTACCTCCTTAACTGGGCTGCTAGCTTCAAGGTTGGTGATTCAAACCCACCGACATGAAGATAAAGGTCTTAGAAACCCCACCTAGGGTCATAGTCACTGACATGTACTGTGGGCAGAGGCAATAGTAGTAGTTGGTATATATACATAGTTGTTGTTAAGCGCTGTCTAGTCAGTTCCAACTCCTAATGACCCTGTATAGGGTTTCCAAAGAGCGGCTGGTAAGCTTGAATCACACCCTTGAGGATCAAACTGACTTTGCAGTCTAGTGCATTAACCCACAGAACCATACCAGGACTCTTGATATCGTAGCAACACTGTGTATGACAGAGTAGAATTGTTCCTTAGTACAAGTCTTGATGGGAACAGTCTCATCTTTCTCCCTGGGAGTGGCTGGTGAGTTTGAACTATCAACCTTGCAGTTAGCAGCCCAATGCTTAGCCCAAAGTGCCACCAGGGCGCCTTAGAATACCATACAGTTATCCATACTCATTTTCTAAATGTTTTAAATTTCATTTTAAGAACCTTTGAATCTGTTGAGGTTTCTTCTTCTCAGCATTATTGACTGACACTTTGGCTGGTTAACTTTGTGATTTGCAGAAGGGTCCTATACAGCGTAGGATACTTAGGTTTAGCAGCATTGCACACCTGGTGTGGCGCTGTGGGCTAATGTGTAAGACAGCAAAGTTGCTTGAAGTACAAGGTTGGTGGTTGAAGCTCACCAGCTGCTCCTTGGAAACCCTATATAGGGTTGCTATGGGTCAGAACCGACTCGATGGCATTAACAACAACACCACCCAGTAGATGCCAATAACACTCCCCTACTTCTTCACTTGCCAGTTAGAACCACCAAAAATGTCTCCAGATATTGTCACATGTCCGTGGAGGACACTCTAGTAAGTGGAAAGGGAAGAAAAACATATGGTGAAGGAAATGAACCTTGACCTTGTGCTGTCTAGTAAGTCTTTAAATGTGATGATGGTGGTTGTGTACCACCGAGTCTGTTCCGACTCATAGCGACCCTGTATAGGGTTTCCCAGTCTATGAATCTTTACGTCAACAGAAAGCCTCATGTTTCTCTCCTGGAGTGACTGGTAGAGTCAAACCACGGACCTTGCAGATAGTAACCCAGCTCGTAATGCACTATGCTATCATGGCTCCTTTATTTAAATATGAATGAATTAAAATTTAAAAATCCAGTTCCTTATTCACACTAGCTGTTTATCATGTGCTCAACAGTCACATGTGCTTCATGACCAGATTATTGGGTAGTTCATCATCATAGGAAGTTCTCTTGGCAAGATCCACTAGGAGTCACAATCTAGTACTAAGGATTCTTACCTTAAGATGTCTATTTGCAGCTTCCATTTAGTTTATTGGGAAAATTAGACATTAATGGTATTTAGAAATTCACAAGTAACTTGAGGTGTCTCCCTTTTAAGAGGTTTCAATAGAAAATATTGTTACTAACCAACCTGTCATTATTTGTTTTCATGTGTTATTTTCTATTTATGTATTTACAGAGAAGTTCTCAAATCTTATGTAAACTAGTGATATAATACACTTTTAAATTATTTTATTCTACCCATCAACTCTAAATTCCTTGTTTTTTAACATTTATGAAGTGACTTGGTGGTGGTGGTGGTGGTTATGTGCCGTGAAGTCGGTTCCGACTCATGGTGACCCGGTACAGGTTTTCCGAGGCTGTAAATCTTTACGGGAGTAGAAAGCCTCATCTTTCCCCCACAGAACAGCTGGTAGTTTCGAACTGCTGACCTTAAGGTTCGCAGCCCGATTCGTAACCACTATGCTACCAGAGCTCCTTTTGAAGTGACTTACAGGTTATAATTTGCCAGGCCCTTGTTGTTCTTAAAATACTAGGATTAGATTTACTTATTAACAATGGTGTTATCAGCTTTGCACAAGCAGAGTTTCTGAACCAAAAAACAAGAAACAAATCTATTGCCATCAAGTCAGTTTCAGCTCACAGCAACCTTGTGTGTTACAGAATGTGTTCCATGGGGTTTTCTTGGCTAATAAGCACTGGACTGCTAGCCATAAGTTCCCTGGTTCAAGACCACCAGTCACTGCACAGAAGGAAAACAAAACTTTCTGCTGCCACAAAGATTTAAAGTTTTGGAAACCCTACACAGAGTCGCTTTTTAATTCAGAACCCACTTGAAGTCATCTGACAACAACGCAGTCTTTGTGGAAGCAGACCAACAGACTTTTATTCCATTATACCACTGAGTCCTTTAGGGTTAGTGCTGATGTTTGTTATGTGCTGTGAAGTTGGGACCAACTCACTGCAACCCAGTACAGGGTTTCAGAGGCTGTAAATGTTTATGAGGGCAGAAGGCCTCATCTTTCTCAGGTGGAGCTGCTTGTATATTTGAACTGTTGACCTTGTGGTTAGCATCCCAACTCATAACCCACTTTACTACCAGGGCTCCTTCCTTTAGGGTCTAGATTACTAAGAAAGGAAAAAGAATCTAACAAAACAGCTATCTTACCATTTGACTTAGCTTCAATGGCTAGATGATCAGAACTTGACTAGAGGAAGAAAGAAGAGGAAAAAGAGTATGATCTGCTACAATTTGATGAACTTGACCTATACTCTTGGCTGTAGTAGCTTAAAAGAGGGAACAAATCTTTACAGCAAGGATCATTCCCACCCCCTCTGTACACATGGTTGACAGGGAAGGGCAACTTAAGACACTGGCTACCCAAAATGTGGTGGGGGAGGGGGGGCTACAAAGGCACAAAGTGACTGGCTTACAAGTTTTCAAGAGGGAGCCTAGTTTCAGAGGATGTAGGGAGGAAGGCAGAATCTCCACTGAGTGTTTTCCTACCTCTCTCTCTAGACAGGACTGGTAAAAGGAGATGGGGATAAGACTCTTGTGGTTTAATAGTGAATAATTGCTATCAGGACTGATTGTGAATGTTGCAAATGTAAAGGTAGACGTTTTGTAACAAAAGGAGGGGAATGATTGATCTTGCAGTCCAGGAGCAGAGGACACTGGGACCATCGAGGGAGAAGAGCAGAGTGCAGGACCCTATCCAGAGAAACAGCAGTGATGCCAGAGATGGAGGCAGAGACAATGATATGGAGAGATGAAGCAGCTGGGCACTCTGCTGTGTGCTGGGGGTGGGGGACAGGCTTGCAGGGTATATACCCTTTTGTTGTTTGAATGGTTACATATTCCTGGGTGCTTAAAAAACTAATAATAGAAGAGAATTTCTGACCAATTAAAAGTATTTTTTAAATTAAAAATAAAAGAGCTATCTTAATGAAATTTAAGAACTATCCCCTAGAAGAGGGCTAACTCGTTTTTGAGTTTTTCTGAATTGCAAGGCTAGAGTCAGAATTATAGGGAAGCTCATTTTATTCAGGATACAAGGAAAAACTTTCTAACTACTAGAGTTGTTTAACATCAAAATTGACCATTTCCTGACACCAGTGGGCTTTCCATCACTGGAAGCATGAAAGGTAGGGTTAGCAGCCATGTTTGAAAATCTTCACTATATTTTATGCTTCCTAGATAAATTACTCTCAAGAAGAAGCTATAAAATATTTTGTATACCAGCAGTGATTAATAAATGACATTGTTTAGCATTTTAAATGGCAAAGATATGCACTTACATCTGCGTAGGGTAGCTATGAGTCAGCACCAACTCAATAGCATCTAACAAAGCTCAGTAGCACTTAACAACATACCAGACGTGTATGTAGATGAGGGAACTAGAAAAAGTTCATGGAAAAATTCTATTTTTCCAAACAAATTTTTCAGTCCTCTCATACATATATGGGTAAGTCAAAAAGTATTGCTACTTGGATCCTAATTCAAACATGCATGGATTTATTCTAAATAAA
This sequence comes from Chrysochloris asiatica, assembly GCF_000296735.1. Lineage (NCBI taxonomy): Eukaryota > Metazoa > Chordata > Mammalia > Afrosoricida > Chrysochloridae > Chrysochloris > Chrysochloris asiatica. Next base: position 5,513,162 of record NW_006408538.1, read on the forward strand.
CCATATTTAAACATGGTTCTGTGGTCAATGGGTAGCCGCAGACACGTTCTCCCAGTATTACACTTGTCTTAATAGCCTTTGTTGTTGCTAAGTGCCTTCGAGCAGTTCTGACCCATAGGGACCTTATATAGGATTTCCAAGGAGCTGCTGGTGAGTTTGAACTTTGTGGTTCAAATTAATTTTGTGGTCAAGTACTTAACGTACAGCACCACACCAGTTCTCCTAAAAAAAAAAAGACTTTTTGCATGAATTTTGAGATCAGGACTACTATCAAATTTTTAACAAAACTCAAGTGGACATCTTTCCAAATCATTAAAGCTTTGCAACAAATTTTTGGAAACATTTCCATAAAACAGTTTTTAAAAGCATCAAGTATTTTTAGGATGGTCAGGAAGTCCTTAAAGATGAACCAAGGGGAGGGAAGGGGAGGGGAACAAGCAGCCTTAATGAATGAAGAAAACACTGGCTGAAGCCCAGAAACTGATGGGAAGAAAACTTTAGAATTACCATTGATGTGGTATCTACTAAAGTTGAGACTCTCACATTGTTCAGTATTTACTATTTTAAGTGAGTGTCTTGGCCTCAGTATGCTTTCAACTTTTGATGGGTGTCAAAAGCATTGTGCCAACATCAGCTAGCTCAGAGCTTACATTTCTATTCAGTCTTTTAAAAGCGAGATCAAAGCTAATGAAGATAATTTTGTGGAACAAATTGTAAACAGGGATGAGTCTTGGCTTTACCAAGACAATCCAGAGAGCAAGGTCTGATCAAAATATGGTTAGTGAGAGGCTCTCCGGGGTCATTCACATTCAAGGTAAAATGGTCACCTCAGAAGATTATGGACACTGTTTCTGGCGTCTTTCTGTCCCCCAAACTCAAAGAACATTTAAGAGGAACATGATTTGAGTTCCTTGATCATGCCAAAACTGCCGTTTTGACATACTGTAAATTTGGAAGCACAGAATTCTTTGGGGAACGATTAAAGAGATGGCACTACTGCCTTCAGAAGTGTACAGACCTAGATGGAGAATAGGTCAAGAAAAATAACTTCACGTTGTATTTTCGTTTAATAAAGGATTCTATGATTTTGGAGTAATACTTCTATTTACCCACGTGTGTGTTTGTGGTATAACATATATGTTAAAAATTCTGCTAACTTAATTTTCTAATCATCAAATTTTAATCACCAGTAACTACCAGACACTACTGTAGGCATGCATGGAAAACTTATGACAAAGGTAGAATTTAGAACCAGTGTAAAAGGATGGCACATTTCAATAGCATTGCAGTAATTTGGTTGTCTATGAACAAAAATTAAATTGTTTCATACCTAACTCAAAATTAAATTTTAAGTGGATTATCTGCCAAATTGTGAAAATGAAAATATTCAAATGTTTATTTAAAAATAGGAGTGCCATTATGATCTAATAGGAAAGAAATTCTTCAGACACTACAACAAACCATAGAGACAACCACAGATAAACATATCTGATGCTAATTCCATTAATCTAAACACTTTCAAACTAATTTGCTTGTACCATGAAACAAGCCTAATAATACAGGTACTTTTTTTTTTTTTTTTCTAAGTTTTTGTGAGGTTTGCATGGGAGAACATCAGCTTTACACTCATACCATGGTATTTCGTCATTTCATTGCAATGATTATAATCCCCTCCATGCATCATCAGATAACCAAACAGGTCCTGGTGTGGCGCTGTGGGTTAATGCGCCAGACTGCAAAGCCGTTTAAAGTGTAAGGTCGGCTGTTCAAGCTCACCTGCTGCTCCTCGGGCGGAACCGTCTCAACGGCACTTAACAACAACAACAACAAATATACCACACAGGCCCGCCACCCAGCTGCCAGCACACAACCCTTCTCCCTCCCTGAGTCCAGTGTCCCCAGACGCTCCATCTGTCCATGTCATCCTCTGTGACGCCATCCCTGGTGTCACTGCTTCTTTGGGTAGGGTCCTGCTCGCCGCTCTTCTCACTTGATGGTCCTAGGGACTCCGCTCCTGGGCTGCAAGATCAATCACTCTCCTCCTTTTGTCAAAAACCATCTACCTCTATACTTCCTACCTTCACAGTCAGTCCTGATGGCAACTAGTCACTATTGTACCACAAGAGTCGTATCCCCATTTCCTTTTGCCATCCAGGTCCCAACAGATTGGAAATCATTCAGTGGTGATTCTACCTTTCCCGCCCTGTCTGGATCTAGGCTCCCTCTTGAAAGCTTGTAAGCCAGTCACTTCTTGCCTTTAAAGCCCTCCCCCACCCCCCACATTTTGGGCAGCCAATGTCTAAGTTGCCCATCCCTGTCAAACCAGTGTACCGAGGGGTGGGCGTGATCCTCGCTGTAAAGATTTGTTCCCGTTTTTGAGCTTCTACATCCAAGAGTATAGGTAAAGTTCATCAAATTGTAGTGGGTTACTCTTGTTGTTTCCCCCCCACCCCTTCTTTCTTCTTCTAGTCGAGTTCTGACCATCCAGCCATTGAAGCCAGGTCAAGTGGGTACTATCTGCAAGTATGGGTGTTCTTGTGCATCTCCCCTCACTTCATATCAGCTGGATGCTTCACTCTCCACTCTAGTCCTCTGTGGCCATATCACTGCCTCTGGGCCTAGGATCCCCAGGTCTTACCATACTGCTGGCCATCCAGGTCTCCATCCGGGTTCACAAGGGTCTATTGAAGGTAGTCAGGCTTAGCGCGCGCTCAACTTCATTGCTGTTTTTTGCCCCCCTTCCCCTTATTGGTGACCAATGTGGTCACCAGCCAGACCACATGCCTGCCTGCTCATGTAATACAGGTACTATTGTTATTCCTGTTTTATCATGGAGAAACCTGAGAGGCCAAATAATTTGCCCAAGGTGGTCACACAGCTACTAAGTGGCAGAGCTAAGTTAGCAGTCTAGCTCCACAGTTAGAACTTAACCAATATGCCTTTCTGAATTATATGTTACACTTTGTAGAAACATTTTCCATCAGCTTTGTTGAAGTATAATTTGAAAACTGTAATTTCAGTGAGTTTTGACAAATGTGCATTGTATATTCCTATTACCACAATATTCATGGTTCAGTTTACCTTCTCAAGGTTCAGTGGTAGATGAATATCCATTTCCATTATATTTTAATTTCCCAGCATTAGCAATTTTATCTTTCCCTATCAGACTTGTGGAAAATACCCATTTTAATTATCTTTTTCATATTATAAAAAATTTTTACGTCACATTTTAACGGGTTATTGGGGAAGGTTTACACAGCATTGTAGATTCCCATTCAACAATTTCTACACAAATTCTTCAGTGACATTGATTCCATTGTTCACAATGCATGGGCATTCTCATTGTTTTCATTTTGGTTGTTCTGTTTTCATTTATCTACTTGTCCTACCCTACCCCATTATAGTCTCATCTTTGCTTTAAAGTAACTGTTAACTGTTTGGGGTCATATAGGCAATTTTTTTAAGAAGTGGCTCTGAAGGATAAACAAGGTCAGCGGTTCAAGCCCATCAGCTGCTCCACAGGAGAAAGATAAAGTTTTCTGCACCCACAAAGATTTACAGGGCTTGGAAATCCTACAGTGGTGGGGAGCCTTTTTTTTCTGCCAAGGTTACATTTGGATATTTATAACATCACTTGCAGGCAATACAAAATTATCAACTTAAAAATTAGCCTGCTATATTTGGTCAAACATTTAATTAACTCACCCCTAACCACAAGGTCAGCAGTTCGAAGCTACCAGCTGTTCCACAGGAAAAAGATGAGGCTTCCTGCTCCTGTAAAAGATTTACAGCCTCAGAAACCCTGTACAGGGTCGCTATGAGTCGGAACTTACTCTGTGGCACATCAACACCACCAATGTAACTGCAAAGTCTATTTGAACCGCAAGGTCAGCTGTTCAAGCATACTAGCTGCTCCTCAGAAACCCTATACAGGGTCACTATGGGTCAGAACCGACTTAGCAGTACTTAACAATGTGATTGCTAGAACTATGGTTGCTGTGGGCCAATGTTCCCCACCCCTTCTACATAAGATAGCTATGAATCAGAACTGATTCAACAGAACTGAGCAACAGTAGTTCTTTCAGCTGATAGTTATCTTTTGAGCCAAATTGTTATTTAGCTACAAGCAATCTCAGGAAAATTTTGAGCCAAATTGTTATTTAGCTACAAGCAATCTCAGGAGTTAATTTCCATTTATGGCAGTAGTCTCCAGGAGTCCTCCAGTCTCAACCTGTTCAGTAGGTTCAGTAGGTCTGGTTTTTGTTGTTATTGAAGAATTTGAGGTTCTGTTCTACACTTTATCCTATTCTATCAGGGTTCAACCATTGTGGCCCTAATCAGAACAGTTGTAATGGTAGCTGGGCACCATCTCATTCTTTTGGTTTCAGAGTAGATGAGGCCATGGTTCGTGTAAAGATACACAATTTTTAATACTCTTTCTAAAAACTCATATTGTTAGCTTTTTACTTCTGTCTAGCTTGGGGATAGAGGGAAAGCCAGCACTGATATTTTAGGCCCCTGGACATGCACATAGTTTTGCAACATATTTAACTAACGAAGTGTCCTAAGCAAAAGACATAAAGGATTCTTTAAACTCAACTAGAAAAAAGACAAACAATCTAAAAGAAAATGAGCAAATGAATATGGATCTTCTAGAAGAGAAAACCAATGTCAACTAGACATAATCAAGAAACACTCAAAACTCATTCGTTTCCAGGAATATGTAAATGAAGACAACATTAAAATTCCACTTCACACCTCCTAGATTGCAAAAAATTAAAGTCTGAAAATAACCAGTGATGGCAAGGATACGTGGAGCAAGAGGATTCTTTGTATGAAGCCAGTAGTAGTACAAATTGATGCCAATAAGTATAGCCTTGGGAAGATAATCTGGTTCCAATATATGTGTTATTCATTCATGTAACCCATAACCCAGCAATTCCACTACTAGGTACATGTGCCAGTAGATATTTGCAAGGAAATTTATAGGAAAAATTTTAAAGCAAAACCTACAAAGAATTTACTTGGACAGGAAAATAATTAAATGTTGGTACATTTCCATAATGGAGTATCATATAGCAGTAATAACGAATAAAACACTCATGTAAACATCAGTATGAATGAATGCTAAAAATGTGGTAGTGTGTATTTGAAAAGCAAGCCAGATGTGACTACTTATAGAATAATGTTTTAAAAGTCCCAGTTTAGGCAAGAGTAAACACTATGTAGTTTAGGGACCATATATGGCAATATATTAAAGTATAATGAGTAGCAAAGTTTAGTATAGGGATAGCTCTGAGGGAATGCCAGGGAAAAGTGGTTTGGAACAATAGTATTGATGATACTCCACTTCTTAAAGTGAATAAAGGGGTTCCTGGATACAAAATAAAAAGTGGCTTCAACCATCCTCCCCACAGTGCTCTGTGCTCATGTGGGTTTCAGTAATTCACTGCAGTAGCCACATAGAACTCAAACAATCTACTCACAGTTTTGAGGCTTGTTAGGGAAGCTAACAGATTGCATTACAGGATTAGAAAGTGCTCAGGGCACAATTCTTCCAGTCAGAACTGCGTCTCCTCACCATGCCCACAGGCACGTCTGTCTCCACTATGCAGGTGGTGTTATGAAACTCTTTTAGGGCTACTGATAAAAGAGTGCCCACAGGCCACACCATTCCACCATAAACCTTCACATGAAAACACTTGGCTCTCGCTCCCCCAATGAAGTGACTGGAGGCACCCCACTCTGCTAGCAAGCAAGCCTCCAGCCTTTACTTGCTATGTAGACTGGGAATCCTACATTCTGTCTCGTGCTCTAGCTCTTGGTTCTGTTTCTCCCAATCCTCCAGTGTTACAGCTTTCTGACCTTGGGTTGAGGCGGTTCAATGCACAGGAATCTGAGGGTCCAAAGGACACGGTCCACTCCTGACTCTTCTTTGCTGGTAGTGAGAATCCCTGCTTCTGAGATGGCTCATTTTATATACGTTGGAGTTCCCCGTTTTAACAATCATAATGAATTCTGTAAACCACTCCCAACTGAACCTTGTAATCCAATCCTATCTGCATCTTCTCCCACCGTCTCTTACTTGAACCCAGCAGGACAAAAACATTGTTTGACGGGAGGTATAGACTATGGCTAGAGGAAACATTTAATAATTTATTACAGTGCACTGGGGTTCATTTTATTTGATCCATAGCTTAGAAGAAGTATGTGTCATATATTCATTTCTCTATATCACATAAAAATAAATAAATAAAATCTAACAACTTGCTAAACGCTTGGCAGTGAGTCAGGACTAAGATATCTATAGTTACTAAAGGGACAAGCCAAGACAAGCAGAGAGCAAATACCAACAGAAAGGAGATGCTGATCTTGTCTCAGCCCGTATGCTTCTTGGTGTAGGGGCCAGTTTTAGGGCTTAGCCAGGCTGCAGATGGAGGCATGGAAGGGGCTGTCCTGTCAAGATGAGTCTGTGAACATAAGGCTACAACCTGTGATATCGCCAGGCAGGCTGTAACACGTCACAGCTTTTTCCCAAAACTGGTATGAGCCCACTGAAAAATACACAATTTCTTATTTATCCAAACACCCAAAGAATGGTTTATAAGTAGGTCTATAATTCTCCGATTACAGGCTTCCTTTTTTATTTTTAGACAATGATTGTTTTGTTGCCTAGTATATGGGATATTACTATAAAAAGTAACTTCAGTGTCCAAAGCATGTATAAATTAAAATGTCCTCACTTTAGCTAATTCCAGATGAAAACAGTAAAACAGTATAAACAACCCTGGTATTGCACTGGGTTAAACACTGGGCTGCTAAACATAAGGTCAGTGGTTCAAACCCACTAGCTGCTTTGTGGGAGAAAGGTGAAGCACTCTATTGCTTCTTTGCTTTAGGCTCTTTCAGCATATGAAGGGTTTCTGTAAAGATTTAAAGCCTCAGAAGCCATATGGAGCAGTTCTATAGGGTCGTTACAGAGGCCTGTGGAGTCCTGGTGTGGCGCTGTGGGTTAATGCGCTGGAATGCAAAGTCGGATTGAACCAAAAGTTTGGTGATTCACGTTTACCAGCCACTCCTCGGAAACCCTACACCAGGTCAGAACCGACTCGTCAGCACTTAACAACAACACAACTCTAGAGGGTCACTATGTGTTTCAATGAACTCTAGGGTAGTGGGTGAGAAGAAACCGTAAAGACGAACCCTGGCGATGCAGCGCTGAAATGTGCAGTTGCTAACTGAAACGTTAACAGTTGAAACCAACAGCCTCGTCCTGGGAGAAAGATGTGGCAGTTAGCTCCCCTAGTGATTCTTTTTGAGTCAAGTCTAAAGCTTCCAAGGAGGTGGGTTTGAATCACCAGACTTGCAGTTAGCAGTTCAGTGCTTATCCTCCAGTGTCACACCAGGACTCACCCCTGAAGATTGTTGTTGTTGTTGTTAAGTGCCATCAAGTCAATTCCGACTCATGGTGACCCTGTATAGGGTTTCCAAGGAGGAGCGGCTGGTAAGCTTGAACCACGGACCTTGCGATTCAAACTGATTTTACAGTCCAGCATATTAACCCACATGTTGTATTGCCATCACCATTATCTATTTCCCAAAATTTTACATTATTCGAGACAGAAATTTACTAGATTGACTTTGAAAATTGCCCATCCCCCTGTGGCCCAGTTTTAGAATTGCAAATTTTCGTTTGACTAATTTTTTTTTTTTTTATGTGAACAATGCTAGCTTGCAGAAGATAATGGGTCCGAAATGAATGACTCTTTTTACTCTGAAATGGATTCTTGTTTTACCATAGCTTGATCAGTCAGAGTTGTAAGTTTTGCTAACATTTAATCACTCCAGCCAATCCTAATACTTCCCAATTAGCAAAAACATGTTCTAATTTCATTCACCCAAATAAGAACTGTCATATGAAGGATTAATTAAAATTTACAACTTTGAACAGAAAAGCAACTCTATAACTTTACTAATATTGAAAATTGATGCTACCATTTAAGAAATACTCATATGGTTGGTAGGGTGATAACTTTTTACCTCCTAAAAATCTTCATAGCTTTATTTTTACTATTACTTAAAGACACATGATAAATGAAGAGTATCTACTTGGTGTGGAGTGCTGGTGTGGCACTGTGGGTTAATACACTGGACTGCAAAGTCAGTTTGAACCTCAAGGCCAGTGGTTCAAGCTCACCAGCTGCTCCTTGGAAACCCTTTACAGGACCGCTATGAGTCAGAACCAGTTCGACGGCACATAATAACAACAACATTTGGTGTGGTGCTGTAGGATAAACATTGGGCTGGTAACCTCAAGGTCAGCACTTCAAACCTACCAGCCGCTCCTCAGAAACCCTATAAAGAGTTGCTTTGTATTTTAATAGACTGGAGGACACTTACCAACAACATTTTCACAGTAAAGGAGGAGCCCTAGTGGTGCTTTGGGTCGAACTTTGGGCTACTGACCTCAGCGTTCCAGGAGGAAGATTTACAGTCTCAGACACCCTAAAGAGCCCTTCTTCTCTGTCCTCTAGGGTTGCTGTGGCTCAGAATCTACTTAACAGCAGTGGGTTTAGTTTCACTACATAGGTACTGCCCACCTTTCAAAAGTTCGCTTTATAACACCTAGCTTTAGGAAAGGCCTACCTTAGAACCTGTTTTCTCTAACCAAAAGAAATCTAAAGAGAATTTGGGCTTTCACTAGATGAAAAGCAAAACTAGCATTCAGCATTTTTGCTACAAGCTTTTAAAGAGGAAGCATTCACCCTAGGCAAAGAGAGTGGTCTCCCAAGCTCCTGCCCTCCATTCCCACCCCTGAACTACCTTCACCATCTCAGCATCAAGTTTGAACAGTGTCTGTAAATACAATATGTTAGTGCTATTTTAGGTTTTATGTGTTATTTGGTATGACTTCACAGCTTATTTTTGGGGGCCTGGGAACATTCAAAAATGTTTCCCATATAAATTAATGCTAATTGCTTCTTTGCTTTATATTTAGGCTTTCAGCTTACGAAAGTTTCCATAGGAATGTTCAAGTTTTGGATAGTTGGGGAGACCTGTACAGTATTTCAAATGTTTAATAATAATAAAAAATTCTAAACATTATTATTTCATTGAACTGGAATGAGCCCCCATGTGATTGGAATATACAGTCAGTATTGAAAGTCATTGTATTAGAAGCTATGAAATATAAACCACAGTGATGCTATTGGGTGGGGTAGGCAGAGTGATCTCCAGATCATAGTTGTTGTGAAACTCTCCCAGATTGAGCTACTGGATATTCTCATTTTAATGCAAGGAAACAAAAATGTTTTAAATATCTTCATTTTGGTTTGCAATGATTTGATGATATTAAAACTAGGAAATGTGAGTACCTAAAAAAAAAAAATCTGAAGCTTAGTAATAAGCAGAATTAGTGGTTATAAAGAAGTAATCCTTCCAAGGAAACCTGACTGCCTTTTTGGATTAGATTACAGAAGTATTGGAGGAGAGGAATGTAGTGACTGGAATGTCTGGGTTTTATTACAGCATTCTCTACAGTATTTCATGAAATTCAGCTTGGAAATGTATTTCATATCCCTAGCTACCATGTGAACAAAGCCTAAAATAACAACCAAATATCACATTTATGTAATGGTTGAATAGCATATTTGAACAGCACATATTTATATATACTACCTTTAAAAGATAATTTGTAGAATTTGTTGGTATGGGGCTTATGTTTGTTTTTGTTATTGTTAAATTCATCAGAATCATTCCATGCCTTTAAACGTATCCATTGTATTAATGTTGTAGACTGGAATGTACTATAAATCTTGGTTTAAAATAATATGTAATAAAAATCGGGGAGGGGAGATGGGAAGAAGCTGTAGGGCAAGTTTTTCATTTTTCACAACAGAAAAAGATGCTACTTAGAGCTGAAATGACAGACTTTCATAATCTTGTCTCAAAATCAAAGGATTACCGTCAACATTGATGTTTCTACTGTTTAAACTTTATTTATTCCTTCAGTTTTACTTATCATTTATTAAATTTAAGCAACATATAATATAAGGATTTTTCATTTTAACTGCATGCATTTTAAGATGCCCCTTTAATATACTCTTTTCTATCCATCTTTCTGCCTCTAATAATACTACACAGAGAGATGTCTGGATGATGAAATGATAGCATTGGTTATTTCTGGTGATGGAGCTGCTTGTGAACTTGAGAGTTCTTTATTCTTCTTGATAGTGTCTCTATAATAAGTATGAATTATTTCTACTAAAAAATCGTTCTTTAAACAATTAAGTATGTTACATTGTAAAATTTGTTAAAATATATTTTCAATCAGACTAGTTTTCATTTATTTCTCTTCAATTTCAATCAGACTAGTTTTAATTAATTTTCCTCAACTTAATAAATGCTGTTCTTTCATAGTCTAAAGTTTTAATTCCGACCATGGTTGAAAAAGAAGGCGATTTTAACTAAGTGGATTGGCATAGTGGCACAGCAGGACTGGGCAGTATGGCATTCTGTTGTACATAGCGTCACTATGGATTGGAACCGACTTGATGGCACCTAAGAACAACACACCATGATTGGAATCTCCAAATAACAGTTTTTAAAGGCTACTATGAATACAAAACAGTCTGAAATATTAGCACATGTCTAGTTTTTGTTCTTGTATGTGCACAGGTTCATATATGTGTGTGTTGTGAGGGATAAGGGTGTTGTATCTTTTTTGGTGATCCACGTCATCTTAGGTTTGCCCTTTAGCTGTTTCTAGGTGCCTTTGAGTGGATTTCAGCTCTTAGAGACTACTTGTGAGAGACTACACCTACCCCATAGGATTTTCTTGGCTGTTACCTTTATAGAAGCAGATCACCAGGTCTTTTACGCATGGACCTGTTAGATGGGGGTGAACTGCCAGCTTCTCATTTAACAGCATTTAACTGTTGGGTTTGCCTATCACTAAGTGGTGTTGGTGGTTGTGTGCTGTGGAGTCGGTTCCAACTCATAGCGACCCTGTATAGCATTTCCAAATCTGTAAGTTTTTGCAGTAGCAGAAAGCCTCATCCTTCTCCCACGGAGCTACTGGTAGATTCGAACTGCTGACCTCGTGATTTGCAGCCGAACTTTTTGTAGCCCACTACACTACCAGGTCTCCAGAATTCAAATTTCCTAAAGAATCAGATAAAGATGAGACATTATACAAAGCAAAACAAAATTTCTGTCTACTCTACGTTAGAGTAAAAACAAAGTGGTAGCATTTAAATTTTAAGAAGAAACATTTTTTTTTTTTACTTAGCATTGTTGTTGTTTTCAGTTACTGTCAAAACTGGCTCACAGTGACCACATACACAACAGAATGAAATACTATTTGATCCTGCACCATCCTCCCAATTGTGTCTGAGCCCACTGTTGCAGTCACTATGTCATTCCATTTCATTGGGGGTCTTCTTCTTTTTCACTGACCCACTCCCAAACATGATGTCCTTTTCCAGTGGATGGTCCCTCCTTATAACATGTACAAATTATGTTAGACAGTTTCACCATCTTTGCTTTTAAGGAGCATTCTGGCTATACTTTTATTTAAGACAGCAATTCTGCATAGCAATATATAACTTACAGAAAAACATTGTTGGTCTTTGTTCTAACAAATTAGTCTGTACAAAGAAGTATTTGTTAAGGTTTAGTTAAACTCTCTCCAGTGATTCTGGGGAAATAATTGAATGCTTAGTTTGTTCTTAGGAGTCTTGTTGTGGCGCTGTAGGATAAGCACTGGACAGTTAACCACAGGTTGATGGATCAAACCCACCAGCCACTTCTTGGAAACCCTCTACAGGGTCACTGTGAGTCAGAACTCACTTGATGGCACTTAACAACAACAACAGTCTGTTACTGAAGTTCAGCCGGGAGCATTTTACATGAGGGGTAAGTTCTTTGACGAAGGATACTAGGTATTTCCTAAGGGTTTGACTGAGGATAGCTGTACATGGGTATTTACCTTTCCTGCAAACACACCTAGCAGTGTAGTAGAGCGTTGTTGTTAAGTGCCGTGGAGTCAGTTCTGACTTATAGTGACCCTACATAGGGTTTCCAAGGAGCGACTGGTGGGTTTGAACTGCCATCTTCGTGGTTAATAATCCAGTGTGGATCCTACAGCTTCAGAAGGGTTGGGGAGGAGTGTGGAATGGAAATATCCCACAATCAGGGATTGTAATCACAATCAGAGATGAAACAAAGTGTATGAATGTAAAACTGATGCACTGCTCTGTAAACTTCACTCAATTCACAATAAAAAGTTTCAAAATAAATTTTTAAAATTTGCATTCATTTTAAAAGAAAAGGATACTAGATGTTTCTTTTTTTCAACTAAAGTGGCATTGTCTAGTCATAGTAGCAGAAAATAGTATTCCGTTCCTTATTCAAACCAGCTTTGAAAGTATACATTTCCTGGTAAATGTTTGTAACTGGTAGGATTCATATCATTGTTGTTTATTTCTGTACATAAGGTAAAACTTATTTTTTATGTCATATTATTGTCTAATTTTCAAAAATGAGCATTTCATAAAATACAACTACACATTATCATCATCTTTGATTCCAGTCAGTACAAGTAACATCACTAATTTTTAGTAGTTTGTTCTGTAAAGTGAGGATAGTTGTGTTCTTGATCAATTCACAGAGGTTACTGAACAGCACATATGTGATATTCCATGTGAATGTCATTTATACCATGTGTCCTATAGAGAGACATATGCCAGGGACTTAAAAAGTTCATGAAAAAATTCCATCGTCTTTTTTATTCCCTTTTCCATGGTCTTTTAGGAGCCGCCTTGTATCAATTCTTATTCATTTAATACAGTCCATTTGCATTGCAGCAAAGCTCTCATGAGTATTTCAGACTCACAACCCTTTTTATCAAATCTTGATTAGAATGCTAAGAAGTGTAAGATGGGAAACAATAGATTTCTGGAATCTGTTTATATTAGTTTGGCTTTATTATATATTTAAGTATCTTCTAGACACCAACTTTAGACTTTAAGTAAGGTCACTTTAGCAGTTTGTATGAGTCTAATACATTAGTAACTTTGACCTGTCTAACTTAGTTAAGACCTGAGCCCTTCATGTCCTCTCTCTGGGTATATGAAAGGGTACAAATGTCACGCATCCTGAGATCATCAGTTGCTCCCTGCAGTGCTGGGTTTCCTTGCTCTAGCTATTCCTTGTGCTCCTTAGCTGTCATTGATGCTACCTTCCTCTGCACTTTTTTAGGACCACTAGTACTCCTCGCGAACCTTCCATCAGGCCGTGTTGATTGTTCCCTGGCTTCTGGCACCCTCAGCATCTGGGCCTACTGCCTCTGTAGCTGCCTGGAGTTCCTTGTTTCTGGTTATCTATTATTACAAGGGGGGAATAAAACAGCTCAAGATAACCATTTTATTAAGTCATCTGTTGTAAAATGCCCAATGTCTTTTCTATGCCCCTTCTATCCCTGAGAAAAAAAAAACTGAATGGTATTTAAAATACTGTTCTGTATTTTTCTTTGGAAAGAAAGAAACACACAAAATTAAGGAAATAAATAAAAGCTAAATCTTTGGCCAAAAACATTCTTAGCAAAGAGATTTTCTTAATGAAGCAAATGCATTTTAAATGAGGTGCTCTCTACAAAAATGACCTTGAATCAGAGATTAGCAAACAACCATTATCAGTCCAAATGATGATTACACTAGGAAAGAGAACCATTTTTCTGTGTATGTTGCCAGTGAGAGTTCTGTTATGATTTTTTTGACTTTCTAGTTTAATAAAATCTGTTGAAAGATATCATATGTGTCAAAATGAGAATTAAATTTTCTGATACACATATTTCACTGATGGCTGTACTTAACCCCCCCCCCCATAAAAGAACTGGTGTTATAATTTTGCAATCATAAATGACCAATGCATTTCTTAAGACATAAAAGAAAGTCCTTAAACTCTCAATTTGAGTATTTCACGTTTGTTGATTTGTTCCGTTGCTTTTTTATTTTCTGACCTGAGCTTAAATTTAAATTGTGTGTTAGAATTACATGCTTTTCTTTGTATACACAAGGAGTGAAAGTTTTTGTTTTGTTTTGTTAGTTCTGTCTTTGAATGTTTATTGAGCACCAAAAGGA
>NW_006408538.1:5527502-5530097 GCF_000296735.1 Chrysochloris asiatica
TATCAGAAGGAGCCTTGATAACGTAGTGGATTATGAGCTAGGCTGCTAACTGCAAGGTCAGTAGTTCAAATCTACCTACCAGTCACTCTGAAGGAGAAAGAGGCTTTCTGCACCCGTACAGATTTAGAGCCTAAGAAACCCTATAACAGGGTCACTGTGAGTCAAAACCAGCTCAACAGTATATCACACCCACCACCAGTATATACCACAGAGTGTTCTAGGCCTCGGGGATGCAGATAAACATGGCACAGTTTTGTCATGAAGGAACACCCATCACACAGGCAACAGATAGGAAAGTCAGCAAACATAAAATTGTGTGATGATGAAAATTGTTGTTGTTGTTGTTAGGGACTGTTGAGTTGGGTTCTGACTCATTACAACCCTGTATAGGGTTTCCAAGGTGCAGAGGTTCAAATCAACCTTGAGGTCAAGTGCTTATCCTACGGTGCTACACCAGGTGAAAATATTGGCTAACAATTACAGAATGTGAATCACTGGCCTCGCCTTGTTACACAGTTTAACTCATTTAATACTCACAGTGTAGTGGCTCCGTACGAACTACAAGGTCCATGATTCAAGGCTGCCAGCTGCCCCATGGGAGAGAGAGGAGGCTAGCTTCTCCTATAAAGTCTCTGAAACCAGATACAACAAGGTCACTGTGAGTCAGAATTGACTTAAGGGCAATTAACAACAACAATGCTCGCAATAAAGTTGTGATTATTACCGCATTTTACAGGAAAGCAAACAGACACAGAAAGGTTAATGATTTGCGCAAAGTCACATTTCTGACAAGTAGTGTGGTGCCAAGTATGTGCAAGATGTTATGAGAACACAGAAGGAGTTCCTCACTTCAGGAGCCAAGGAAATCTCCCAAGAGAAAAATGACCTTCCAATTGTCTTTGAAGTTTTCCTCCTTGAGAAGAGGGAATAAAATAAAACATAGAAACATAAAATAGCATGACTCTCTGGGGAAGCAGCAAGTAGTTCAATATCATTGAGCACAGAAATGTAAAACATAGGATTATAGAAGCCAGAAGAGTTAGTCCAATTAGGTCTAAACTTGCATAGTCAGCTGTGGAGCTTCTTCTTTACGGAGAAAACAGTTGAGAGATTTTAAGTAATAATATTAATAGGGAGTGCTGGGAAAGTGAATGAGGACAGATAGGAAAATAAGAGTTAGAATTAAGGCTGAGGTAAGTGTTTTGGACTTGGGGACAGATTTAAGAGTTAGGGGATGATTATTTGGGAAAAAAAAAAAAAAACAAACCCACAAAAAGAACTTGACTGGATGAGAGACGGTGGTAGTGGTGGTTGTTAGTTTCGGTAAGATTGACTGCAGCTCATGGTCCCAGAATGAAATGTTGCAGGGTTCAGCAACAGTGGTCTACTCAAGTCCCTTGTTAGAATTTGAATGCCCTCTAACCCAGTACTTCATCAGACTGTATTGCGTTGTGATCCATGAGGTTTGTATTGGCTAATTTTTGAATGTAGATATCTAGGCCTTTCTTCAAATATGTATCTTTGTCTGGAAGCTCTTCTGAAACCTGTTAACCATGGGTGACTGCTGATATTTCAAATACCAGTGAGTGGCATAGCTTCCAACATCACAGCCACACATAAGCCACCACAGTAGGAACAACTGACAGATGTGTTGTAGTGAGGAGGAAGGAATTGTAGATTTCTGGCTTGGATTATGTGAGTGGGAGGTGTTACCATTTCATGAGATAGAAACCAGAGAAAGAACAGGTTTAGAGAGGTAAAGGAAGTTCAAACCATAATATCATCAATTAATAGAGAAGAGTCATCCAGAGAACTTTGATAGGTAGGGAAGGAGCACACAAGTAGAGGAAACTAACTGGTAATATTCTAATCTTCATTTGGGTGTTGAGTTCACAGGTGTTTATTTTGTTGTTATAATCTAAAACTTGCATATATACATGTACATATGTGTATATACATATTAGTTGTTCTTCTTGTTGTTATGAGCCGTGGAGTCGGTCCCAACTCATAGCAACCCTGTACAGGGTTTCCGAGGCTATAAATCTTTATGGGAGCAGAAAGCCTCATCTTTCTCCCGCAGAACAGTTGATAGTTTCGAACTGCTGACCCTGAGGTTAGCAACCTGACTCGTAACCACTACGCTACCAGAGCTCCTTATATACATATAGTATATATACATACAAGGAGCTCTGGTAGCATAGTGGTTAGAAATCGGGCTGCAAACCTTAAGGTCAGTGGTTCGAAACTACTAGCCGCTCCACGGGAGAAAGATGAGGCTTTCTACTCCTGTAAGGATTGACACCCTCGGAAACCCTGTACAGGGTTGCTATGGGTCGGGACCGATTCGACGGCACTTAACAACAACAACAACATACATATATATACATATGATATGTATACCATATGTGTATATATATGTGATATATGTGATATATATATCATCTGTATATACACCATATATATAAGGAGCTCTGGTAGCGACCCTGAACGGGGTTTCCGAGGCTGTAAATTTTTACAGGAGCAGAAAGCCTCATCTTTCTCCCACGGAGAAGCTGGTAGTTTCGAACTGCTGACCTTGCCATTCGCAGCCCGATT
>NW_006408538.1:5531337-5543421 GCF_000296735.1 Chrysochloris asiatica
AGTGAGGAACTACTTCCGAATATTTAGTTACTGAAAACCTTATGAATAGCAGAGAAAACTGCCATAGGAAGGGAAAAGAACAACCCATATCCTAATAGCTTTAAGATTTTGTGACTATTTCCCAATTGGGACATTTCTCATTTCTCCATGTAAGTATATTCCTTAGAGTTAGATAAATGCCACTGAAGTAGACCATTTGATTTACATGATCTGTCTTTACACATTAAAAAATAAATAGCAAACAAAACACTGTGGAATCAATGGCCAGCAGAAGGGAATATCAGCTGATGTTTTGTGGTATTTATCATGAGTTAGTCTCCTTGGCTATCTTAACATTTTTAACAAATACAAGGAAGACAGAATTAGCTCTTTAAAAGAAACTGCTTTTAAAATTGGTTATTCTAGGCAATGCTTTACCGTGGTTTTTTTGTTTTTGTTTTCATGTTAAAAGATAGAAAATTTGTATGGAATAGAGTTTTCATTTAGTCTCAAGAAATGAATTGAAATTCTAAATAGGGTAGTTAAAGAAGGCACAGTGAGAAGTTGACATTTGAACAAAGACATGAAGAAGGAGGTAAGGGAATTGGCCACATAGATACCTGGGAGAAGAGTGTTCCAGAAAAGGAAGGGACCAAGTGCAAGTCCTAAGGGAAGGCTGTGCTCAGAACAAGTACAACTAAAGTGCATTAGCAATGAGACCAGAGATGTAGGTCATTGTTGTAGACTTTGGAGTTTATTCTGAGTGAGGTGGAAAGCCAAGAGAGGATTTTGAACAGAGGAATAACATCATAACACTTATATTTTAAAAGAATGTTTATAGTGGAGAATTGGCTGTAAAGGGACAAGAATGTTATTGTTAAGTGCTGTCAAGTCGATTCCGACACACAGTGACCCTGAATAGGGTTTCCAAGGAGCAGCTGGTGAGCTTGAACCATTGACGTTGCAGTTCAAACGACTTTACAGTCTGATGCATTAGCCCACAGTGCCACACCTGGACTATGATAAAGGGACAAGGATAGAAATGAGAAAATCAGTGGGAAGGAGGCAATTAAAAAACAAACAAGGAGAGATGGGTGTAGATTTGAACCAGGGTATTGATACAGTGTTCTGGTTCTGGACTTACTTTAAAGCTAGAACCAAGAGGGTTGTTTGACAGATTGACTATGGATACTAAAAGCAATGATACTAGGTAAGTTCAGTTTGGAAATGAATATACCTAGAGAAGAAATTGACAAGTTATTTCTAAAATGTATATGGAAAGGGCCATATACAAGGGCCAAGAATAGTCAAATGCACAAGGCCAAGACAATCTTGAAGTAGAACAGAGAACAAAATTGTAGAATGACTAACTTGATCAAATATTAATAGTAGAGTAAGTTAGTTAATCAGATTTCCAGACTTATTATAAAGCCAAGTAATTAAGACATGTGGTATTGGGGCAAGGATGGACAGATAGTTCTGTAGGAGAATATGGAGGCTACAAAGAAACCCATACATATTACGTATCTCACAACAAACCTGCCACCATAATGTAGTAGAGAAAGGTTCTTCACAATAATGATCCTGCGTCAATTCGATCTCCATAGGATCATGATCACTACATTGAACCATACAGAAACCCTCAATCTCAAAACTGGAATTCCATTTGCAGAAAAATGATACAAAGCCCATATCTCACCCCATATACCAAAGCAAACTCAACATGGATTATAACCTAAATGTAAAACCTAGAACTGTAAAGATTATCAATGAAAAAATAGGGACAAACTTAGGGGCTTTGATGCATGGCATAAATACACTATCAACCCTAACTAAAAACAGACAGCAAAGGACAAAACAAATGACTGGGACCTCCTAAAAATCGAACACTTGACATTTCATCAAAATAAGAGCCCAGAAACTTGTAAAAAAAAAACCTTTGCAATGATATATCAGAAAAGAGACTAATCTTTAAAATTCATAGAAAACTACTTTACCTCTACAGGAAAAGGACACTCCAAGTTTTTAAAAAAAATGGACAGAGAATATTAACAGACACCTAACCAGTGAAGATGTTCAGATGGCCAGCAAACAAGAAGAAATATTCATGATCATTAGCCATTTGTTGTTAGGTTTCGAGCGACCCTATACACAGCAGAACGAAACACTGCCCGATCCTGGGCCAACCTCACTATTGTTGCCACGCTTGAGTCCATTGATGCTGCCACCTGGCTAGCCCATCTCATTGGGCGGGGGGGCTCCCCTTTTTCTCTGACGCTCCACCCTATCAAACATGATATCCTTCTCCAGTGACTGCTCCTTCCTGACAATATGTCCGAAGTACGAGAGACGAAGTTTGGCCATCCTGGCCTCCAAGGAGCACTCTGGCTTCTCTTCTTCCAACACTGATCTGTTTGTTCTTTTGGCAGCCCATGGCACTTTCAATATTCTCCTCCAACACCTAACTCAAAAGCTTCAATTATTCTACGGTCTTCCTTATTTACTGTCCCGCTTTCGCATGCATATGAGGTTATTGAAAATAAGATGGCTTGGGTCAGGCGCACCTTAGTCCTCAAGTTGACATTTTTGGTCTGCAACACTTTAAAAAGGTCTTGTGCAGCATTAGAGATATGCAAATCAAAACAATGAGATATCATCTCACCCCAGCATTACTGTTGTTGTTAAGTTCTGTTAAACTGGTTCCAGCTCACAGTGAACCTGTATAGGGTTTCCAGGAAGAAGTTGGTGGCTATGAATCACCAACCTTGCAGTTCAAATCAACCTTGCAATCCAGTGCTTATCCTGCTGCGCCACACCAGGACTCTATGGTTTCTGCTTGTGTACCGTCAAATCGGTTCCAACACTAGTGACCTTGTATAGGGTTTTTGAAGCTGTAAATCTTTACGGGAACAGAAAGCCTCATCTTTCTCCCACAGAACAGCTGATAGATTCCTACTGCTGACCTTACAGTTAGCAGCTCAACGCATAACCCATTACATGCTACCAGAGCGCCTTTGTTGTTGTTGTTGTTAAGGGTCATCAAGTTGTTACTGACTCATTGAAACCCTGTAAAGGGTGTCTGAGGAATGACTGGTGAGTTTGAACCCCTAACCTTGCGATCTAAACCCTTGTGGTCCAGTGTTTAGCCTACAGCATCACATCAGGACTTCATAAAAAGTCAATAAAAGAAGAAATTTTCAGGTAGCATTGAGTGCTCTTGAGAAAATAGAACAGGAGACAGCGTAGTGTATTTAGCTCCCTACTTCTTCATACTCTAACTATTAAAGATGGAGGTAAACTGTAGACTGGTTAAAACCTAAAGATCTCCCCTCTGTATGCAAGGTAGATAGGAACGGGTAACTTAGACATTGGCAACCTAAAATCAGGGGATAATAAAGGCACAAAGTGATTGGCTTACAAGTTTTCAAGAAGGAGTTTAGTTTAAGAGTGTACAGGGGAAGATAGAGTCCCCACTGAATTGATTTCATCTTGTCTAGATGGGTCTGGTGAAAAGAGATGGGTTAAGATTCTTATAATTCAATAGTGAGTAATTGTTATCATGAATAATTGTGACTGTCACAACTGTAAAGGTAGAAGTTTTGTAACAAAACAGGGGAGTAGTTAGTCTTACAGTCCAGAAACAGAGGACCCTAAGACCATCAATGGAGAAGAGCACAAGCGGAATGCAGGACCCTATCCAGAGAAGCAGTGATACCAGAGGTGGAGGCAGAGATGGGGACATGGAGAAGGGGAGCAGCTGAAGACTCTAGATTCATGGAAAGAGAGGGACTGAGAGCTAGCAGCCAGGAGGCCGGCTTGCAGAATGTGCCCTTTGTTTGCTTAAATTATTATATATTCCTGAGTGTTTTTGTATATAACTTCCCATACCCCACCCAGCCCCCCAAAAAAGAAAAACAGAAGGAATGTGGAAGCAAATACTGTTGAATGATGATGCATGGAGGAGACTGTAATCATTGCAATGAAACGATGGTGTAAAACTGATGTTCTCCCATGTAAACTATCACTCAGTTCACAATAAAAATAAATAAATAAATAAAACCTAGATCTTCCAGGAAAAGGGATGAAAGGGGACTGACTGCATCCTGGGCTTCCTCTGAAGTGATGAGAAAGTTCTGCAACTAGATAGTTTTTTGTTTTTTTTTTTAAAAAACAAAAACAACATATGCTGTTGAGGGTGTAGAGAGTCTGGAAACTCTCTTAACTGCTGATGGGACTATAAAATGGTGCAACAACTGTGGAAAGTGGTGTGGTGATTTCTCAAGAGCCAGAAATCCCTGGAGGACATTATGCTAAGAGAAACTGGTCAATCACAAATGGACAAATATTGTATGATGACCTATTGTAAAAACTCAAGAAAAGGTTTTAAAGCTGAAAGAAGCATTCTTTGAATCTTACCAGGGGTGGGAGGGAAAGGAGAGTAATTAACTGGCCAGAGGGTAGACAGGTGTTAACTCAGGTGACAGGGAAGATAATGTACAAGAGGGAGGTTGGTAGAAGAATGATGAACACAGGGAGGAATGCAAGGGTTAAAAGTGAATGAGGTAAACACTTTTATATACACAACTTTGCAACAGCAGTGTCCTCCTGATAGATGTTGTTGTTATGTGCCGTGGAGTCGGTTCCGACTCATAGCAACCCTGTACAGGGTTTCCTAGGCTTTAAATCTTTACGTGAGCAGAAAGCCTCATCTTTCTCACACAGAACAGCTGGTAGTTTCGAACTGTTGACCCTGAGGTTCCCAGCCCGATTCATAACCACTACGCTACCAGAGCTCAATACATGGACAGATACACAGACTGAATGAGTGTGGGAGGAAGAGTGAGAGTATACCCACAAATATATGAGGTTTTGACAGAGGACGCGTATACCTGGGTATTTATCTTTGCTGCAAACACACCTATCAATGTGGTAGATCATACAGGGGGCAAAATGATGAAAACTTCTTAGACATTACCAAACACCTTCAGGCAACAAGTTGCTGGGCCTGGGGATTCAGCATCATAGTCTCAGAGGACACCTTGGGGTGAGCAATTGTAAGGTATGCTCGCCAAAGGGTAAAGACAGTAGGCATAACATATTCCACAAAGACAATGTTCTACATCCTACTTAGGTGAGAAGTGACTGAGATCTTAAAAGCTCATGGGCAACCATCTACGGTGCAACTCTTAGTCTCTCCATGTGCAGAAGAAAGAAGAGCAATGAAAATTGAAAAAGTTTGGAATTAATTAGTCCAAGGGACTAATGGAGCACGTCCGTCTCTATGACTCTGAGACTAGAAAAACTGGATGATGCCTAGCTACAACTCCTCTGAAAGGGACTGCGTTAGAAGATCCAGAATAGAGTGGAAATGTGAAAGAAAACGCAAAATTATAAAAAGACTGGGTTTACTGGTCAGAAAGAGACTGGAGACACCTGGCCTTTCAGGTCTGGAACTGAAGTTACCCTCGTGGTCCACTTTTCAGCTAAGAGGTAGCTAAGTATATAGAGGGCACAACAACAGTCGTAAGGCACGCTCACCAAAGGCTAAGGACATGGTTCCGAAGGGATGGGAAGGAGGATAAGATGGAAGTAAGAACCAAAGGGAAGAAGTGAGGTAACTATTGTTAGGTGTTGAATGAAAAACTGATGATCTGCTCTGTAAACCTTACTCTAAATTCACAATAGGAAGTTTCAAAACAAGTTTTCAAACTTATGTCTACAAACAGTATAAAACCTAGCTTTATGACTTTGAGTTAAGAGGGAAAAAATCTTTAACAGAACACAAAAAGCATTAGTCCTAAATGCAAAGACCAGTAAACTGGACTACACTAAATTACTCTCTTCTCTTCATTAATTGTGGCGCTGTGTTAATGCACCAGACTGCAAAGCGGTCGGTGGTTCAAGCTCGCCAGTCACTCCTCGGAAACCCTATACAGGGTCGCAACGGACTCACCGGCACTTCACAATAACAACAACTTCATTAATTAAAAGGCACCATTAAGAGAGTGAAAAGAGAAGTCAGAGTGGATGAAAATATTTGTACATAAAGCTGACAAAGGGCTCATATTCAGAAAACATAAGAAAACCAGGTCAACACTTAGGCAGAGTACTCAGCATCCCCCCAAAATGAGGAGGCAAACATCTAATGTTGTGAAGTGCCATCGAGTCAATTCCAACCCATAGCAACCCTGTATAGGGTTTCCAAGGAGCAGCTAGTGAGCTTGAACCACCAACCTTGAAGTTCAAATGACTTTGCAGTCTGACGCATGAACCCACAGCGCCACACATATGAAAAATAAGTATCTCACACTTGTGTTTCTGCAGTGAGTAGTATGGAGATGGAGTAAGAAAAGCCCTGCCAAGAAAACTTGCATTTCATATCTCATAAGAAATATGCTCACTGGGGAAGAAGAATGTGGAGATTGTTCTGCACACAGAATGTATATTTTCTTACAGTGCTTCAAAATGTCTTTTGCCTTTTTGTTTTTTTTTAATCAACGCTGTAACCTAAAGATAGAGATTGTCCTGGGCATCAGTTCTGAATTGTCATATGAGGAAGGTTTTCAAGAGATGGCAGTGGGCT
Source organism: Chrysochloris asiatica (assembly GCF_000296735.1). NCBI lineage: Eukaryota > Metazoa > Chordata > Mammalia > Afrosoricida > Chrysochloridae > Chrysochloris > Chrysochloris asiatica. The sequence continues at coordinate 5,537,900 of NW_006408538.1, forward strand.
CCAAGGCAACCAGCCTGTGTGTAGAAAGAGGACTAAAAGTGATAAGAATCGAAAAGCATCTGTGTTTAGAATGCTCCAATGAGCAATTTGCACTCTCCTGAGATGACCTTTTACTGTTGCTAGGCACTCATTTCTGCTTCTGGAGTGGGTGGCAACATTATGCAATGCTGAGCCACATTTCCATCCTCTTTATATATCTTTGGGGAAAGAATTAGAGCTTCCTGGGATTTTATCGTGTAGTATTAAATCTTTAAGGTTCAATAAGAATGGAGATTGTTCAAATTTCACTTGAAAATTGAATGGTTGTATGTTTAAAGGGAAAAATAAATCTATTTTGAACATGAGATTACTGTCTTAAGAAAAACTCTCTCACCATAGACTCAAATAGTACTAAGCACTGCTGTAACGTACATAAGCAATTCAGGTGATTGACTTATGTAATTCACATCAGGTACCGGGAACTCCTGTAACTCCACTGTATTTCCTGCAGCCCCAGAGATGCCGCATGAAAAACGGATTTCTTCTCTTCCTCAGGATTTTTCTGACTGTCCTTTTTAAAAGGAAGCCTCTGAACATTTAAATATAGAGAGCAGTTTGTAGTTTCATTTTCAGCAATCTGGTGGAACAAGAAATGTAACTGTGATGGGCCCCTCTTATTGAAAAAAAAAAAACCCCAAAAGGTAGATAAAATAATTCTTTGAATAATATTTTAAAGATGCACCAGTGAGCTGACTAGAAAATGTAGATTTCTCAGAGGTTTTAGCAAGATAAAAAGCTGCTTTCCATAGAGTTGATGGATTCTAAGTCATGGTGACCCCATGAGTGTCAGATTACAACTGCCCTAAGGGGTTTTCACTGGCTGATTTTTCAGAAGTAGGTCATAGGCCTTTATTTTTAGGAGTCCTGGTATGGTGCTGTAGGATAAGCACTCGACCATAAGGTCAGTTTGACCCGCAGGGTTGGTGGTTCAAACGTAACCTTCGCACCTCGGATATGAGTCAGAACCGACTGGACTACACTGAATGACAACAAGATTAACTCAAACCTCCAACCTTTTAATTAGCAGCCAAGTGCTAATTTAATCATTTAACAACCAAAGGATTCATGTTATTTGGTGCCCTTGAGTCAGTTGCGAATCATAGTGACCCTTCACACAGCAGAACATAACACAGCAGAACAGAATGCTGCCTAGTCCTGTCCCATCCTCACAATTGTACTGCTTGAGCTCCTTGCTGCTGCCACCGTGTCAATCCATCTCACTGGGGAGTCTTCCTAATTTTTACTAACCTTCCACTTTACCAAACATGATGTCCTTCTCCAGGGATTGGTCCCTCCTGATAATATGTCTGAAGTATTAAGAGATGAAGTCTGGCCATCCTGGCTTCTAAGGAACGTTCTGGCTGTACTTCTTCCAACACAGATTTGTTTTTCTGGCAGTCCATGGTGGCCTCAGTATTCTTCTCCAACACTATAACTCAAATGCTTCAATTCTTCTACGGTCATTGTTAAGCTTTCATAAGCATATGAGGCTATTGAAAATACCATAGCTTGGGTCAGGGGCACCTTAGTCCTCAAATTGACATCTTTGCTCTTGGACACATTAAAGTGGTCTTGTGCAGCAGATTTACCTAATGCAATAATATGTCATTTGATTTCACTGTTACTTCCATGAGTATTGATTGTGAAGTCTTTGATAGCTTCAGTCTTTTCTCCATTTATCATGATGTTATTTTTTATTCCAGTGGTAAGGATTTTTGTTTTCTTTACACTGAAGTGCAATCCATACTGAAGTCTGTAGTCTTTGATCTGCATCCATATTTTAAATCCTCTTCCTTTCCAGCAAGCAAGGTTGCATCACCTGCATATCGAAGGTTGTTAATGTGTCTTCTTCCAATTCCGATGCCACGTTCTTCTTTTTATAATCCAGCTTTTCAGATTATTTGCTCAGAATACTGACTGAATAAGTATGGAGAAAGAAAACAACCCTTTGAGTTTTAGTTGTTCAGTTCTGTTGTAACAACTGTACTCCAGAGCACAGTTAAATGTTTTGGAATACCCATTTTTCTCAGTGTTATCCATAGTTTGTCATGATCCACACAGTCAAAAGCCTTTGCATAGTCAATAAAGCACAACAAGTAAATGTCTTTCTGGTATTTTTTTGCTTTTAACCAAGATCCATCTAATGTCAGCAGTGATATCCCTATTGCTACATAGTCTTCTGAATATGGCTTGAATTTCTGGCAGTTCCCTATTAGTGTATAGTTCCAGCCATTTAAAAAGTATCATTAGCAAAATTTTACTTGCATAGGATACTAATGATATTGTTTAATCATTTCCACATTCCGTTGGGTCACCTCTCTTTGGAAATGGCACAGATAGGGATCTCTTCCAATCAGTTGGTCAGGTAGCTGTTTTCCAATTTTCTTGGCATAGGTGAGTAAGTGCCTCCAGTGCTACATCAGTTTGTTGAAAGATTTCAGCTTGCGTTCCATGAGCCTTGCTTTTTGCCAGTGCCTTCAGTACAGCTTAGCCCTCTTCCTTCAGTACTATCAGTTCTTGATCATATCCTAACTCTTGAAATGGTTGAACACCAGCCATTTCTTTTTGGTACAGTGATTCTGTGCAGACCTTACATCATTTGATGCTTTCTGCTCCAGTCAATATTTGCCCATACAATTAGTTAATAATGCCAGTATTGATTCATAAATTGTGACAAATGTACTGTGCTAATGTAAGATTTTAGTAATAGGATGAACTGGGTATAGAGTATGTGGAAACTATTTCTACTGTCTTTGCCATTTTTCTATATATCTAAAACTATTCTCAAAAGTTTTATTTCAAAATGTAAGTTACAAGCATCATAATATTTTAGCCCTAGATTTCCTTGAGTAATTTTCAGTTACAGACAAGGGTATTCACTTATTTATCTCCAAGACTGATGATATGAGTGGGCATCAAAAAGTGATTGAAAACGTTCATCATCTTTTACTTCCATTTTTCCAAGAACTTTTTGAAGCCTCCTTGTATCGCTTTTAAGGTATCCACTAAGGTACACCCCATATTTAAATTGCCCAAGTTGCCCCATTGAGCCCCTTTGTGGCCGCACTGGTGTTTTTCATTCAGAATCCATTTAAGGATCCCACCTTGCCTTAGTTGCTGTTTTACTCTCGTCTCCTTTCATATACAGAGCAGTCTTCCCAGGATGTTGAATTTTAAAACACCTCTCCTTTCAATTAATAGATCAGCTACCATGCATTTAATTACTTTTAGATATTTTTCTGGGGGGAATACAAAGTAGAAAAGTCACGGTTAAGTGGAGATGGCATCATTTCTCAAGAGTGCAAATAGGGTCATCTTAAACTGCCTATCATTAAACAACAGATGATACTTTATAAAGAGTCAGATGGCTTGATAGTCCCAACCATCATGCTGATTTTGTGCTGCAATTACAGATGTGTGAATTAAATTTGGTGGTCAGAGAGTTCTTGTAGGAGCCCTACTGGTGCAGTGGTTAAGCATTTGGCTTCTAACCAAAAGGTTGGCAGTTCGAACCCACCAGCTGTTCTGCAAGAGAAAGATATGGCTCTCTGTTTCCATAAAGATTGTTGTTGGTAGGTGCTATCAAGTCACTTCCGACTCATAGCACCTCTGACTGAAAGAGGCACTGCCCAGTCCTCTGCCGTCCTTAGAGAACTTGCTATGTTTGGGCCCATTGTTACAGCCCCTGTGTCAGTTCATCTTGTTGAGAGTCTGCTTCTTCTTCACTGCCCCTCTACTTTACCAAGCACTAGTCCCTCTGGTAGTGTAGTGGTTACGAATCGGGCTGTGAACCTTAAGGTCAGCGGTTCGAAACTACCAGTCGCTCCGCGGGAGAAAGATGAGGCTTTCTACTCCCGTAAAGATTTACACCCTCGGAAACCCTGTACAGGGTCGCTATGGGTCGGACCCGACTCCATGGCACTTAACAACAACAACAACAGTCCCTCCTGATAACATGTGCAAAGTACGTGAGACAACTTCTTTCTTGCCACCCTCTCTTCTAAGGAACATTCTGACTATACATCTTCCAAGACAGATTTTTCATTCTTCTGGAAGTTCTGCATTCTTTTTAGTGTTCTTCACCAACACCATAACTCAAATGCACCGATTCTTCTTTGGTCTTCCCTATTTTCCATAAAGATTACAGCCTTGGAAACTCTCTGAGGCTGTTCTACTCTCCCCTGTAGGGTAGCTTTGAGTAGTAATTAATCGACTCGATGGTAGTAGGTTATAGTCCTTCCAGCACATGTTTGCTTTCTTTTTGTTAAGTTACCCAAGATAGAAATAAAGGTTCCACGTCTCAGATTTTCTTGTACTTTGACATTTCCTCCTTAGTTGTTCCTCTCAAGAGTGTTTCAAAATGTTTTTTATAATGTTGAATTTTTATATTCTGGTTATAAATTTTACAATTGAATTTGTTACTGTTTGTTTGCTTTACAAAATAAGGAGACCAAACCTTTCAACCTCATTAATGAAAAATAATAACATGCAGGATGCCTATGAAAGAAGGGAAAATTCTCAACATAAAGAGGGAGATTGTTTTAGCTATAAGGAGTGGCATGGGAAAAAATTACTGAGTTGAAGATCCTGGAAGTACTAGAAAGGTTTGACTAAACAAAATGAAGGAAGTGGTTTCAGAAAAATCACAATAGTGTGTTTTGATTCTGAAATCAACACCACAGATTTCGTTTTAATTAAGAAGTAATGGTGAGTTTACTATTGCATCCATAGGAGAAACAGTGCTTGGCATGTAGAATGCCGTAAGTAGCATTTGTTTTTGTTTAATTGAGAGGAATGGAGTCCTGGTGTGACACTATAGGATACGCATTGAACCGCAAGGTCAGTTTGAACCGCAAGGTCGTCAGCTCAAACTCACCAGCCGCTCCTCTGAAACCCTACACAGGGTTGTTATGAATCAGAACCAACTTGACAGCATTTAACAACAACAACAATTGAGAGGAATAAAAATGCTTATTTAAAAGAAAAATATTAAATTCACTTCAGATTCTGTGAAGCCTTGTAAAGAGGAGTAGGGCTCACAGTAGGTATGACCACTCTTTTGAATGTGAATTCAATTCAGGGACATACACTTTGTGGTCATGTAGTACTGAATGCGTTGCATAGAACTGATTAGCATCTGTTTTTGTGGCCCTTCTTACTCATTCTCTTTTTAATTGTGCCGTCCAGTCAGTTTCCACTGATGACAACTCTACGCACAACAGAATAAAACACTGCCCAGGCCTGTGCCATCTTTACAGTTGTTGCGATGTTTGTGCTCAATGTTGCAACCACTGTGTCAATCCATCTTGTTGAGGGTCTTCCTCTTTTTATTGACCCCTGAGCTCTGGTAGCATAGTGGTTACTAGTCAGGCTGCTAATTTCAAGATTGTTGTTGTTGTTATGTGCTGTCGAGTCGATTCCAACCCATAGCGACCCTGTACAGGATTTCCGAGGCTGTAAATCTTTACGGGAGCAGAAAGCCT
>NW_006408538.1:5544516-5546872 GCF_000296735.1 Chrysochloris asiatica
CCTTACCAAACATGATATCCTTTTCCAGCGACTCGTCCCTCCTGACAATATGTCCGAAGTATGAGAGATGAAGTTTGGCCATCTTGGCCTCCAAGGAGCACTCTGTAAAATGATGTATTTTTGAAGAGTGAATTTTCTTCACCAAAATTGATTTTACTTAACCTAAATATATTTTTATTTAAAACTTAGATTACAACTGAACTCTCCAGTTATCTTTAATGTTGATGGGGTTAATAGGTAAATTCAAATTTTAACAGGTTCTGTTCTGAAGATAGTAAATTGTTGATGTTAAGTGCCATCGAGTTGGTTCCAACTCATAGCGACCTGTATAGGCTTTCGGAGGCTGTAAATCTACAGGAACAGAAATCCTCATCTTTCTCCCACAGAACAGTAGTTGGCAGATTAAAGCTACTGACCTTGGTAGCCCAGCTGGTAATCAATCCACTGTGCTACCAGGGTATATAAAGAGACTAAATAAAGCAAATAGTTCCTCTGAGTTTAGAGTAACTTAGGCATCAGGGGTTGGTCAGATGATGTGAGTTAATTCTTACCTCCTTTACATATAGCCACCTAGCCAGTTTGATAGGAATTAAAGAGAGTGACATGAATATTGATTGAAGATGTAAGTAAGTATTTCTCATACATACACGAGTAGGTCACAATTATAATAACTTAGAGAACTTCTGAATGCTGACTTCATCCAACTGCTAATCATTTATTAGAACTATGAGCTGTACATTGTAGAAAGTACAGCATTTTTCTATAGCAGAAAGAGCACAGTTTGAAATTAGAAGTTCATTGTTTCATGTTTTAGTTTTCTTGCTGGATGCTTGATTCCTAAAATCCTTAATCTCTCTGAACCTCAAGTTTTATTATATATAGAAATAGAACAGCAGTGCCTATAAATTTCATATTGATACTGCTTTTGGCAATCAGAATGGAAATACTGGAGTGGTAGAGATATGGGCCTCCTTTCATGGAAGAACTCGATTCACAGGATGCTGAGTTCCTACTTGAGTGTTTAAGGGATTTTAATTCTAGGTTCTGTAGTGTATTCTGCATTGAGTACAGCACTCTTTTCACACATCTCTTTCTAGGGATGTGGGAGACTTCCCACATAGTAAGCACTTGTGGTTGTGGGTGTGGGGAGGAGCAGCAGCTAGAAGAGAGGGATGAGGGGATGATGAAGTGAGTCTAATTTGCCATAGGTGATTTTTTTTCCCCTTTAGATTGATCTTTAGATTCAATTTTAGAGTAAAAATTAGAATTTTTTCTGGAATTAAATTAGACATTGAGCACTAACAACACGAAAATTCCAAGCTTCATAAGTCTCAATGACTATAGTTTCAAAATGTATAAAGATTTCCAAAGGAATTTTTGCTGTATTTTTCTTTCTTTGCCAGTTTTAAAACTTATACTTTTGGTTACAGAATTCAGCATTTAGATTGGCATGGGTTTGAATTTTCTTCCTATGTGTAATGTTCATCTCTGGAAAATGTATTTTTCTATGAGGTTATAGCTACTTGATGGCCAGTTAATTCACTACGAGCAGGGATTTTTTTTGGCAGCTTACCTCTTTTTCTTGAAATATGTGCAAGATAAAATATCATAGATTTTTTGGCAGTGATTTTTACAGAAACTTTTGCTACATCGTGGCTGCTAAAAAAATGGCAGGATGACATATAAGAACTAGACCACAGGGAGGATATGCATAGGTACGTTGGTTATCACTCGAACTTTCGCCATGTCAGCAGGCTTCCTGGGTAATCTTACTCATTTGGTCTTAATAAACACAATGTTATTTTCAAAGATTCATTTTAGTTTGTTCTATGAAACATTTTCACTTTTTCTCATCATGATTGCTACCTTTTTTTTTTTTTTAAGTTTCTAGGAAAAAAGGCTGTTGTTGTTAAGTGCCAACTAGTTGGTTCCAACTCACATCAACCCTGTATATGGTTTCCAAGGAGCAGCATGGTAGGTTTGAACTAACATTATGGTTAGCAGTCCAGCGCTTATCCTATAGTGCCACACCAGGACTCCAAGAAAAAGTGGTTGTTGTTGTTGTTGTGAACTGCTGTTGAGTCATTTTCAACCCATAGTGATCCTGTATAGTGTTTCTGAGGAGCAGCTGGTAGGTCTGAACCACTGGCCTTGTTGTGAAGACAACCTATAGTAGCTTTCACATGACTTTTAAAATCCTGTTAGACTGAAACCAGTTTTCCATACTGACAGCATATTGCTATATCCTAATCAGTTTCAAAAGGAAATGGTTAATGTTCAACCATTTCAAGAGATACCATATGAACAAGAGCCAATGATACTCAGAGAGGAAGTCCAAAGTGCATTGAAAGAAGTG
>NW_006408538.1:5548567-5550091 GCF_000296735.1 Chrysochloris asiatica
TTACCACATTATTATTAGACAGGTTTGTGAACCAGGGTATCATTTCTTGGGGAAAATGTTTACGTAGTTCTCAAGGATTCTTATAATTCAAATTATAGAATCCTCCACATTCTATAATCAATGAAATTTAATTATCTCAGGAAGCTCTTGATCAATTTACCTATTTTCTAAGAATTATTAACTCTAGTGGAAATATACTGATTGAAAAAAGCATCCTAATTTACTGATACTTCTCTCATTATTATGATATTTGGTCGAGTTGATTTTGTTTATTCAGTACTGTTGTTGCTGTTAAGTGCCGTTGAGTCAGTTCTGATGCATGTTGTTGTTGTTGTTATGCACCGTGGAGTCGGTTCCGACTCATAGCAACCCTGTACAGTGTTTCCGAGGCTGTAAATCTTTACGGGAGCAGAAAGCCTCATTTTTCTCCCACGGAACAGCTGGTAGTTTCGAACTGATGACCCTGAGGTTAGCAGCCCGATTTGTAACCACGACGCTACCAGAGCTCCTTAGTTCTGACGCATAACAAACATTTTTATAGGGTTTCCTAGGAGTGCCTAGTAGGTTTGAACCACTGATCAGTGTTTTGCTGCCAGTTTTATTGAATGACTCCTGGTGTGGTACTGTAAGATCAGCACTAGAGTGTAAACCATAATGTCAGCAGTTCAAAGCCACCAGCTAAATCTTAGGAAACTCTCTACAGGATTGTGATGAATCTGAACTGACTTGACGGCACTTAACGACAACTACAACATCCCATTTTAGTTGATCTCTAGTCTCATTGAGTTGTTTTTGTGCTTTAGTCTAATAAAACACCATAGTCATAAATTTTTTCATGTTTTTATCATGATTCTGAAAGCAGTAGAATAAAGAGAATTTGCCAAGTCATTCCTGTATGAGCACGGTGAAGTATTGTTAGACTTAGTAACTACACTCATTTGAATGATTTTTCATTTAAAACTATGTATCTGATTGAATTATTTTGGGGCTAGCATCAGTTCTGAGAGTGTGGCTGTTCTGTAGAATAAGCACTGGACTGCAAACCATAGGTCGGCAGTTTGATTCCATCAGCCACTCCATGGGATTAAGACTAGGCTTTCTGTTGCCTGAAAGATTTACTGCCTTGGAGACCCTATCCAGGGTCTCTGACTCACAGCATTTAACAACAACAACAATAAAATGAGTTCCAATTGGCACATGTGTAATATTAGTTGCTATATTTTTTACATTTTCATGGTCTCTAGACTTTCTGCAACCATGGAGACTGGAAGGACGCCTGGAACTATAGCCCTGAGATCATCTTGAAACGTAAACCAAAAATATCCCCAGAAGTCTTCTTAAAATGAAACAGTAGTTTAGCTTAACTGGTAAAAAATGTCTGCCCTATGCCACCAGTATTTTAAATACCAGCAGGGTCACCTATGTTGACAGATTTCAAGGACTTCCAGGCTAATACAGACTAGGCAGAAGGGAAGGCAGGAACCCTATTCAGTGTTGCCATGAGTCAGAACCCGTTCAATGGCA
>NW_006408538.1:5551131-5554210 GCF_000296735.1 Chrysochloris asiatica
GGGAGCAGAAAGCCTCATATTTCTCCCTTGGAACTGTTGGAAGTTTTAAACCGGTGATCTTGAGGTTAGTAGCCCAAGTCATAACCACTACGAGATGAAATTGACAGAAGCAACTGGAAAGATTAGAAAGGAACCTCTACCTTAAGACGCAGAGAGAGAGTTTGTGTTAATGGGGAAGAAACAACTCAATAAAGGAGGACACGAATGGTTGCACCATTCAAAGAATGTAATCCGTGTACGTCCCTGAATTACAGACATGGAAACTGTTGAATTGATTTATGGGTTGCTATATGGATTCTCAACAACAATACAAAAAAATAAATTTTCAAAAAAAGAAAGAAAAAATAGTCCAGAAATGAAAAGTTAATATCAGTAACCATACTGTTTAGAATTTTTTTTCTCTTTGAGGACCATTTAAACACTGCATGATATGTTATTATCTTAGAAACACAGTTCAAGTATTTACAAAAATGCTTTTCCAATGGAGTTTTGATCCTTAGACTGCATTGTCAGGGCAGTTTCCTTGCCCTATAAAATATTTTTCTTAGGGACCTCAATAAATAAAATAAATGTGTCCCTGACAAGACTGCTGACTCTCCTATGTTAGGTAAGCCTCCTGATAAGACCGATTTGGCACCATATACAAGGATAAATCAACAGGTGTTGCTATGAAGGCTTTGAAACCTTTACTAAGCAGAAATATCAAAACATGAAGCTATTATTTGACATACCCTCCATCTAGGTCTATATGCTTCTGAAGGCTGTGTTGCCACCTCTCACCGTTCTCTGAAGATATCTGTACTCTTTCATTGACATCACATCAAAAATGGCAGTCTGGACTTCATTCAGGAACTCAGATCATGTTCCTTTGAAAGGTTATTTGTGTTTGGGGAATAAAAAGAAGTCTGAAGGGGCAGAATCAGAGAGGGAGAACAGCCTGATTCTCATAGGACACCAATATCTACCTTTAAAGAATGAACACTTTTGTGATGGAAAATAATTTCTCAGCACACTCTTTTGGCCTTTGTCTCACAAATGCAGTTTGAGATTTTCGTAAAACTTCGTAATAAGCCCTGCAATCATCCTGTGCCATTTGAGAAAATCTATCAGCATTACTCCTTTGGAATCCCAGAAAAGAGTTGTCCCAACCTTCTGAGTTGACCTCTCTGTCTTGATAAATGGCTGAGCAGATCCTATGGAAGCCACTATATCAATTGAACCTTTTCCTTGAAGGTACTCTAACGAGATTAAGTGTGTTACTGGCAGAACTTGTCTGCAGCTACCCACTTATCACAGATACACATTTAAACACATTTGATTGGAATAAAACCATGCATATATGAACTGCAACCCTAGTAGCAATATGTTTTGACTTACTCTCGTATACCAAAGCCCTTTAAAAGTGTGAACTCCTTGGCCCAGTTATTCCGCTTCTAGGAAACTGTCACTGGTGGTGGTGGTGGTGGTGGTGGTGGTGGTGGTGGTGGTGGTGATGTGCCTTGGAGTCGATTCCAACTCATAGCGAGCATACATAGGGTTTCCAAGGCTGTAAATCTTTATGGGAACAGAAAGCCTCATCTTTCTTCCGCGTAACAGCTGGTCGTTTTGAACTGCTGACCTTGCGGTTCGCAGGCCGATTCGTAACCACTATGCTATCAGAGCTCCTTAGGAAACTGTCATTAGGAAATAAATAATGATTGGAAAAATGAATATTGGGATGATGGTGCTTCCACTTGTATATTGTTATATATAAAGTCGGCAAATATATGTAAGTTTCATATGGCAATTTCAGAAAACTTGGGCAAGTTTTCTTAATTTCTTTAGACCTCAGCCTTTGTGTCTGTAAAATAGAAGTAAAAATAGCACCCATCTCATGCTATTATTCTGAGAATGAAATTAAATGATATACATAAAATGTTTAATATTGTTCTTAATAAAGTATAAAGTGTTCTTTAGGTAATTGCTGTTATTATAATCATAGATTGTTCATCATAGAATGAATTAAACACATAGGAAAGAATTTGAATGAATATCATTTATATGAAAGAATAGCATGCCATGTACTTGTTAAACGGTGCTGTTAAAAATACTTCAAAATATAAGAAAATGTTCATAATAAATCACTGAGAAAAAAGGACAGGATAGAAATCTCAATATGCTCTTAAGATCTTGACTGTGTTTTATATAAAAATACGCGTATGCATCACTTGGCATCCAGGATTTGTTGTTACTCTTAAGTGCCTTCTAATCAGTTGTGACTCACAGCAACCCTATATAGATTTTCTGAGGAGTGACTGGTGAGCTTGAACCGCCAACTTTGAGGCTCAAAACAACCTTGCAATCCAGGGCATTAACCCGCCACACTTCACCAAGACTCCTGTGAAATAGAAGCTTATGTGATTTGTTAGCTTCGTGATCACCCTTCTATTTGTAGTATGTTGTCGTTAAGTGCCATCGAGGCAGTTCTAACTCATAGTGACCCTGTATGGGTGAGTTCCAACTGTCTAGTTTGCGATTAGCAGTCCAGTGCTTATCCTCCAGAGCCATATCAGGACTCTATATGTAGTATGTATATGATATTTGTATATATACCATACACATGTATCAAAGTAATTTCTGCACACGCTAACCTGGTTCTCCACTAGCACCTCAGAGTTTGCAGACTGGCACTTGCAATCTGCTGCCATTGAATCACTGTGCTGTCTGAACACCCCTGGAGAACCTGGTTGGAATCAGAGGCCTCAGGGATGGAATGGGGTTGCTGGGATGGAGTGGAGTGGCTCCACGCAGTATCTCTGGGGCAGGGATGGGGACAGAGGGAGGGAGGGGCTCAGGTCTCAGCTCCCACAACCGCAGCTGTTTGCTTAGTCCTGTGTCCTGGTGCTCTTCCAGGCTAGCTCATCCTCCCCACCCCATGGAGGTACATACTGCCAGTCATTGCCCAGACAGTTATGTGGCACGTATACCTGTATATATATTTAAAATTGGAAAAGAGAATGCCAAAATATTAAGAGTTGGTCTCTGTTAGTTTTTTTTTTTTTTAAGTTTGAATTTAATTTTTTTTTAATTAAATGTTTTT
>NW_006408538.1:5554697-5560859 GCF_000296735.1 Chrysochloris asiatica
ACATATTCCTTCTGTTAGTATTCTTAAAACTAGGTGATAGGTTATGTTGGTTGCTGTGAAGTCATGGTGACCCCTTGGGCAACAGAACAAAGCATTGCCCAGTTCTGTGCCATCTTCATCATCTATGGTAGGCTCAAGTTCATTGTTGCAGCTGCTGAGTGTTTCATCTTCCATTCTAGGAGGCTCATCTTCTAGCACAACTGTATTCTGTTGTGAGCCATAAGGCTCCACTGGCTAATTTTCAAAAGTAGATCACAAGGATTTTCTTCATACTCTGTCTTGGTCCTAAAACTCTGCTGAAACCTGCCCAACATGAGTAACCCTGGTGATATTTGAAATAATGGTGGCCTGTCTTCCAGCATCATGGAGTCCTGGTGTGGCACTGTGAGTTAATGCACCAGACTGCGAAGCCATTGAACCACAAGGTCGGTGGTTCAAGCTCACTAGCTGCTCCTCCGAAACCCTTTATAGGGTCGCTATGGGGTCAGAATCGACTTGATAGCACTTAACAACAACAACACCATCTTCCAGCATCATAGCAATGCACAGACCATGACATTACCACAAACTGATGGACTAACAGACGAGTATATAGTGGTGCTGTAGGATAAACACTGGGCTGCTAACCCCAAGGTTGATAGTTCAAATTCACCAGCCACTTTGTGGGGACAAGATGAAAGGCTATCTACTCCTGTTAAAATTTACATTCTCTCAGATACTACATCCTTAAGAGTCGGAATTGACTCAGTGGGTCTTGTTTTGTTTTTATTATATTATTATAATATGTTTTTTAAATAAGGATAATAGATTTTAAAAGTTTAAACCCTTGGCATTAGAGCCTTGTAACCTGTTTAAATGTAAATTAACTTTGTGTGTGTGTAGTTTTAAAGCATTTGAGGGAATGTGCTTTATCAGACTTATGAAAAGGCTGATTAAAGTTGAAAACGTTTAAATCTTTGAAAAAAAAAGCATTAACAAAATAGATAGTTCACTCAGTAATAGAATAGCAGTGACTTATTTTCATCTCGATTGTTTCCTGCATTTTCCAACAATTCTACAGTTAGCTCTTGTTAGCATCTTAATCCAACAAAGAAGTTTTCATCTATCGTTTATGATATTGTGTGTATAAATTTTATCCTTTAATGATATTACTACTCCCAACATGCTACTTCAAACACCTATAGTTCTCTAAAGAAATTTTAGTGAAGGATGGATTATGGCTGAAAATGTATCCAAAAAATAACTATTTTAAGAATTGTCCATATGTGAAAAAGAGACAAGGATCTGCTCCTCTATTACATTCTCATGAGTGATTTTTTTCCCCCTGTTTTAAAAGAGCATAAATTATTGAGAACAGCCAGTATTTACACATTCCAATAGGCAACCTCACTGGATTTTGGGAGAGGGATGTCATGAATACTTTGGCAGTTTTCCCGTCTTCTGGCAGAAATAAGACTAAGAGGAAATGAATAAGGGATTTCTTCCTGCCTCTATAACTGAAACAATATTCAAATTTATAGGTGAAGTTTATTTGCAGCAAGTAGTTTCTTTATAAAACATGAGTTTATCTTGTAGGTGGCCTTCTAAAATAAACTATTTTGATTTTATACACTGTGCTCATAATTTGGCCTTAGGCCTGGCCTCCCAAGTTGCAAACAGCTACAGGAGACTCCAGCGTTCAATAGAATAAACCAAAAATGTCTTTAAAATATTACAGATGTTAGTAATAAATCACCAAGTAATACTCACATTGGGGTAGTAATAACATATAATGTTATAATGGAGGTCCTTAAAATGGTTCTACTATTCATTAAGGCATTTAATCTTTCCAAATACAACATATTATTGTTTTCTATACTCATATAAGAGAGTCAATTAAGTATTAGGGGTATTGCATGTATTTGCTTGACTTATTTTGTTCGAAGTTTGAAAAACAAAGAGAGAGTATTGTATGTGTAGCATCAAATAGCACAGAGCACATACTGGAATAGACATTAAAATACATCAAACGATTTTAAATTGAATATGTTAAATTTTAAATCCTGACAAACTCCTAAATATTAGAATATACAATGTAGTTTCAAAGTCTGTGGTGGTTGAGATGCAGCAAGAGATGGGGACATGGAGAGTGGGAGCAGCTGAGGACTCTAGATTCATGGAAAGAGAGGGACTACAAACTGGCAGCCAGGAGGCAGCCTTGCAAAATGTGCCCTTTGGTGGTGTAAATTATTATATATGCCTGAGTGTTTAAAGAAAAAAAAAAAAATAGCTAAAATAAATAAAGAGAAATACTGTTAACTGATGGTACATGAAGGGGGATTATTATCATTGTAATGAAACAAAGTGTATGATTTGTTGAATGTAAAACTGATGATTTGCCCTGTAAACTTTCGCTCAATTCACACACACACACACACACAGCCTATGGTGGAAGGTTGGATGTTGATGAAAAGATTTTATTTAATTGAACATTGAGGATAAAAGATAGAAAAAAAAGGATGGGAAGAGGGGAGGAATAAATGTGGGGAGGGAGCAAGGCGTGCTAGACAAGAAGAGTACATTCCAGGGATTAAGTAGAAATACACTAGGCATACTGAGGAAACCATGTTGGAATAGATGGTTTGTATAAAGAACTGTGTTCACATTATGTTCTGATAAGCTCCTACATGGACAGGTTGGCATGGAGATAAGGAGGCCAGTTATTGTAGTCTTTAAGAAAGGGGGTATATTAAAAAGATTAGTCTAATGGAACACATGAGCATCAGTCGCCACAACTCTGAGACCAGAAGAATTAGATGGTGACTCGCTACCATTGCCAACTGCTCTGAAAGGAATCACTTTTGAAGGTCCCAGAGAGAGTAGGAGAAAATGTAGAATAAAACTCAGTCATTTAAAAAAAAAAAAAAGACCAGTCGTCAGAAAGAGATGGGAGAAATCTGAGACTATAGCCCTTGATCTGGAACAGAACTCACCCTTGTGACCCAATTATCAGTCAAGCGGTAAATAGGTATGTAATATAGGAGGGACGATAATGCTAGTTCACCATGGAATGATCAATGATTCAAGGTCATTTACCCTAGACAAAGTTGAGAAGGGTTGGGAAGAAGGTAGGATGGAAATAGGAAACACAGGGAGGAAGTGAGATAACTTGTTACATGGAGGGGACCGCAATCATTGAGCGGAAAGAAAGTGTAGGACTCGTTGAATGTAAAACGGATGACCTGCTCTGTAAACTTTCACTCAATTCACGATGAAAAGTTTCAAAAAAGAAAAAGCATTAGTCTTAACAGTGGAGCCAGAGGAAAATGTTGGGATGGCATGAGCCCAAAGGTATCATTGATCACAGGTTTGTAAACAAGAATGAGATGGATGCATGTACTCTCACCAAGGAAGAACCATCAGGAGTGAGTTACTGATGGGATGAATATTGACGGGAGAATCAAACATCCAGCCAGAGGTAGAAATAAAGATTCTTATGTTGAATTTAAATCTGTGGTACCAAACTGTATGAGAATGTGGAAGATGATACATTGATTTAGTTCAAATTATAAATTAAATGCAAAGTAGATTAAAACTGTTAACTTGAATATGCAAAACATAATTGTATTGACTAACTATGGGATCATACATGCTTTGTGTCAGCATGAACACATAGCTGACCTGGGAATTGTGCTCTTGTAGATACATCTATACATAGATAGATAGATACATAATTTCTCAGGGCTGGAAAGATTTATTAAAAATACAAACAGAATATAAACATTCCCAAATACATAGTATATGCATTTCAGCAAAAATGAATGAACAAGATCAAACAGTAACAATTGTTATTGTTGTGTGCCGTGGAGTCGGCAATAGTAACCAGCTGAAAGATCTCCCAAAGACCAAAGCATTGAACAACAGAATACAGTAGTTTTGGACTATAACCTAAAGTAAAAATAAATATCCCTGCATTCATACTGATATAAATAACTGAATAATTACCTGGGGGAAGAATAGACACATCTGCTATGCAGGAGAATTCCAAATAATTTGTGTAGATCATCTTCCCTCAAGGAGGAGGAGCATAACTCTCCAGTCATTAAAGGTTGGCCTGCAATTAATGACTTCCTTCCAAAGAGTACAGTATGGAAAGAGGGGGAAAGGGAGGACCCTTACAGTGGCAAAATCTTAGAAACACTACCTCAAGCCTGGTGATCAAGATTAGCTTCAACAGTGATAATTCATGTTGCTAGCATGTGCTCATGGTGTTATGAAAATTGTACTCTGCCTCTGTGGTTTTCCATCCCAAACTCCTAACCCTAGTCTAATCATGTGGAAAGCATCAGACAAATTTCAACAGAGGGCACATGAAAATGCCAGTTGTAAAACATGTATACTTTGTCATGCAGTCCCGTGAATATCCTGTCATTATATGTGCATGCCCATCTAGTGGATCTGGGATTTGAAGAAATCATCTTAAGAGATGGTATTAAGTTCCTTTTGTGATTTGGAGTCATTTTGTAAATGGCTTGAAGAGTTCTTGCAGTACATATTATAATAAATATATCAAGTATTGCTTCATAGCCCCATCATCAGGTTTAGAAGCCAATGGTTTTTAAGCTAATGACAGTGAAGGGACTACACTTTCATTACCACACATTTGTGCCTTTTAGATATATTACACATATAGATAAAAATGTTCCCTGTGGTTATCTCTGACTGGTAGGGTTGGGACAAATTTCACTCTTGGTGACTTTCTACATTTTCCAAATGTTCTTCAAGAAATCACAGAATTTTTTTGTGATAAGGGGAAAAAAGATTTAAATATTAATGTCTTTTCAAAGCTTAAATATTTTATTCATATGAACTAAATATTGGAATCAACTCTTTGTAAAACAAGACTGAATTTTACCTTTGCTTTTCTTAGTGTGTCTAATTAATACACGAATTGTCAAGCACACAAATTGACAATGTTGTGAGTTTTCCAAGTAATTTCTTCTCTTCTATTAGTAGTTTTCATGAGCTGTTAAAATCATTGTTTTGTTCATTTGTCTTCCCCTGTGTTTTACTTTTAGGTTGGTGTTTGGAATGCTTTATCCTGCATATTATTCATACAAAGCTGTGAAAACAAAAAATGTGAAAGAATATGTAAGTATAGTTTTGTGAGGCCTTAATTCAGACTTACTGTTTAATGATACACTCAGAAAAACCATAATTCTTTTAGAAACAGCTGTAATATTTTAGGTTAAAACAATGGTTTAAATGTGAAGTAATGAAAAATAAATGTGAAGTAATAAAATCAGTCTTTTTAAAAATTTTAATTTTGAAGACATCTCAAAAGTGGACTTTCAAAAATAGTTCACTGGCATTGGCAGATAAGTATATGTGTGGTTCCCACGATGAGTAACTGGAGATAGCTCTGCATTTACTCTGTAATTGCCAGTATATTTAGGGTTTTTAGGAGTGGTTGTTTGCATGTTTGTTTTTAACCTGATAAATTGGTATATAATCAGCAGAAGTACTGCACATCAGTGGAAGGGACTCCCTCCCACCTCCAGATGCAATTTACATGAACATAAAATTAACCAGTTAAAAGTGAACGATTTCATGGCACTGAGGACATTTATAACATGTGCAACACCATCTCAATCTCATTCCAAAACATTTTTTCACTCCAATATAAAGTCCAGGTGTAGTGCTACAGGGTAAGCACTGAACTGCTAACCCCAAGGTTGGCGGTTCAAACACACCAACTGCTCTTTGGAAACCCTATACAGGGTCACTATGAGTCGGAACTGACTCGACAGCACTTTATTACAATGATCCATTGTGAAGCTACCCTTTATTTACTCTGTCTCCAGCCACCACTTAACAACCACTGATTTGTTTTCTGCTTCATGTGTCTACATATTCTGGATACTTCATATAAATGGAATCATACAGTATGTGACCTTTGCATCATGCTTTTTTCACTTAACTATGTTTTTGAGACTCATTTACACTGTAGCTTAAAGCAATACCTCATTCCCTTTTGTTTTTTAATGTTTCATTATGAATTATGCAATAGTTTACATGGGAGAACATTAGATTTACATTCATCCTATCGTATATAATTTCATTGCCATGGTTACAATCCCCTCCATGCATCATCAACCAACCAAAGGGTATACCCTGCAAGCC
>NW_006408538.1:5562207-5564477 GCF_000296735.1 Chrysochloris asiatica
AAACCAAGATTCAAAAGACAGCCAAGCATCTTAACATTATTCCCCCCCTTTCCCCATTCCAACCATGTCTCAATCTCTGTATCCCAGAGTCCTATTGTTCCAAGATTATGCATACATCATTATTTACCTCTGTCCCACTTAGCCCATGCAAACCTGCATAATTGTTTTCCCATCTGCCTTGTTCTTCCATTCCCCTCCCCCTTCTTGTGTATTTCATTCCTTTTTTTTTTTTTAATGTTTTATTGTGAATTATGTTTACATGGGAGAACATTAGAATCTTTACATTCATCTGATTGTATATCGTTTTATTGCCATGGTTACAATCCTCTCCAAGCATCATCAACCAACCAAAGGGTATACACTACAATTGCCTGCAGCCCGGTCGTCAGCACACAGCCCCTCTCCCTCTCTGGGTCTAAAACCCCCAGCCGCTCCATCTCTCTACGTCTTATTCTTTTTATAACTGAATAGTGTTCCATTTTACAAGGCAGTCCCGGGGTTACCGATGTTCAGCTTATGGACAGTTCCTACTTGCTCTTTAATAGTATATAAATTTGCCTTCGCTTTGAAATGATTGAACCATCCTGTACCTGAAATAAATTCTTCATTCCAGTCACCTTCATGTGTAGTTTTAAAATTAATGCAAAGACTCTACCTTTCCTTGCACTAAAGCTAAATAAGAACCGTAAACACCTGATCCAGCTCACCTTCAATTCATTTAAGATTTGTTGTTGTTGTTGGAGTCGGTTCCATGTAGAGTTTCCGAGGAGCTGGTGAGTCAGTGAGTTTGAACTGCTGACCTTGTGGTTCAAATCGACCTTGCAGTCCAGTGCATTATCCCATAGCACCACACCAGGACTCCACTTAAGAGTTAAAGACACAATTTAGTATCTATTTACTGGTTTGTTATGTAAATTTGGAATTAATAAGGATGACCTAGCCCCGAAATCAAGAAGCTCCAGTTTCACAATGGTTATTAAGCTGAAAGGTCAGTGGTTCAAGCCTCCCAGGGACTTCATGGAAGAAAGATTTCCCAGTCAGCTTTTACAGAGATTTTAGTGTAGACATCCTCAAAAACTTGGAAGTAGAAATATCATATGACCTAGCAATCCCTCTACTAGAGCCATGACATGAATAAATAAAAATACACATATGAGATTGCAAATCTGTTTGAACTGTAAGGTTGGTGGTTCAAGCTCACCAGCTGCTCCTCGCAAACCCTATACGGTGTCGCTATGGATCGGAGATGACTCGACGACACTTAACAACAACAACAGTGTTCATGTCAGCACTATTCGCAATAGCAAAAAAGATGGAAATAGCCTAAATACTTACCAGTGGAATACTTGTTGTTAAGTGCCATCGAGTTGATTCCGACCCATAGCAACCCTGTATAGGGTTTCCAAGTAGCAGCTGATTAAACTTTAACTGCTGTCCCTATGGTTTAACCCAACTTTGCAGTCCAGTGCATTAGCCCACAGCACCACACCAGGACTCCCAATGGACAATGTTAAAGAATAATGATGAATCTGCAAAAAACCTTATAAATGAACCTGGAGGACATATGTTGTTGTTAAGTGGGTCGGTTTCAACCCATGGAGTTTCTGAAGAGCGACTGGTGAGTCTGAGTAAAATTAGTTGATCAGAAAAGGACAAACATTGTATTAGACAACTGTTATAAAACCTAAGAAACATGCTTTGTTGGTTAACAAGGGTAGAGGGAAGAGGGGAGTATGCAAAAGATGATGGAAACCAAAGAAGAAACCCGGTGAAGTGCAAAGGTTAAAGGCAGCACAGTTAAATACTATTATATACATAGTGCTGCAGTAATGGTAAACTGTGAGTCCTAGTGTGGGGTTGTAGGATAAGCACTAGACCAAGGTCAATTTGAACTGCAAGATGGCAGTTCAAACAGGATATTTGTATATGGGTATTTACTTTTACAATGGAGCTCTGGTAGCGTAGTGGTTACGAATCATATGCTGACTCGACAGCACACAGCTACCATTTACTTTTGCTACAAATATATACATGAATGTGGTGGAACATGTTGTTATGTGCTGTGGAGTCACTTCCAACTCATAGCAGCCCTGTACAGAGTTTCTGACGCTGTAAATCTTTATGGGACCCGAAAGCCTCGTCTTTTTCCTGCGGAACAGTTGGTAGTTTTGAACTGCTGATTGAAATTAGCAGCCCAGTTCATAACCACTATGCTGCCAGTGGTGGAGTATACAGGGGCTAAAGTTATAAAAATGTTTTAAACATAACCA
>NW_006408538.1:5564960-5571581 GCF_000296735.1 Chrysochloris asiatica
TACACACATCTTAGAATAACCAACCATTTGAGTTCAAAAGAGCTGCATTTACCCAAAGACAAAGATCAGAAGAATTGGGGGAAAAGGAAGAATGAGACAAGAAACACATGGAAGTAGGATAAGTGATGTTACATTGACAACTGCTCTCTAAACATTCACCCAACTCACAATGAAAATGAAAATAAAGACATTTCGGTCTAGGATACCCTATGAGGCAGCGCTAAATGTCCTACGGGGTCACTCTGTGTTGCAGTCAATTCAAAGGCACACAATAGCAACAGCCCTGGAACCTTAATTTTGCTTCATAAATTTCTTTAACCTATATAAGATAAGCCACTTACATTACTACGTGAACAGATAAAAAACACTATGTAACTTAATATGTGTTTATTTATATGGATGGATAGGTAGATACTTAGCGTATTGTTTTGCGTGGTTCTCTGAAGAGAATAAGTCTTTTTTTTTTTTGCAGATGATTGCAAAAGCTTTATTATTATTATTATTATTTTTTAATGTTTTTTATTGTGAATTGAGCAAAAGTTAACAGGGCAGATCATCAGTTTTACATTCAACAAATCATGCACCTTGTTTCATTACAATGGTTATAATCCTCTCCCTGTGCCATCAGTTAACAGTATTTCTGTCTATTCATTTTAGCCCTTTTTTTAAACACTCAGGCATATATAATAATTTAAACCACCAAAGGGCACATTCTGCAAGTCTGCCTCCTGGCCGCCAGCTCTCAGTCCCGCTCTTCCCATAAATCTAGAGTCCTCAGCTGCTCCCTCTCTCCATGTCACCATTTCTGCCTCCATCTCTGGTGGAGAATAATTCATTTTTAACGAAGCAAGTGAACGTTATCTGTAAAAAGCCTTGGTGATGCAACACTTAAGTACTTTACTGTTAGCCAAAAGAGTTGGTCCAAAGTTCAAAACCATCAGTGGCTCCTTGGGAGAAATGACCTAGAGATTTGCTCCCATACAGATTATAGCCTAGGAAACCCATGTGGCAGTTCTGCTGTGTTACAGAGGATCGCTATGAGTCAGAATTGCCTTCTTGGCACGCAACAATCATAATATTGCTGTAGTATTATGACTCTGAAAAAAAGTTTGTAATCATCCCTTTGGGATGGACGGAATAATGAGTAAATGAAGTTAAACGAGGGAATTAGGCAAACAGATGACTAGAACTGGAATGATAACTGCAGGTTTATCAACTCAACTTCACAATGAAAAAGAGAACTAAAAGCAAAAATGGTCACAAAAAATTGAACAGAAAGGGAAAAGCAATTGCTTGTGACAAGCAAATAGGATACAACCAGTGGACGTCTGCCATTAAGGCTACTAGACCAAACTGAGAATGTTATCTTGGAATAATAACACCTTATATTTATGTAATTCCCTACTGATTTCAAACTACATTTTTTTGTACAATTGTATCCTTTTCTTATTGTATCTGTCACAAACTACCACATACTTGTTATTGTTGTGGTCAGGTGCCACTGAATCACCACCTATTCATAGCAACCTTATTATGCACAATAGAACAAAACAAACTCTGCCCAAACCGGCACCATCGTCACTATCATTGTTAACCTTGAGCCCACAGTTGCTGCCACTAGGCCAGTCCATCTCATTGGAGGTCTTTCTCTTTTTTGCTGACCCATTACTTTACCCAGCGTGACGTCTTTTTCCAGAGACTGGTCCTTACTGATAAAATGTCTGAAGTATGAGAGATGAAGTCTAGCCATCCTGGCTTCTAACGAGTAGAGTATTCTGATTGTACTTCTTCAAGCACAGATTTGTTTGTTCTTCTAGCAGTCCATGGTACTTTTAATATTCTTCTCCAGCACCATAACTCAAATGTATCAGCTCTTCTATGGTCTTCCTTATTTACTGTCCAGGTTTCATATACTTATGAAGCTATTGAAATTACCATGGTTTGGATCAGGCACACCTTAGTCCTCAAACAGACATCTTTGCTCTTGAACACTTTAAAGAGGTCTTGTGCAGCAGATTTGCTTAATGTAATCATACGTCATTTGATATTTTGACTGCTGCTTCTATGAGTGTTGATATTGGATCTAAGCAAAATAAAGTCTCTGACAACTTTAATCTTTTTTCTATTTGTCTTAATGTTATTTATGGGTCCAGTTGTGATGATTTTTGTTTTCTTTACATTGAGGTACAACCCATACTGAAGGCTGTAGTCTTTGATCTTTATGTGTAAGTATTTTGAGCCCTCTACACTTTCAGCAAGTAAGGTTGTATCATCTGCATATAGCAGATTGTTAATAAGTCTTCCTCCAATCTTGATACCACGTTCTTCTTCATATGATCCAGTTTCTCAGGCTATTTGCTCAGCATACATAAAGAATAAGTATGGTGAAAGAATACAACCCTGGTCCACACCTTTGCTAATTTTAAACCATTTAGTGTGCCCTTTTTCTGTTTGAAAGACTGCCTTTTGTTCTATGGACAGGTTCCTCATGAGCACAGTTAAGTGGTCTAGAATACCCATTCTCCAAAATGTGGTTCTTAGCTTGTCGTTATCCACACAATCATAAGCTTCCCCATAGTCAATAAAGACACAGGTAAATATCTTTCTGGTATTCTCTGCTTTCAGTCACGATACATCTGATGTCAGCAATGCTAGCCCTCATTCCTTGTGTGAATCCAGCTTGAAACGTTGGCACTTTCCTGTCAGTGTAGTGTACTGTTGCAGCCACTTTTCAATTACCTTCAACACAATTTTAGTGGGTTGTGATATTAATAATATTGTCCATTGATTTCTGCATTCCATTTGATCACCAGTCTTTGTAATGGGCACAAATATGGATCTCTTGCAATCAGTTGGCTAACTTCTTTTGTACAGATGAGTGAGGGCCTCCAGTGCTGCATCGATTTCAGTTTGTATTTCATCAATTCCTTGAGCTTTGGTCTTTGCCAGTGCATTCAGTGCCCTTTGGACTACTTCCTTCTGTCCATTGACTTTTGATCATCTACTAGCTCTTGAAATGGTTGACCGTCATCCATTTCTTTTTCATACAGTGACTCTATGCATTTCTTCGATCTTCTTTTGATGCCTTCGGCAGCATTCAATATTTTGCCCATAGACTCCTTCAATATTACAACTCTAGGCTTGAATTTTTTTTTTCAGTTCTTTCAACTTGAGAAATGCTGAGCATGTTCTTCTCTTTTGGTTTTTTAATTCCAGGTCTTTTCACATTTCATTATAATGCTTGACTTTGTCTTCTCAAGCTGCCCTTTGAAATTTTCTGTTCAACTCATGTATGTCCTCATTTCTTCCATTTCCTTTAGCATAGCTATGCTGGAGAGCAGGTTTCAGAGTCTCTTCCGGCATCCATTTTGGGTTTTTCCTTCTTTCTTGTCTCCTTAATGCCTTTTTGCTTTCTTCCTGTGTGATGTAGTTGATGTCATCCCACAAGTCTTCTGGCTTTCAGTCATTAATGTCTAATGCATGAAATTTGTTCTTGAGATTATCTCCAAATTCAAATACGATATGTTCATACTTAGTGGCTTAAAAACAATACAAATTTATTCTCTTACAGTTCTAGAAGTCAAAAATTTTTAAATAGGTCTGCCGAGCTGTGTTCCTTCTGGAGCTCTAAGAGAGAATCTGTTTCCTTGTCTCGTCCGAAGGCTTCCCATGTTCCCTGACTCCATTCCGTCATCTTCAAAAGCAGTAATATCAGACATTGTGTGTATCATACTGGCACCTCAGCTTCTGGCTCTTCTGCCTCTCTTGTGGCCCACGTAGATAATCCAGGATAATCTCATGTCAGGGTTAGCTAATTAGCAACCTTTATTCCATCTGCTACCTGATTGTTGCTTTACTGTGTCGGTTGGTTGATGGGTTATGTGCCATGTCGGTTTTAAACCATAGTGACCCTGTACAGGGTTTCTGTGGCTGTAAATCTTTAGGGAGCAGAAAGCCTCATCTTTCTTCTGCAGAATAGCTGGTAGTTTTGAACTACTGACCTTGCGGTTCACAGCCCGATTCATAACCACTACGCTACCTAACATATTTACAAGGTCTAGGGTAAGGAAGTAGAATTGTGCTAGTGGGGAGAGATGGCTGTTATTATTCTGCCCACCACAATAATAACTCACTGGTCCGTATCACAACCCTATAAAATACACACAGAAGCCATTCCAATATTATAAGCTCAGAGAAGTTTTTTAATTTGCCCAAGTTTCATAGATCATAAAGTCAGGATTGGCATCACATTGGAGAGCTTCTGTTTCTAATATTTTATTTCTTCACCACCATGCTCCCTTTAAAAAGGTAGGTCAGAATCCAAGCTTCACAAAAGGACTTGAAACAGCTTTCACCACCAGCCAGTGAATGTGCCTCTGATTAATTCCAAAGGTGGTCCTTCAGGGGTCACAAGTATAGGGACAGACATTTCCAGGAGAAGCAATGAGGTAGCTTACCCAAAACTAGTACAGAACTCATAAGTATCTCAATTAACTGTGAGCAAATAATTTAAAGAAGAAATGACAAGTGTCTGAAAGTTATGTAAAGGTTTGGCTAGCCTTTTGGTATTTCTAACCTAAATTTACATCTGATAAAAAATTTGAGTATCTTTTTGTTACACCCACCTTCTTAAAGGAGGCCGGACCTTCCCTAATGTTGCCATCCAGTTTAACCTCTGACTGCAATGAACAGTTTTATAAGAACTCTGACCTCATATAAACTTTCTGTTTGGTAATTCTGTCCAAATATGCTTCTGTGTTTTTATATGATAGAGTCTTAGTAAAGTTAACCTTCTGACAGTTGTCATTAAATTTCAATAGCCCTTTATATTATCACACTGTCTGATGTTGTTACATGCTGTTGAGTCCGTTTCTGACTCATGCTGACCCATATAGGGTTTCTGAGAAGCAGCTAGTGAGTTTGAACTCCTGACCTTGTAGTGTGCAGTTCAATGCTGATCCTACAGTGCCACAGCAGGAGTCCATATATTAATATTTGAATATGTGTTTGTTGTTCTCCACCAAAATGTGAATTCCATAAGGAAGTGTTTTTTTGCTTTTTTAAACGTTACATTCTCATACCTAGAATAGTAGCTTATCATATGGAGCCATGAAACTCCCATGTTATACTATGTAGTGGTGGTAGTATGCCGTGGAGTTGGTTCCAACTCATAATGACCGTGCATAACGTTTCTGAGGCTGTAAATCTTTACTGAAGCAGAAAACCTCATCTTCTCCTGTGGAACTGCTGGTAGTTTCGAACTTCTGACCTTGAGGTTAGCAGCCCAACGTGTAACCACTATGCTACCAGAGCTCCTCCTAATATAATGTTGTTGTTGCTGTTAAGTGCCGTGGAGTCGGTTCCGACCCATAGTGACACCCTGCACAGGGTTTCCGAGGCTGTAAATCTTGATGGGAGCAGAACGCCTCCTCTTTCCCCCGCGGAGGCGCTGGTAGTGTCAAACTGCTAACCTTAAGGTTGGCAGCCTGACTCATAACCTCTACGCTTCCAGAGCTCCTCAAAATTTTTTGAATGAATGAGAAAGGGAAGAAGAGTCTACTTTTTAATTCTACATGAGATATTAAATTGTGTTTACAAGATGGTGTATATTTCATAACTGGGTTGGTCTAGTTCCTCCTCTTTGATTCTGCTAAGTTAGTGAATAAGCTGTTCAGTCTGAACACTTATCCCAAAGCTCATTTTCTTTGTGGTATTTGGTTATGACCCAAATTCCACTGATAGTTACTTCAAAATTATTTTCAGAAAGCAAACATTTTCAGTTAATTTACTTCTTCCCACCCTGACTACTACCATCCCCCTTAAGCCTGCAAGTAGTAAATTGCACCTGATAAAACAGATGCTGTGTTCATATCAAAACAAATGGAAAGTGCTGTATATTTTGGCAACCCTCCTTTCTTCCTTTGCCTATTTTTACAACAGAGCTTTCCTAGGATATAATTTCCTGTATAGTGTAGCTGATATGGCCGATTTAAAATCTTTCAGTCTTGCAGTAATTGAAATGTAAATTTACTGAAGAGTTTCGCAAATTTTTTCAGGCTCAAGACTTGAATATAGAGTGTTTACTTCCAAGTCCTGTGTAATTACTTTAGCTTTTCTAGGAAGCCAGTGTTCTTATTCTAAGAGCGTTGAAGAAAGTGGCAGTAGGCAGATTAGTTTATGGCACTTAAAAATCAAGATCAGACCTTTGGTCTTGAGATTTACTGTGAGCAGGAACAAAGAACAGAGAAAACTCTACAAGAGTACTCCTAAAAGGAATCCTGGTAACAGAGGGAGTCGGGCTGCTAACTGCAAGGCCAGCAGTATGAATCTACTCATCTATCCCCAAGAGAAAGATGAGACTTTGTTCTCCCATAAAGATTTACAGCCTCAGAAACCCTATACAGGGTCGCTATGAGTAGGAACTGACCTCACAGCACACCACCACTCTCTTAAAAAGCCTAGAGACAGTACTCTAAAACCCCATTGACTTCGTTTTCTGAAAGTGATAGAATCTTTGGGTGAATTGTAAATGAACAAATAAATACTACTTGCCAGTTCTACAGTTTTGGGTGATTAGTAAAATTTGAAGTTGTTTTCTTGTTGTTCTTCTTTTTAGATGCT
>NW_006408538.1:5572156-5583152 GCF_000296735.1 Chrysochloris asiatica
AACCTCAGGGTTAGCAGTTTGAAACTACCAGCTGTTCCATGGGAGAAAGATGAGGCGTTCTGCTCCCGTAAAGATTTACAGCCTCAGAAATCCTGTACAGGGTCGCTATGAGTCGGAATCGACTCCACGGCACATAACAACAACAACAACAATGTTCTAAATAAAATGCTTATGTTGTTACTCATTTATCTTTCAAATAGGCATCAATGGTTGACTTCCTACTGTGAAAATGATTTATTTGCAATGCAGTGATTTCTTGACTGCTTCTTCCATGGGTGTTAATTATAGGTCCAAGTAAAATGAAACCCTTGAAAACACCAATCTTTTCTTCATTTATTATGATGTTGCTTCTTGTGAGGATTTTTGTTTTCTTTATGTTGAGGTGTAATCCATACTGAAGGCTGTATTCTTTGATCTTCATAAGTAAATGCTTGAAGGACTCTTCACTTTGTGCTATCAAGGTTGTGTTATCTATGTGTTATGGGCTATTAATGAGTCTTCCACCAGTCCTGATGCCATGTTCTTCTTCATTTAGCCCAGCTTCTTGGATTATATGTTCAGCATACAAATTGAATAAGCATGATGAAAGGATACAGCCTTTCCTTGTTCTCTTCAAAAGACTGCCTCTTGGTCTATGTACGGGTCCCACATGAGCACAATTAAGTGTGCTGAAATTCTTACTCTTCACAGTATTTTCCATAGCACTTTATGATCAACATCATCAAAAGCCTTTGCATAGTCAGTAAAATACGGTATTCTTTATTTTCTGCCCAGATTTATCTGACGTAAGTAATGATACTCCTCATTTCACATCCTCCTCTGAATATCTGGCATTTCCCTGTTGATGCACTGCTGCTACCTGTTTTCTTCCTTTTAAAAACAAACAAGCAAACTTTTACTGAGAATAAATTAGGGATCATTACTTTCAAATATGCTATCACTTTTATGACTTAGCTAAGTGTTCATTAAAATACTTTCTCCCATGATAAAGGGAAAATTTCAGGAGAAAAACAAAAACATAAGCCATAGTTTTATTCTGATAATGAATCCTTTCTAAAAATCACAGTCAACTCTACTTTGAGGAGGCAGCTCTTGCCCAGTTGTATTTTGAATGTCTTCCAATCTAAGGGTCTCGCTTTCTGGCACTATATCTGACAGTATTCTGGTACGCTTCATCATGTTTCAATATTCAATATTTTGGTGATATCTGACAATGTTACACCATTATTCATAAGGTTTTCAGTGGCTATATGTTCAGAAGTAGTCCATCTCTCCTCCTTCCTAGTCTGTCTTAGTCTGGAAGCTCAGGTGAAACCTGTCCACCATGGGTGGCCCTGCTGATATTTAAAATGCTGATGCCACAGCTTCCAGAGTCACAGCAACATGTAAGTCACCACAGTACAGCAAACTGAGAGACATAAGAAATTTGAAAGAGATCCATAATTTATGCCCATTCCAAAAAGAAGTGATCCGACAGAATGCAGAAATCTTTGGAAAGTATCATTTAATATCGCATGCAAGTAAAATTTTACTAAAAATAATTTTTAAATGGCTGCAACAGTACAATGACAGGGTACTGCCAGAGGTGCAGGCAAGATTCAGATGAAGACATGGAATGAGAGATATTATTACTGATGTCAGATGGATCTTGGCTAAAAGCAGAGAATACCAGAAAGATGTTTACTTGTGCTTTATTGACTACACAAAGGCTTTTGATAGTGTGAATCATGACATGCTATAGATAACATTGTGGAAAATTAGTATTTTGGAACACTTAATTGTGCTCATGAAGAATCTGTACATAGCCCAAGAAGCAACTGTTCAAACAGAACAAGGAAACACTAAATGGTTCAATGTTAAGAAAGTTGTGTGCCAAGGTTGTATTCCTTCACCATACTTATTCATTCTACATGCTGAGCAAATAATTCAAGAAGCTGGATTATATGAAGAAGAATGTGGCATCAGGATTGGTGGAAGACTCAAAAACATCCTGCCACATGTAGATAATACAACCTTGCTTGCTAAAAACAAAGAATACTTAAAATACTGACTGTTGAAGATCAAAGACCACAGCCTTCATATGGGTGACACCTCAATGTAAAGAAAACAAAAATCCTCATCATTGGACCAATAAATAATATCAAGATAAATGGAGAAAAGACTGATGTTGTCAAAGTCTTCAGTTTTCTTGGATCAACCATCAACCCTCATGGAAACAGCAGTCAATAAATCAAACAACATATGCATTAGGCAGATCTGCTGAGGAAGAACTCTTCAAAGTGTTCAAAAGCCAAGATGTGAATTTAAGGACTAAAGTGTGCCTGACCCCACCCATGGGTTTTTAAGTTTTTATTGTGGATTGAGTGAAAGTTTACGGGGTGGATCATCAGTTTCACGTTTAACAAATCATATACTTTGTTTCATTACAATGATTATAATCCCCTCCAGGTACCATCAGTTAACAGTATTTCTCTCTATTCATTTTAGCCAGGCATATATAATAATTTAAACCACCAAAGGGCACATTCTGCAAGTCTGCCTTCTGGTCGCCAGCTCTCAGTCCCTCTCTTTCCATGAATCTAGAGTCCTCACCTGCTCCCTCTCTCCATGTCCCCATCTCTGCCTTCATCTCTGATGTTGCTGCTTCTCTGGATAAGGCTTCACATTCCACTTGTGCTCTTCTCCCTTGATGGTCCTAGGGTCCTTTGTTTCTGGACTGTAGGATTAACTGTTGTGGTTGTTGTTAAGTGTCATCAAGTCAATTCTGACCCATAGCGACACTGTATCAGGTTTCCCAGGAGCAGCTGGTGAGCTTGAACCGCTGACCTTGCAGTTCAAAGGGCTTTGCAGTCTGGCGCATTAACCCACAGTGCCACTCCAGGACAACTACTCCCCCATTTTTGTTACAAAACTTCTACCTTTACAATTGTGACAGTCAACATTTAATCATAACAGTTACTCACTGTTGAATCATAAGGATCTTATTATACCCATCTCTTTTCACCAGACCCATCTAGACAAGAAGAAAACTATTCAGTGGGGACTCTATCTTCCCTCACACACTTTTTTGAAACCTTGTAAGCCAGTCACTTGTGCCTATATTGCCCCCTCATTTTAGATGTTGTTGTTGTTATGTGCCATGGAGTCGGTTCTGACTCATAGCGACCCTGTATAGGGTTTCCAAGGCTGTAAATCTTTAGCCAATGTCTAAGTTACCCATCCCTATCTGCCCTGTGTACAGAGGGGATAGCATTGATACTTGATGTGAAGACTCCTTCCCTCTCTGTTGGTATTTAGAGTTACTACCTCCATGAGTATAGGTCAGGTTCATCAAATTGTAGCAATTTACCCTTGTTTCATTTATCAAAAAAAAAAAATTTTTTTTTTTAATCTTCCTTTAGTCAAGTTCTGATTATCTAGCCATCAAGGCTAGGTCAAATGTGTACTATCTGCAAGTTTGGGTGTTCTTGTGCATCTTCCCTCACTTCATATCAGCTGGATGCTTCGCTCCCAGCTCTAGCCCTCTGTGGCTATGTCCTTCTCCATGGGCTCTGGTGTCCTCAGGTCTCACCACACTTTGGAACAACCAGCCCTTCTTCTTCTCTCTCTCATCTTCAGGTCAACGGGAGTCTATGGAACATGGTTGAACTCAGTCCATTTCTTCATTGTTGCCTTTCCCCCCCTTCCACTCACCAGTAGACCAATGTGGTCATCAGCAAGCTTACATGCCTGCCCATGTGTTCCCTTTAAGTTTCAGTGTTAGAGGGGGTATTTTTAATTGCTTCATATGCATGTGAAAGTAGAACAATGAATAAATAAGACCATATAAGAATTGATACATTATAGTTATGGTGTTGGAGGAGAATATTAAAAGTATCATGAGTTACCAAAAAAAACAAACAAATCCGTGTTGAAAGAAGTACAGCCCGAATGCTCCTTAGAAGGCAAGATGGCTAGACTTTGTCTCTCATAATTCAGACATATTATCTGAGGGACCAGTCACTGGAGAAGAACATTATGCTTGGTAAAATGGAGGGTCAGCAAAAAAGAAGGCCCCAATGAGATGAATTAGCACAGTGGCACCAGCAGTAGGCTCAAACGTAGCAACGATTATGAGGTTGGCTCCAGACTGGGCAGTGTTTCCTTTTGTTTTCATAAGGTTCCTATGAGTCAGTACCAACTTGATGGCATCTAACAATATCAACAACCTTTCTAAAATGCTTTAATATCTCACATTAAAAAAAGAAGAAGAAGAAATGACCACATTCTTTTTGACCCATAGATGTTGGTCAGATACTGCCTCATAACATTCATGTAGTAAAACTGTCTTGAAAACATTAATCTCCCTGTATTTACAACTTCCTTTATTCAGGGCATGATATGACATTTCTCTCTAGAACCAACACATCATCCAACTTTCAGAATAAAACCTGCTATCTCTAATAGAACCAATTCTTGATCCATGAATCAGCCAAAGCCAGTGACACTAGTTTAACAACAACAACATAAAAGGAATCTGGTAGGGCCCTGCCAGGTTTACTATCTGGTCTGATGAGTCAGATACTAAGATGCTCCAATAACCCTACCAAGGCCCAAAGTTACATCCTATCTTACCCAGTGCTGTTGGGTTCATTCTGACTCAGTGATCCTATGATCCTATAGGGCAGAGAAGAACTGCCCCATAGTGTTTCCAAGTCTGTACATCTTTACAGAACAGACTGCTGTGTCTTTCTCCCTCAGGATAGCTGGTGGATTCAAGCTGATGATCTTTTGATCAGCAGCTGAACATTTTAACTACTGTGCCATGAAGCTCCTTCCTCATGTCCTGTATCCATCCAATTTGAAAAGCATAGACTACATTAAACAAACTCAGGCTGAAATATAAATATTATTTGAGGACTAAGAAACTATGTAATTATTCTTTATGTTGAGGTTATTGGGTTTTTTTTGTCATTGACTTCTTTTTAATTGTGGTAAATATATGAAATTTTATGTACTACATTGTTTATATGTACAATTCAGTGACATTATATGTTGTTCATAAGTTAAACTGACCCTGTTTGCCATCAAGAGGGGTCACACTTCGGGAATCGCCTTGTGTTAGAGTAGAATTGAGCTATGTAGGGTTCTCTGGACTGGAATTTGAATGAAAGCACATCATCAGGCCTTTCTCTTGGAGCACCGCTAGGTAGGTTCAAACCACCAACCTTTCAGTTTATAGCTGAAAACAAGGAACATTTTTATTTTAACTTTTTCTTGAGACTTGGGTGATGGTTTACAGAGCAGATTATCAATTTTACATTCAACAACTCATTTTGTTTCATCTCAATGATTACAGTCCCATCACTGTAACATTCCACTTCTTCCATTCTTTCTTCCTTCCTAACCCTTCTGGACTTTGTCCTTGGTAAATGCCTAAACCATGGTTTAATTACCTTCAGCAAAAATTTAAATTCATGTGATGTTAATAATATTTTTTTATAATTGCCACATTCTGTTGGATCACCTTCTTTTAGAATAGGCACAAATATTGATCTCTTTCTGTTGGTTAACCAAGTAGCTGTCTTGCAAATTTCTTGGCATTAATGAATGAGCACCTCTAACATACATCTGTTTATTGAAACATTCAGTTGATATTTTGTCGATTCCTGGAGCCTTGTTTTTCACTGATACCTTCATTGAGGTGTGGACTTTTTCCTTTAATATCATTAATTCTTAGCCATATACTACCTTCTGAAATGGTTAAATGTTAACCAGTTCTTTTTAATACAGCAACTATACATTGCTCACATCTTCTTTTGATGCTTCCTGCATAGTTCAAGTTCTTGCCCCTAGAATCCTTCACTATTGCAACTTGAGGCTTGATGTTTTTCTTCAGTTCTTTCAGATTGAGAAATGTCAAATGTGTTCTTCTCTTTAGGTTTCCTAACTCCAAGTCCTTTCACATTCATTAAATTACTTTACTTTGTCTTCTCAAGCTGCCCTTTGAAATTTTCTGTTCAGCTCTTTTACTTCCTTATTTCATTTGCTTTAGCTACTCTATGTTCAAGAGCATGTTTCAAAATTCCTTCTGATGTCACTTTGGTCCTTTCTTCCTGTCTTGTCTTTTTAATAATCTCTTGGTTTCTTCATGTTTGATGTCGATGCCATCCCACAACTCCTCTAGTTTTTGGTCATTAGTGTTAAGTACATCAATTCTCTTCTTGAGATGGTCTTTAAATTCAATTGAGATACACTCAAGGTCATATTTTTGGCTCTCATGGACTTGGTTTCATTATTGTCAGCTACAACCTCAATTTGCATATGAGCAATTAATGATCTATTCCACAGTCTACCCCTGACCTTGTTTCGGCTGATGAAATTAAGCTTCTTCATCATCTCTTTCCACAAATGTAGTTGACTTGATTTCTATTGTTGTTGTTAAGTGTTATTGAGTTATTGCCAAGTAATAGCAAATCTGTATAGGGTTTCCAAGATTAGCTGATGGGTTTGAACTGCCAACCTTGTAGCTAGCATGGTTAGAAGTCTGGTGCTTATCCTACAGTGCCATACCAGATGTGCATGCCTGTTTCAGTGTGCTGCATCTAGATCCATACAGATGTTTGTTTATAATAAAGCACAGTTATGGGAATTTCCTAGACATATCCAAATGTCTTGTGGAATCTGCTTACTGGGTTGAAGGGCCTGGGATCATAGTCTTAAGGAATAACTTAGTCAATGGGCATAATATAGTTCATAAAGTTAATGTTCTACAGACTAGTTTGTGATAGCACCTGGGGTTTTACAAGCTTGTGAATGACCATCTAAGATAAAAACTATTGATCTTTACTTGTCTGGAGTGAAAGAGAAAGAAGGAAACCAAGGGTTCAAGGAAGGAACTAGTTTACAAGACTAACAGTCCACACAAACCAACAACTATTCTAATCTGAGACCTGGAGAACTAGATTGTGCCTGGCTATCACTAACTACTGTTCTGATCAGGGATACAATAGAAGGTTCCAGTTAGAATGGGAGAAAAGCTTAACAAAACTGCAATTCATAAAAAGAACAGAGTTACTGGACTAATAGTGACTTGGGTATCCTTGAGGCTATCACCTAAGATACCATTTTAACCTAGAACTGAAACCACCTCTGGAGGTCACCTTTCAGCCAAAAATTGGTTAGATTATAAAATCAACAATATCACCCATCAATAAAAGTTTTGATCTTTACTTGTCTGGAGTAGAAGAGAAAGAAGGAACTCAAAGATTCAAGGAAGGAATTATCTGAGTCCAAATGGGCAACATTTACCCAAAAGCAAAGATGAAAAGGCAAGGTGGGAAGTGCAGCTAGATCAGTGAAACCAGAGCGAACAGAATGGAAATAATGAGAATGCCAATGCATTGTAAAAATTGTAACCAGCATCACAGAAAAGTGCATATAAAAGTTATCAGATAGGAACTTAATCGACTCTGTAAGTTTTTACCTTAAAAACACATTTTTAAAATGAGCACAGTAGTAGGCTTACCCTTTAAATATTTTTGAGTTAATGTACACTACCTGACCTGTAACATACCTGTTATATAATACTTTTTGTTATACAGTAAACAATACTTGCAGCTGATCTCTACTGTAACCTATCATTACTGTTCCTTTTCAGCACAATAGTTTGTTTTCCTTGACATTATCTGTTGTCTCCCCCTACCCACCAACCCACCCCCGTCCATTTGTTTGGTGTTCTCTCTGCTTGTTGCTAGTACAAACAAACTCTGCTCCAGTTCTATAAATTTCTTCTCAGTACCTTCACATCCAGCGGATATTCTAGACTGGTTCATCTCTGAGTCAACATTACGGCTCTCATTAGGTGCACAGCCTCCTCCACAAGCAAGCTGGGGAGTTCCATTACCTCACTCTTGGATTCTGTTTGCTTGTTTTGTTTTGTTTTTCCCCACTGAGATATTTTGTTTATGCACATGTCTTACATACCCAGAAAAAGAATTCTAGGATTTTCCCGCTTTTGTGTTTTTGCCTTGCTTCTTATAGTCACTGATGCCATCTGAGGTCATCAGTACAATGAAACCAAACCGATGGAACAGGAGTAGATTATTCCTCCATTCTTTTCTAGGTCTTGAGTTGCACATTAAATCTGGAGCTGATCACTCCATATTTGCTTGGAGATTCACTACGGTTTTCCTTATTCTGTGATCATCAAGGAACTCCAGGTGTGACACTCTAGGATCAGCACTGTACTGCAAACCACAGGTCTGCAGTTCAAACCCACCAGCTGCTACTTGGAAATCTTATACAAGGTCACTATGAGTCAGAACCAATTCAACGGCACATAACAACAACAACAACAACAATGATCATCAGTGATTTCAAATCAACTAATGTAGCCATACTTCATGATCACGGTTAGAAACTCAATGATGATTTTGGAGCATGACCTGATAACGTGGCATTTACCTCTCTTATGACATTTTTAGTATTTTAAAGAGCATTGGCCAGGATGTTCGTGTGCATTGTTAAAGAAAAATGGAGGAAAGACGGATTTTCTGATAATCCCTACCTTGGTTCTTATTTTGTTTATTCAAGGAATAAACAAAAAATTATTTAAAGTAAATTAGATGTATCAGTACACAATTTTATTGGTGAAATAATTGATGCTATTATAATCCTCAAATGATTTATATTCTAAAAACAATTTCCTCATGATCATATCAGGAAGTTTCATTCCATCCAATTTAGGAAACAAGTGTTAAGCTTGAATGTTGTTGTTGTTAAGTGCCATTGAATTGCTTCTGACTCATAACGACCCAGTTTAGGGTTTCCAAGGAACAGTGGGTGGGTTTGAACTGCCATCCTTGTGTTTAGTAGTCCAGTGCTTATCCTAAAGACTATACCAATATACAGTCATCAACTAAATGTAACCATGTATCTCAGAGAAAACAGGCGATTTCAGCTTACACAAAGAAACAAGATAGAATGCTGAAATAAGTGGCCAAAATACAGAACCAGAAAATATAACATTAGAAATGGTATCAGAACTACCTGATAAGGAATGTAAAAGAACGCTAATTAGGCAACTTCAATGAATTGTTAAGAAGTTCAGGAATGTGACAGATGAAATCAAGAGAAACAAAGACAAAACTGGAAAATTTCAGGAAACAAACTGATAAAATATTTGAAAAAATGGGAATCATACAACAACAGTAATGAGAAAGCCAGAAGATTAACATTAAAATTTCCGAAACAGATAATGCACTGAAAGGGCAAGGAAATAGAAATGAATCGATGGAAAATTGAATTACTGAGCCTGAAGAAAAAAATCACTTGATATTCATCGGCTAAAGGAACAATCTGTGTGGTGCTGCAGGATACTGCATTGGACTGCAAGGTTGGTTTGGACTTCAGGTTTGGCAGTTTATACTTGTCAACCACTCCTCTAAAACCCTATAGAAGATCACTATGAGTCAGAAGCGACTCAATAGCACTTAATAACAACAATAATAAGAGGAACAAAGAACAAAAAAATCCAAAGAAAGCCTAAGGTTTATGTTTGACACTATCAAGAGGCATGGAGTCCTGGTGTGGCACTGTGGGTTAATGCGCCAGACTGTAAAGCCCTTTGAACTGCAAGGTCAGTGGTTCAAGCTCACCAGCTGCTCCTTGAAAACCCTATACAGGGTCACTATGGGTCGGAATCAACTCGACGGCACTTAACAACAACATCAAGAGGCATAACTTACGTGTGATAAGAATTCCAGAACAATAAAAGACAAAAACAACAACAACAACAATCATAGTTGTTGAAAGAAAACTTTCCTAACATCATGAAAGATGAGAAGAAAGGCATTGAAGGAGTTGAACCAACTCCAAACAGGATAGACCCCAAAAGAAAAACACCAAAACATAGTATAATCAAACTTTTTGAAACCAAAGTCATGGCAAGAATCCTTAGAGCAGCTCAGAAAACATGAAATGTTACCTACAAAAGAGAGCTAATGAGACCAAACTAATTTTTTTTTTTTCTACAGGAACCAAGCAGGCAAAAAGGCAATGGGATAATATATATAAAACTCTGAGAGAAAAAATTTGCCAACCATGAATTACATACCCAGCTAAACTGCCTGTCAAATATGACAGTAAAATTAGTTAACTTCCAAAGAAAGAGAAATTAAAAGAATTTGTTAAAAACCAGACCAACCTTACAAAAAATACTCAAGGGACAGAGAACCGACAACAGCAAACAACTTGATACTAACATACATGACAGTATCACCTAGACTCAACCCAGATATAGATGTATGCAAAGAAAAATAGACCTGTCACACTGAAAAGAGAGAACCAGAGTTACAACTGTAACAACAACGCAAAAACATAAAGTAAAAAGAGGAAATAATGTAGTTACTGAGTTTGCAAATGAATAGGAAATAAAATATATTTCAAGAAACAAAAATAAACCTAACTGTAACCCTAAAACCTAGACCAAGCCTTACTCCTAGCCCTAGCCTATCTCTTACCCTTAACATTA
Source organism: Chrysochloris asiatica (assembly GCF_000296735.1). NCBI lineage: Eukaryota > Metazoa > Chordata > Mammalia > Afrosoricida > Chrysochloridae > Chrysochloris > Chrysochloris asiatica. The sequence goes on from NW_006408538.1 coordinate 5,582,670, forward strand.
ACCCTAGTCCTAACATGATCCTAACAATAAACAATGTTCTAGGCCTAGCCTGACAGTGTTTCTCTGCTATTCATAAAGTTTTCAGTGACTAAATATTCTAAAGTAGTTTGTCACTCTTTCTTCCTAGTCTGTTTTTGTCTGGAAGCTCATCTGAAACCTGTCCACCATGAGTGACCCTGCTGGTATTTAAAATACCAGCAGCATAGTGTTCAGAATCACAGCAACTCACAAGCCACCACAGTATGACAATCTGACAACCACATGGTTTACTATGCCGGGAATGACAAATTGAAGAGGAATGGTGTTGTATTCATCGTCAAAAAGAACATATTCAGATCAGTCATGAGGTACAATGCTGTCTGTGATAGGATAATATCCATGCGCCTACAGGGAAGCCCAGTTAATACCATTATTATTCAAATTTACACACCAAACACTAAAGCCAGTGAGTATGAAATAGAAGAATTCTACCAACTTCTTCAA
>NW_006408538.1:5585537-5602812 GCF_000296735.1 Chrysochloris asiatica
TCCGTACCAACTCAATGGCACCTAACAACAACAGGTCTAGCCTAGACCTAGCCATAGTCCTTATCCTAACCTTCACTCCTTATTCCTATCATCTCTCCCCAACAACAACAACAGAATGTTAACATAGCTGTTTCTACAATTTTAGAATATGAATTTGGGTTACTTTTGACTCCTATGAAGTAAATTGAAAACCTGGCCGCAATATTCACACTAAAGGCAGTGATGGAAACAGTTGTTACCATTAAAGGAAAATGTTTCTAAGAAATAAATTGGAGGGAAGCCTAGCCATCTCCACCCTAATCCTTAGTGATAAAATAGCTTCAACTCATGAAAACGACTATAACCAAAAAACTCAACAGCCACCACCCTCACAGTGGGAAGAACTGCATTCAGACAACTCTGCCTTTCATTTAATGCTGTGAAACTATAACCTCACTACTTGAAGAAAATCCCCCAGGAAGTTCTGAAAAAAGGAAGTAAAAACTGACTGTTAGAGAAAATCAAAAGGGCAGAAACATTAAAATATTAAAATGAAGTAATGCATACCACAATTTATATTCTTGGACTTAGTATTTCAAAGAGCCTCTTGAAACGGAACAAGGGGCAAAGGCAAATTTAACAGTCCCACTCACAAAGCAAGAAAAATATCATAGCTAAAAGGAAAGGAAGGATGTAGGATAAATAATGAAGAAAAGTAGGATTAATAAAGCACTATAAAAGCAGAAGTGAATTACAAAAAAAAAAAAAAGAAAGAAAGACTATCAAGGGGATTCATCTATCAAAGAATTATTCCCTAAATAAGTCTAATTGTGGTGGTTCAGTGCTGTGGAGTCTAATAAACACTTGAAATACCAAAGTTGGAGCGACAGATACAAAATGTATGGACAAAATGGGAAACAAACAAAGCTTAGGCAAGCAGTGCTGTTTGTCACAAGGAAAATATTAACCTAAAATTTTATTATTAAAAAGTAAAATGTGGTCTAAAAACATTACATAGGCCACAGGTTTTTTGTTTGTTTGTTTGTTTTCTTTTTTAATTTTCAACTAAAGATTACCTTCTCTATGCAGTGGAATGTCCCCCTTTTACAGAACCTGAGTTTGGAATGCTTAGCTATGTACATCATTTTTCCATTATGTAATTTTTGAACTGCACCGCTTTACCAACTACAGCTGTAATAATCAGATTGTGAGCCAGATTGCTATCCTCCTTTGAAAGGTCCTCCTAAAAATATAAAAGCTAGAACTATTTCTGAAGATTTGAGCTAAGTAAAAGAAAGAAAGTCTTTGCTCAAAACCTCATGCTACTTGAACAGTGTGTGAGAAAGAAAAAGAAAATATAATAATTTTAAACCTACAAAAATATAATAAACAGATAAGTTTCAGTTATTGTTAAGTACTGTTGAGTCGGTTCCATCTCATAGCCACCTTGTATAGGGTGTCCAAAGTTCTAAGTCTTCATGAAAGCAGAAAGCTCCGTCTTTTTTGTTCGGAGTGGCTGGCGGGCTCAAACCACGGACATTGTGGTTTGCTGTACAATGCTTATTGCATGGAAATAAGTGTATACTGTACATTTTGCCTGTCTCTTGCTGTAAAAAAAAAAAATTCCTTATTTATTTATTTTTTATATTATGGACACAATCCTAAAAGTATAATGGGAACTCTTCAAAAGTTCTTGGAGAGCGACAGAAATAGGTTGAATAATTTATACTTCAAGATATTTTGTGTTAGTCCACAAAGACAACGTTTCACATCCTTCTTTGGTGAATAGGGTCTGGGATCATAAAAGCTCATAAGCAGCCATCTAAGGTGCAACTAAATTATTGAATGATGCAGAAAGCATCAAAAGAAGATGGAAGGAACACACAGAGTCACTGTACCAAAAGGAAAGGGTTGATGTTCAACCATTTCAAGAGGCAGCGCATATGATCAAGAGCCAGTGATACTGAAGGAAGAAGTCCAAGGTGCGTTGAATGAATTGGCAAAGAATAAGGCACAAGGAATTGATGGAATAAAAATTGAAATCTTTCAAGAAAGTGAGGCAGCACAGGAGGCACTCACTCATCTCTGCCAAGAAATTTGGAAGACAACTATCTGGCCGACTGATTGCAAGAGATCCATATTTGTGCCCATTCCAAAGACAGGTGATCCAATGGAAATGCAGAAATCATTGGACAATCTCTTTGATAGCCCATACGAGTAAACTTTTGCTAAAGGTAATACAGAAACAGCTGCAAGCATACATTGGCAAAGAACTTCCAGAGGTTCAAGCCGGATTCAGAAAAGGACATGGAACAAGGGATATCATTGCTGATGTCTGATGGATCTTGGCTGAAAGCAGAGAATATCAGAAAGATGTTTACATGTGCTTCATTGACTACGCAAAGGCTTTTGATTGTGTGGAGCATGACAAGCTATGGACAGCATTGCAAAGTATGAGTATTCCAGAAGACTTAATTGTGCTCATGAGGAATCTGTACATGGACCAAGAGGCAGTTGTTCAAACAGAACATGGGAACACTGAATGGTTTAAAATTAAGAAAGTTGTACGACAGGGTTGTATTCTTTCACCATAGTTATTCAACCTGTATGCTGAGCAAATCATCTGAGAAGCTGAGTTGTATGTAGAAAAACGTGGCATCAGGATTGGAGGAAGGCTCATTAACAACTTGTGACACACCGATGATATAACCTTGCTTGCTGAAAGTGAAGAGGACTTAAAATTCTTTCTGCTGAAGATCAAAGACCACAACCTTGGATATGGATTACATCTCAATGTAAAGAAAACAAAACTCCTCACCACTGGACCAATAAACAACATTCTTTTCAATCGAGAAAAGATTGAAGTTGTCAAGGACTTCATTCTTCTTGGATCAACCATCAACACTCATGGAAGCAGCAGCCAAGAAATCAGACGACCTATTGCATTAGGCAAATCTGCTGCATAAGACGTCTTTAAAGTGTTGAAGAGCAAAGATGTCAACTTGAAGACTAAGGTGTGCCTGACCCAAGCTATTATATTTTCAGTAACCTCATATGCATCTGAAAGCTGGACAGTGAATAAGGAAGACCACAGAAGAATTGATGCATTTGAGTTATGATGTTGGAGGAGAATATTGAAAGTGCCATGGGCTGCCATAAGAACCAACAGATCTGTGTTGGAAGAAGTGCAGCCAAAGGCCAGGATGGCCAAACTTTGTCTCTCATCCTTAGGACATATTGTCAAGAGGGACCAATCACTGGAGAGGACTTCATGTTTGGTAAGGTGGAGGGTGAGAGAAAAAGATAAAGACCCCAGCAAGATGGATTGGCAAATTGGCAGCATCAGTGGGCGTGGCAACAATTGTGAGGTTGGCCAGGACTGGGCAGTGTTTCGTTCTGTTGTTCATAGGGTCACTGTGAGTTGGTACGGACTTGATGGCACCTAACAACAACAACAAGGAGCCCTGGTGGCATAAAGTTAAGTGTTAACTGAAAGAACCAATAGATCCAATTTGGAAGAAGTGCAGCCAGAGTGCTCCTTGGAGGCCATAACTGAAAGGTCATGTTGGCAGTTTGAACCCACCAGTGGTTTCATGGGAGAAAAGATCAGATGATCTGGTCCCATAAAGGTTATAACAGAAGAAGCCCTGCACAGCAGTAGTTCAACTCTTTCATATAGGGTCACTCTTAAGTCAGAACCAACTGGAAGGCCTATCACAGTAACAATCAAGGTTGTTACCTTTTCTCTGTAGTAGATTTACTCATATTATGTTAAGCGCAGTCCAGTCCCACTCATTGCCACTCTATTTGTAACAGAACAAAACACTTCCTGGTCCTGTGCCATCCTCACAACTATTGTTATGTTGGATCCCACTGTTGCTCTGCCATACTGTCAGTCTATCTAATTGAGGGGTCTTCCTCATTTTAGCTGATCCTCTGCTTTACCAAGCCTGATGTCCTTTTCCAGGGAGTAGTTCCATCTGATAACATGACCAAAATACACGAGACAAAGTCCCACCATTCTCGCTTCCAAGGAATATTCTAGCTGTACTTTTTCCAAGACATGTTTGTTTGTTCTTTTGGCAGTCCAATACCACAATTTAAATGCATCAATTATTCTTCTGGCTTCCATATTTATTGTTCAGCTCTCACATGCTTGTGAGGTGATGAAAACATCGTGACATGGGTCAGGTACACCCAAATCTTCAAAATTATATCTTTGCTCTTTAATACTTTAAAAAGAGCTTTTGCAGCAGATTTGCCCATTGTAATACATTGTTTGATTTCTTGACTGCTGCTTCCAAGGACATTGATTGTGCAGAGAAGTAATATGAAATCCTTGCTAACTTAATCATTTATCCACTTATCATGATATTATTTATGGGTCCAGTTATGAGGGGTTTTGTTTTCTGTACATTGAGTTGTAATCCTTACTGAAGGCTGTATTCCTTGATCTTCATTTCATCAGCAAGTATCTCAAGTCCTCTTCATTTTCAGCAAAGTTGTGTCATCTGCATATCAAAAGTTGTTATTCTGTCCTTTCTTCAACTCTGATACCACATTCCTCTTCATGTAGTATAGTCTCTTAGATTATTTGCTCAGCATACAGAGTAAATAAGTATTGGGAAAGGCTACAATCCTGATGCACATTTTTCCTGATTTTAACCCATATTGTAGCCCCTTGTTTTATTCTAAGAACTGTCTCTTAGTCTATGTACAGATTCCTCATGAGCACAATTAAGTATTCTGGAATTCCCACTCGTCACAATATTATCCATAGTTTATTATGATCTACACAGTCAAATGTCTTTGCATAGTCAATAAAACATGAGTAATCATCTTCCTGGTATTATCGACTTTCAGCCAAGATCCATCAGGCATCAACAATGATATATTCCTGTTCCATGTCCTTTTCTGAATCTGGCTTGAATTTCTGGCATCTCCTGCAACTGTTTTTGGATTATCTTCAGCAGAATTTTACTTGTGTGTGATAGTAGTGATATTGCATTGTTCAATAGTTTCCTCATTCTATGGGGTCACATTTTTTTGGAATTAGAAACAATACGAATCTCTTTCAGTTGGTTGACTGGGTAGCTGTCTTCCAAATTTGTCAACATGAACTAGTGAGTGCTTTTAGCACTGCATGAGTCTGTTGAAACATTTTGATTGGTATTCATCAGTTCTTGAAGTCTTTTTTTTTTTTTTTTTTTTGGCCAGTGCCTTCAGTGCATCTTGGACTTCTTCCTTCAATACTATTAGTTCTTGATCAGGTCACCTTCTGCAATGGTTGAATGGTCAGCAATTTTTGGGGGTACTCTGTCTTTTTCTCCATATTTTTCTGATGCTTCCGCAATGTTGCAATCCAAAGGTTGAATTTTTCTTCAATTCTTTCATCTTGTGAAATGGTGAATGTATTCTTTCCTTTTGGTTTTCTAGCTCCAGGTCTTTTCATATTTCATTTTAATACTTTACCTTTTCTTCTCTATATGACCTTTGGAATTTTATGTTCAGCTCTTGTTGCTTCATTATTTCTTCCAATCACTTTAGCTTCTCTATGTTCAAGAGCCAGTTTCAGAGTCTCTTCTGATGTCCACTTTGGTTTTTTCTTTCTTTCCTGTCTTTTCAATGACTTTTTGCTTTCTTCATGCATGATGTTCTTCTTATCCCACAGTTCATCTGGTCTTGGGTCTATGTGTCAAATCTGTTCTTGAGGTCTCTAAATTCAAGTGAAAGGAGAAAGTCAGGATATATTCTAGTTCATATTTCATTCTCTCTTTATCATTGGCTTTTGGTGGTTGGTGTGTCTAAATTGGAATAATAGTTGTATTAACTAGCTTTGTTTATATGCACATAAATATTATCCTATCACAGATAGCAGTGTACTCTAAGGTAGATCTTGAGAGCTTCTTTTTGAACACCATTCCTCTTGAATGTGTCATTCCCCACATATTAAACCATATGATTGTCCAATCCCAAATGTCCAACACCAATTCATTTTAGCTCTTTAATGACTTAGATATCAATCTTTATATGCTCCATTTCATTTTTAACAACTTCCAATTTTCCTAGATTCATGCTTCATATTTTCCATATTCCGATTATTAATGAATGTTTGTAGATGTTTCTTATAATATTCAGTCCTGCCCCATTACTGAATGAAGGTCCTAAAAGAATGAAGGTCTTGCTGCTGACCACATTGGTCACCAGTAAGGGAACATGGGAAAAAACAGCAATGAAGTTGTGAGCTAAGTCCGACCATATTCAATAGACTCCTGTCAACTTGGGTTGAGACCTGGTTGGCCAGCAGTATGGCGAGACCTGGGGACTCCTGGCCCCAGGAACAGGAATATGGCCAGAGAAGACTAGAACAGAGAGTGAAGTGTCCAGCTGATATAAAGTGAGGGAAGATACACAAGAACACCCATACTTGCAGATAGTACCCATTTGACCTGGCTTCAATGGCTTGATGACCAGAATTCGACTAGAGGAAGAAAGAAGAGGGAAAAAAAGTAATCTGCTACAATTTGATGAACTTGACCTGTACTTATGGATGTAGTAGCTCAAAGGAGGGAACAAATCTTTACAGCGATGATCATTCCCACCCTCTTGACAGGGTCGACTAGGATGGGCAACTTAGACATTGGCTATGTAAAATGGGAGGAAGGGGACCTACAAAGGCAAGAAGTGACTGGCTTACAAGCTTTCTATAGGGAACCTAGTCCCAGAGGGTGCAGGGAAAGGCAGAGTCTGCAATGAGTGGTTTCCAACCTATCTAGATGGGGCTGATGAAAGAAGATGGGGATAAGACTCTTGCGGTTCATTAGTGAATGATTGCTATCAGGACTGACTGAGGGTTGGAAAGGTAAAGGTAGACATTTTATTACAAGAGGAATGGAGTGGTAGATTTTGCAGCCCAGGAACGGAGGTCCCTGGGACCATCAAGGAAGAAGAGTGCAGTGCGGGACCCTATCCAGAGAAGCAGTGACACCAGAGATGGAGGCAGAAACCAAGATGTAGAGCGATGGAGAGGCTGGGAACTCTGGATTCAGGGAGAGAGAGGTTCTGTGTGTTGACCTCCAGGAGGCAGGCTTGCAGGCTGTGCCCTTTGGCTGTGTGATGATGCATGCAGGGAATTGTAATCATTGCACTGAAACGAAATAAGATAAGGTGAATGTTAAGCTAATGTTCTCCCATGTAAACTATCACATAATTCACAATAAAAACTTAATTTAAAAAAATTGAATAAAGGTGCATATCGTTATGGTCAACTTACTTTAAGAAAGGCAGCATATCCTCCGTCATATTTTGATTCCTGTACAACCTGAGGGCCTCATCTTCTGGCACTATGTCATACAGTGTTTTGCTGCTATTAATAAGATTACTGTTATTCAGTGTCATTGAGTTGGTTCTAACTCATAGGGACCCTGTATAGGGTTTCTGAGAGCTACTGGTGAATTAGAATTGTCGACATTGTGGTAGAAACCGACCTTGCAGTCCGGTGCATTATCCTGCAGCACCACATCAGGACTCCATTCAGTATCTAATCCCTCAAAAGCGATTCACCTATTCTTTTTCCTAGTCGTTTCTTAGTCTGGGAGCTCTGCAGAAACCTGTCCACCATGGGTGACCCTGATGGTATCGGAAACACCAGTAGCAGAGCTTCCAGAATCACAGCAGCACATAAGCTATTACAGTACAACAAACTAATGTGTGTCATCTCTTTTAGAGTTCTTTTTCTAAGGGTTCTTTTTCCTTGGGAAGGGAAAGAGCTTTCAGGGAGTGGAAACTGGCAGACAGTTCTGGGCTCTTTAGATAACAGGTACATTCCTCATGGGACTTTGGGGCGTCTGTCAGACTTCCCTTTCCTGGGTAGTTTTCTCAAAGCTTTTATATGTTCCATTAATAACCATGAACAGTGCCTTTAAGAGGTAAACTAATAGCTCCTACTTCTTCCATTCTGTGAGGTTTGGGGGTTTAGTTTTATTTTTGAATAAACATTGATAGGTCTAAAGAGTGTTATGATAATAACAGCACACTTTAAATGTTTCTGTTGAACAAAATATCACACAAAACTGAACTCATCTTCTTTTCTCCAAGCCCAAGTTTCTTATATTCTGCCTTAAGGAATGACACCATCTTCTTCCTTTAGGCAAAATTAGTGTTCAGCGAGCATTTTCCCACTGCTTGTTGTTGTTGGTAGGTGCTGTTGAGTTGGTTCTGACCCATAACGACCCTGTGTACAATAGAACTAAATGCTGCCCAGTCCTGTGCCATTCTCACAGTTGCTACTATGCTTAAGCCATTGCTGCTGCCACTGTGCCAACCTATCTCATTGGGGGTCACCTCCTGATTTGCTGACTCTCCAATTTACCAAACCTGATATCCTTTTCCAGAGACTGATACCTCCTCATAATATGTCTGAAGTATGAGACACAAAGTCTGGTGATCTTGACCTTTGAGGATCATTCTGGTTGTACTTCTTCCAACACAGATTTGTTTGTTCTTCTGGCAGTCCTTGGTCCTTTCAATAGTCTTATCTAATTCCGTAACTCAAATTCTTCTATAGTCTTCCTTATTTATTCACTGCCCAACTTTCACATGCATATGAGGCTACTGAACATACCATGGCTTGGGTCAGGCATACTTTAGTCCTCAAAACTGACATCTTGGCTCTTGAATACTTCAAAGTTCTTCTAAAACTTTAATTAGCATATGAATTCCCTGCTAACCTTGTTAAAGTGCAGATTCTGATCTGGTAGGTCTGGGATGGACCTGAGAATCTGCATTTCAGACTGGCCTGCAGGTAATACCAATACTGCTGACCTATACACCATATTTCAAAGAGAAAGGGTTTTGTGCACCTTTTTAACCCTAATTATATGAGGGGGCTTCAAAAAGTACTTGGGAAAATGGAATGAAAAGATAATGGGATTCTTCCATGAACTTTTTGAAGTCTCCTTGTATATCAAAAATACTCATAGAGCATGCTTTTTAAATACCTAGGTGCCCTCTTTCTGCAGATTTTGAGGATGAGGCCTGGGAATCTATGTTGTTTTTAAATCTCCACATGATTCTTAACCACAGCCAAGGCAGAAACCACAGATTACAAGGCATCTTATTTTTTGTAAAATGAATTATCACTACACTGTGCCATAGTCTTACCACTCAACTGGAAAACAAAAATATGCCTCTGAAACAACACAGAGAGATGGTAAGCTGTATTTTGATTTTTATTCCCATAGTCAAGTCCCTCTTGCCACATCTGCAATAGATGAGGAACTAAGGAACTCAAGGATTCCCTACTAAGAAATGGTACTAAGCCTTTAGTATACCTCGCAGAGGAAACGTAATGGGTCAAGACTTGAAGTAAAGTAAAGAAGAAAGTAAGATAAAAATTTAGGTTAAAACTAGGATGACCAGTTAGAAACCCCAGTTGTGCCTTCCACCTGAGTAGGCTGTTTCTCACTTTACAATCCTAGGGATTTGTATGTGGTGGTATAAAAAGAGAACTGTGTCTTACAGATGCTTATTATCCCAAATAAATCAATAGAACATTAAATTATATAAAAAGTCAAGTGCAAATTCTCAGCCTGTGTAGATGGAAGAGTTATTTTGGGACTGAGAGGTCATTCTTCCTAATTCTGCTCCTGGGAACAGTTCCCATAAGCAGTCCCTGCTTTTTACAGCTTCTCTTCAGCTCTCCTTTTTAATTAGTTATGATCTAGTATTTAACCATTTTTACACAATTCCCTTCTCTTAAGATCCTCAATATGCCGAGGTCAGGGATGAGATACTCAAAGCTTCTGTGACTTGAAAGCACTGGGGAAAGCAAAGACAGACTGTGGCAGAGATACCTGTTTCTAGTTAGAGGCTTTAATTAATTTAATGCGATAACGTTGGTAAGTTGGTCTCCAACTCATGGTGACTCTGCACAATGCAGAACACTTCCTGGCCCTGTGCCATTCCTATGACCGATCAGTTCCAGATCAAACCGTTGTGATCTGTGGGATCTTTATTGCCTTATTTTCAGAAGTAGATTTCCAGGCCTTTCTTCCTAGTCTGTTTATTCTGGAAACTCTGCTGAAACCTACTCAGCATGAAGTTCATTGACTGGGATTCAAACCTGGGTCTCCCTCATGGAAGATGAGAATTCTACACTGAGCCCCATGGGTGTCTCATTAACATGAAATACCTCTATATAATAGTAAGCTTTCTCCTTCACAGTTCCAGAATACTCTGTGAAGGCTTTGGCAGTGATAACTAGAAACTACCAGTAAACACTTTCAGCATCTGAAAATCTAACTCAAACATCTGAAGACTGGGAGCTGCAGAAAGTTAATTAAAAAAAATTTTTTTAAGGCAAACAAGAACAGTGAAGAGAAACTACCTCAAAATTGAGGAAACTGAAAAATCATTCCTAGGTTAGTATATTCACCCCTCCGCACCACATATACCTCGAGGAGTGTGGTGGCTCTGTATGATACTACTGGACTACAAATTATAAGGTCGACGGTTCAAGTCCAGCAACTGCTCTGTAGGAGAGAGTTGAAGCGTTCTGCTCCTGCAAAGATTTACAGCCTCCAAAGTCTTGTACAGGAGTCTCTGAGTCCGAAGCAACTTACAACATGTAACAACAACAACATGTACCCCATTCTTTTTTAAAAAACATTTTCAGTCATCGCTTCTATTACTTGGTTTGGATTCAACTTAAACTGGTTTATTTTCAAGCATTCTTCTAACTTGGCAAGGCTCTGGGAAAAATCCCATAACTAAACCATCTGGGTTGGATAAAAGAGGGAGTTTTTCTATTTGATTTCTCACATTTTGTTCTTCTTTGTTTTTAATGGGGGGAAAATCAGTATGAAGTAACCAGATTATTGCATAAAGTTAATGAAACAGAAGGAGAGATGTTCTCAATCTTATATTATTTCTAAAGAATTTTATATTAAAAGTCTTTCTGTTGTCTCTGAAATGTGATGTAGAATGAATGCTTGTTTGAATCGACTTGAGTGAATATCAAAATAATGGTCAGAAAGTAAAGTTCTCTTTGGGTGGTCTAAAATTCAGCAGTGTTTATTTCTCTTCAGACTCAGCAAAGATTTTTTTATTTTTTCTTCAGTGAAGCACATTTTAGTATTTTATACTCAGGGTTTATTTAGTGTGGTTATAATTTAAATCATTAGTCATATATACTTTTTCACTTTAATTGAAGGGCCAATTTTGTGATTCAGAGTCTGAAATTAAGAGAAGTTGAAAAGTTACTTAATCAAATCAATTCAGATATAAAAATTTAAGAAATAGTTCAGGAGAAACCTCCCCCTGTGCTTGCTTTACCAAGCTCAGGGTGATACGTGCTGGGAATGTGACAATGAACATGACAGTTTGGGTCCCTCTAAGTTGTAATAGAAGGAGCTCTGGTAGCGTAGTGGTTACAAATCGGGCTGCGAACCTCAAGGTCAGCAGTTCGAAACTACCAGCGGTTCCGCAGGAGAAAAAAATGAGACTGTCTGCTCCCGTAAAGATTTATGCCTCGGAAACCCTGTGTAGGGTTGCTATGAGTCAGAACCGACTCCACAACACATAATAACAACAACAAGTTGTAATAGAAAAACAAGGGAAATAGATTTTGTAGAGACATTTCATTTCTATAGACGGTAACTACAAAGGACAAGTACAATGCACAAATATTACAGCTTCCTTCAAGTGTAGTTAGAGAAGGGTTTCCTTAGGAAATGAAGAGGTTTCATTTACACAAGACATGTGATGTAATGGTGTGGCAGTGTGGGTTAATGCACTGGACTGCAATGTCGGTTTGAACTACAAGGTAGGCAGTTCAAGCTCACTAGACGCTCCCTGGAAACCTATATAGGGTTGCTAGGGATCAGAACAGACTCAACAACACTTAACAACAACAACAGTATGTAGTGAAATATTCTTAATAGAAGGATCAAGCACTAGGCTGTTAATTAATCTTTCTTATCCTTTTATGAGGGGGCTTCATAAAGTTCATGGAAAACTGCCATTATCTTTTCATTCCATCTTTCCTTGAATTTTTTGAAACCCCCTCATATATATCTTCTAATTCTTTTCCATGAAAGCTTCTTGGGGGTAGGAACTCCTTGACATCAGCGTTGATGTATTACATGTCTAAGACTTTGCTTTGTTCATGAAAGGACTTGTCACTAAGTGTCATCGAGTGGGTTCTGACTCATAGCAAGACCCTGTATAGGATTTCCAAGAAGCAATTGGGGAGTTTGAACCACTGACCTTGCGATTAGCAGCCCATTATGTATCCTACAGTGCCACAGCAGGATTCTTTGAAAGACCTTCTTTATTATTGTTGTTAAGTGTTATGGCATGGGTTTTGACTCATAGCCAGATTCTGTATAGGATTTCCAAAGCTTTTTAAATCTTTTGCGGAAGCAGAAAGCCTCATCTTTCTCCTGCCCAGCTGCTTGTAAGCTTGAATCATGGACTTTGTGACTCGCAGTCCCTTACCCTGTAGAGCCACCACACTCCCTAATAGGTCTTAATTCTTCTCTGAATTAATATATCACATTAATTTCTCTTTTCATCATGTAAGTATAAATTAGTACAGTTATCTCATTTAACCTATTATTATTGTTGTTATCAATTGTTGATATATTATTGTTGATAAGTAATGTCAGCCTGAACCACAAAGTCGGGCAGTTCAAGCTCACTGATTGAACTGCTGCTCCTTGGAAACCCTATCCAGGGTCTCTGTGGGTAGGAACTGATTCAATGGCACTTAACAAGAAACAACAGTTGTTGATACCATTGCTATTATAGCACATTGGCCATAGCAAGGATAAGTTATATGAAGATATTATTTAAGACAAATATTTTTCCATTAATAGATGATTACTACTACAATCCATAACGTTCATAAATCTACAGCAACATGCCTCCTACCAGAACATGATATTCTTCTATTTACTTAGAACCTTTGCATTGCTCTCAGCCTCTGGAACAGAAATCAGGAGGGTCATTTCACTTTTTGTTTCCTTTGTCTTGGGATCTAAATCAATTTCATAAAAGTTTTATCAAAGAATGCAAATGATTAAAACTTGTGTTGTAAGCTTTTTAAAAGATGGTGAAATGAGTCCTACTTTTCTTTCTATATCAGGGTTGGTAAAGACATCGCTATTAAGTAGAATGCAGCCTTTTGGTAATAACTCTCACCTCTGGGTTCCTTCATTTATAGTGTTCACTTGGGCTTATAATATCCTCTAAAGCCTGAAAGTAAAACCTTAGAACACCATCACTTGACTGGCTAGGTTTCTGAAATGCTAAGGCTTTCTTAAAGCCTTGTAGATTTTGAGTAATAAAGTATATGCTGGCTTAATAACCAGATCCATATACTACATAAACCAGAATGTAATTTTATATGCTATGATTTTATATTACAGATGACTACATAATCTTTAGAGGAACTCACTTAACTATAAGAGTATATTCTCTTGGAAAATAAATTCATTGATATTTAAAATGATATTAGTATCACATTTGATAAACTTTTCATTTATAAAATTGCATAACTTTCTCACATTTCTCTAGTCACAAAAATGTAATCAGTAGAGTACTTCATAAGTGAAAAATGATTGCTACTCTATTGTGACCACTTTCAAGAGAAGTTCATTGCAAAATAATTAGGGAAATGACAATTACATCTTCCTTATAAGTGAGCTCAGTTTGTTCACTCTATCTGTTTTTGAGAACCCACCTATTTTGTGTCAGGCCTTACATGTACTTTTGGGAAAGAAAACAGACAAAGCAGTAAGCAAAACAGACCCCTGAACACACGATGGTCAATTTGCATAACATAGTCCACGTAGACAACGTTCTACTTGCTACATTGGTGAGTAGCAACTGGGATCTTCAAAGCTCACGAGTGTACAAGGATAAAGGCATGGTCTGAGGAGGGGAAATAATACTAAGATGCTTGACGGGCTTATGAATATTGGTTTCCCTTGCCTACTATTATTGTAAAATAGAAAGTTAAGTGGGATAGGAAGGAATATCAGGGAACGTGATTACAAAAGCTTGTAAGCCCATCTTCAGCCTATAATTGATTTGAATACCTAAAAGGGGTTCTATAACTTGCCCGCTGAAATAGGGTTTTTGCAGAGACATTGCAGTGTATATGACCTTAGCTGGAATCCTGAGCCCCATCCAGAACCTTCTTAGGTGGGACATTCCCACTAGAAAGGACAAGTAGACCAGCCTTGAACAGCTGGAGCAACAGAAGATACATCTTCAAAGAAAGATCTGCAGAATTGGCTACTACAAGAATAAGCAAGTTATGCGCCAGGAAGCCATCAAGGTAAGCAGTCAAGTCCTTTCAAGACAAACCCCCCCTCTAAGACTTAAACTCAGAGGGAACACATGAACAGGCATGTAAGCTTGCTGGCGACCGCATTGGTCTACCGGTGAGCAGCAGAGGGGGAACTGTAGCAATGAAGAAATGAGCTGAATTCAATACCATTCTATAGACTCCCTTTGACCTGGAGATGAGAGAATAGGAAGGGCTGGTTGGTCCAAAGTGTAGTAAAACCTGGGGACTCCTGAACCCATGGACAAGGACATAGTCACAGAGGGCTAAAGCTGATAACGAAGCATCCAGCTGATCTGAAGTGAGGGGAGATGTACAAGAACACCCAAACTTGCAGATAGTACCCATTTGACCTAGCTTCGATGGCTTGATAATCAGAACTTGACTAGAGAAAGATTTGTTTTTAAATGTTTTTTAATAAAGGAAACTAGGGTAAATTGCTACAATTTGATGAACTTGACCTATATTCATGGATGTAGTAGCTCAAAATGCTAACAGAGAGGGAAGGAGTGTTCATATCAAGTATCAATCCTGTCCTTTCTGTATACAGGGTAGATAGGGATGGCAACTTAGACATTGGCTGCCTAAAATGATGGGGTGATAAAGGCATGAATTGATTGGCTTACAAGTTTTCAAGAGGGAGTTTAATTTAAGAGTATGCGGGAGAAGGCAGAGTCCCCACAGAATAGGTTTCATCTTGTGTAGATGAGTCTGGTGAAAAGAGATGGGAATAAGATTCATATGATTCAATAGTGAGTAATTGTTATCATGAATAATTGCAACTGCCACAACAGTAAAGGTAGAAACAAAAATGGGGTAGTAGTTAATCTTACAATCCAGAAACAAAGGACCCTGCACCAGCAAGGGAGAAGAGCACAATTGGAATTCTGCAGGACCCTATTCTGAGAAGCAGTGACACCAGTGATGGAGGCAGAGATGGGGACATGGAGAGAGGGAGCAGCTGAGGATTCTGGACTCATGGAAAGAGTGGGAGTGAGTGCTGGCGGCCAGGAGACAGGCTTACAGAATGTGCCCTTTGGTTGTTTAAATTATATATTCCTGAGTGTTTTTGTGTACATCTCCCCACCCCCCACCTCACAAAAGAAGAAAAACAGAGGGAGTGGAAGCAAATACTATTGAAGGATGATGCAAGGAAGAGATTGTAATTATTGCAATGAAACAATGGCATAAAGCCGATGTTCTCCCATGTAAACTATCGCTCAGTTCACAATTAAAATAAAATAAAAAAAGCTCGTGAGTGAGTATCTGAGGTTCACCTATTGATCTCTCTGTGTGTGAAACAAATAAGAGTCATGAAAATTGAAGATGCATGAAGGCAATTAGTCCAGTCGACTAATGGAACATGTGAACATCAGTCTCCACAACTCTAGACCAGAAAAATTAGATGGTGCTCAGCTACCACTCCCCACTGCTCTGAAAGGGATCACATTAGAAGGCCCCAGACAGAAGGGGAGAAAATGTGGAACAAAACACACAATTATAAATAAGACCACACATACTGGTCAGAAAGAGACTGGAGGAACCCTAGCCAGTGGCCCTCAGCCACTCTCCAGGTCTGGAACAGAACTCACCCTCATGGCCCAGTTTTCAGCCAAGCCATAGATAGGTATATAATGTGGGGTGACAGCACTAATAAAGTATGCTCACTATGGAATGGTCAGCTATTCAAGATCATAAGGGCAAGCAACATTTACTTAAGGACTGAGCTGAGAAGAGTTGGAAGGAGTGTGGAATGGAAGTTAGAACCATAGGAAGGAAATGGGTACCTGTGGTTACATGGAGGGGATTGCAATCACTGTGATGAAACAAAGCGTGTGAAATGTAGGATATGATTTGTTGAATGTAATATGGATGATCTGCTCGGCTATGAGTCGGAATAGACTCCATGGCACTTAACAATTCATAATAAAAAGTTTGTTTGTTTCTTTAAAGAAAAAAAAAATCCCAGATACCTGGACTACTTAAATATTTTTCATGTAGTCTTCCGATTGATTTTTATGCACGTTACTCTTCGGATATCTCCTTGGCCTGTCGCTCAGAAAATATTTATTTTAAAATTTACATTTATTTTTAAGAAGGTTTTTATCTGATATCTTGGATTATTAAAAAGTAGTTGGGATTACTACAAAAGTCATACATACTGATTGTGCAAATGATAACAAGTTCATATAACTAGAAGGTTCACTTGCTGAGAGATCACAATTCAATTTGAGATCGTGTTTCTCTAAGGGTGCTAGAGAAATATGGAAATGCAGTGATGCTGCATGTACAACACAATGAATGCAATTAATTTCATGGAACTCTGCATGTAAAAAAATAATGAAGTTACAAGTGTTTGGTTTAAAATATATATGTTATTATTTTAATATATATGTTATGTATTTTAATATATATACATATATATATATATATATATATATATATTAAAAGTACCATGGGCTGCCAAAAGAACAAACAGATTTGTGTTGGAAGAAGTACAGCCAGAATGCTTCCTGGAAGCCAGAACGGCTAGATTTCATCTCTCATACCTAGGACATATTATCAGAAGGGACCCATCCAAGAAGAAGGATATCACGTTTGATAAAGCGGAGGGTTGGAGAAAGAGAGGTAGACCCCAGACGAGTTGGATTGGCACAGTGGTGTCAGCGATGGGTTCAGGTAGCAGTGATTGTACGTTTAGCCTAGGACCAGGCATTGTTTCATTGTGTTGTGCATAGGGTCATTATGAGTCATTACTGACTTGGTGGCAACTAGCAAATGTTGTTAAGTGCCATCGAATCTATTCCGACTCTGTATTAGGGTTTCAAAAGATTGGCTGGTGAATTTGAACTGCAAACCTTGCATTTCAAGCTGACCTTGCAGTCCAGGGCATTATCCCACAGCACCACACCAAGACTATATATATATATATATATATATATA
>NW_006408538.1:5603522-5605638 GCF_000296735.1 Chrysochloris asiatica
ATATATATATATATGAAGTGGCACTATAGGATAAACTCTGAACTGCTAACCACAAGGTCAGTGGCTCAAATCCAGCCACTCCTCGGAAACCCTATACAAGCTCACTATTAGTCAGAACTTAACAATAGTTTATATATTTTTTAATTGTGGTATACATACATACATATATTACAGTTTTTTAAAAATAGTGATTCTCTAGCACTGCTCCAATCTGCTACATGAGAACTTAAACCATTCTTATTCACCAATTTCTTCTCAAATATTTCTGAAAGCTCCCTGAGAATATCTCAACCAGACTTTCTTCAAAAGCATAGGACCCTGTCCTCCATTTCCTAATCACTGTAGCACTAGTGCCCATCACCATAAGCAGCGCTGTAACTGTACCAGATAGCAGCGAACACCACCATGACAGTGACTACACCAGCCTAGAATCAGTGCCACTGGCCTTGCACTGTTGATCTACCACGGAAATTGTAGTGTTTTACAACAGGAAAGACCAATCACTAGACAAGGGCAGCATACATGGTAAAGTTGAGGGTCAGCAAAAAAGAAAGAACTCTCCATGAGATGGAATGAAGTCTTAGCTTCAAAATGGACTCAGACGTACCCATGATCATGAAGGTGGCACAGGACTACGCAAAAAGTCTTACAACAGGTTGCTAATTTTACAAATGGTGGTGATGTGGTGGTGTTCTACGGTTCCAACTCATAGCGACGCAACATAGGGTTTCCAAGGTTGTAAATCTTTATGGAGCAGAAAGCTTCATCTTTCTCTCAACTATTCTACTATGTTGTATTTTACTGTTACTGCACTACCGCTGGTAGTTTCGAACTAGCTGATCTTGAGGTTAGCAGCCTGACTCATAACCACTGTGCTAATGAGTCAAAGCCCATTTGATGATAACTAACAACAAAACAAGTGCAGTAACAGTAAAATACAACATAGTAGAATAGTTGAAGGAGTATAGAAGTTTCTTTCTCTCTCATATAACAATCCTGGCTAGGTGTCCGTTTTGACAAGGAGTTCTTGTGCAGCTATTTAAGGAATCAGGTTCTTCCCATCTGTAGTGTCCAATGTTGCCCCGCTCCCAGCTAGCAGCAAGGAGAGAAAAGTGTGTGGAGCAGGCATAGCTGCTTCTCATAGGCCTCAGCTCATCTTCTTTTGGTGAAAACTAGACACATGGCCTCACCTATCTGCAAAGGGGGGTGAGAAGTACTGTTCCTGCCACTTCCTAGCCACAACTCTTTATTATGACTTTTGATGGGCAGAGATGTCACCGCCACACCTCTTGTTTCATTGTCTTAGACCTTTCATTGAAACCACCTGTTCCTAACACCCAGAACAGATAAGGGATCATTGGTCCCGTAGTCTGTCCCATCTCTTTCCTTGGAAAGCTCCCTTTTCCATTCTCAAAACCAGCTTCCTAAATCATTACCGCTCTTCTTAAATCATCTTGCCCACCTGCCTGTCCCCAGTTTTGATAGATAACCTGTTGCAGAAGGAAAGTGGAGGCCCTCAACTGAACCACCTCAAATCAGTTCCCAACAAAGCCACTCCTTTTTTCCTTTCCATTTATCTCAGAGGAAGATGCATCTGCTTCTTTCCATCTGTGTTCCCAATTTTATTCTTGTCTGTGTCATTCTGCTCTTGTTCCATTAAGTATTCCTGCTTTTTCATGGCTTGAATCTCATTATCTGCCCAGTAAAATGTTAAATCCTTAAAGATACAAAATGCTTAAAATTTTCCTCATGCTATTATTTTCCTCACTCCTTTTTTTTCCTTCAAACTAAATCTCTTAAAAGACTAGTTTGTATTTACTCATCATCTCATCATATCTTTATCTCCAGTCTACTATCAGCTTGCAATACGAAAAGCTCTGTGCTCATCTCTCTGCTTTTCCACCTTGCTGTGTGGCCCAGGAAGCTGATCTTTAGAGACAAGTTATTTGACTTGCCTTTGGATTTAACCAATCAGAAGATCAGACGGCACAAGGAACAGAGGATCAGAGCATTTGTTTTCCTGCCCCCTTCTCACTAAAGGAGCTCTGGTAGCATAGTGGTTATGAATTGGGCTGCAAACCTTAAGGTCAACAGTTCCAAACTACCAGCTGCTCCG
>NW_006408538.1:5606315-5607749 GCF_000296735.1 Chrysochloris asiatica
GAGTGCGGGACCCTACACAGAAAAACAGTGACGCCAGAGGTGGAGGCAGAGACGATGACATGGAGAGATGGAGCAGCTGGGGACTCTAGACCCAGAGAGGGAGAGGGGCTATGTGCTGACGACCAGGGGGCAGGCTTGTGGGGTGTACCCTTTGGTTGTTTGATGATACATGGAGGGATTGTAACCATGGCAATGAAAATGATATACACGATATACAATAGGATGAATGTAAAGCTAATGGTCTCCCATGTAAACTATCACATAATTCACAATAAAACATTTTTTCTAAAAAGTAGGTGTGGGTGTGTTCTTAGTGCTCACAACTTCACTTTTTTTGGAGAATTAAATTTCCATAAAGTCAAAGGGACTTTAAGTAGAAGTTGGATATAGCTTTCTTATTACTCATTATTCTCATTAAGACATATAAACAACAGTACTTTGTGGATCTTACTAATTGTTTTCAAATTGAAAGAAATGTGTATTCGTACATGAATTCATATCAATAGACATGGTGCTAGTAACCTTTTCGCCAATAAATTAAAAGGTGTGTTGTGATGTATTAAAGTTAAATTATTGACTTTAATTTGCATAACACATTTTTAATAGGAATTATTTCTATTATATGAGTATTTGGTTAAATACTAAATAATAAGATTAGTAATTTATTTTCCTACCAGTTTTTTGGTGGATTATTTTTGGTATTTATAGTGCATTTTGTTTTCAACATTTTCTGTAAATCTGAAGATCTAAAAACAGCTTTCCCTTCATGTATGCTTACTTATATTTACAGGTTAAATCTCTTGTGACTTTCTTTTTTTTTTTAACCTTGGCTTCTTTCTGTTTTATCCTTTGCAAAACCTTAAACAGTAGGTTGAATGACCTTGAGGTATAGTTTTAATAAAAGCTTCACTGAGTAATCATTTGGTATAAAATCCTAACCAAATCCATTAATGGGAAAAGAGAAGGCAGTATATTTTCAAGGTTAACTTTCTTTGTGTGTGCACCCATGAATAACACAAGTGCATTGAATTCATTTAATTATTGCTTACATTCAACTAAATTTGAAAGTCCTTGTTTCTGAAAAAGAAAAAAATCCATAAGTTCAAAGAGTAGATTGTCAAAGAATTTATGCATCAAAGAAATATCTACACCATGCATTTGTGTTTGTGTGGTGTTTTTTGTTTTGTTTTTAAGCTTTTATTAAGAATTAAGTGGTGTACAGGCGAGACAATTAGTTTTACATTCAAAAAATTATACACTGTGTTTGATTTCAATGATTGCAGTCCCTAACATGCAACAACACTTATCACACTTCTCCCTGTGGTTACCATTTTAACCAGGAAGTTTTGCTATATAAAATTATAATCAGTAGCGTAGTGGTTACGAATTGGGCTACTAACCTCAGGGTCAGCAGTTTGAAACTACCAGCTGTTC
>NW_006408538.1:5611470-5647823 GCF_000296735.1 Chrysochloris asiatica
CTTGTGTAGTTTTAAAAAGTTTGATCTCCTCCAAGGTCCCATTTAGCACTATAAAATTGCTCTGTTTGTTACAAAAAAAATTGTGAAGTAGGGGAGGGTTTACAAAGCAAATAAGTTTGCCATTCAATTTATCCACATTGTGTTCTGTGTCATCAGTTGTAATCCCCAAGCTGTAGCATCGCTTATCCTACTTCCTCCTCATGTTTCTTGTTTCCAGTTCTCCTTTCCTAACCCTGCTAAACTTTGCCCTTCCGATCTCAGGTGGTTGATTATTCTACAGTGTACATACCTTACTAGTGTTATTGTTCCCCTTATAGGCCTGAACCACAGGGGTAGGTTCCGTTTCAGACTTGAAGGGTCATCAAAGGCAGATAAGTACTGGGAAGTTCCACCAGTCTCTATCCTACCAGTATGGTCTTGAGTTTTATTCCACATTTATTTCCCACTCTATTCAGGGTCTTCTCACGAGATCCCTTTCAGAGCAGTTGGTGGTAATAACTGGATACCATCTAGTTCTTCTGATCTCAGTATCATGGAGACTGATGGTCACATGGTTCATTAGTCCATTGGACTCATCCTTTCTATGAGTCAATTTTCTTCACTGTTCCTCCCACAGGACGGGGAGAGATCATTAGATGTAGTCAGAATGTCTTCATTTCTTTTAGGGGGAAGACCTATAGTCAATCAAAGTCAAAGATAACCTTGTGAATATAGTTCAAAGGTGTCTTAGGCTAGGTTCTCTAGAGAAGCTAAACCAGTGAAACTATATATATATATATGACACAAAACCTTAACTATCCCAAAAGGGGACAGTTTTTAATTAGAGATTGGATTTTGAAAGGTTAAATAAATTAACTCATATGAGACTGTCACCTCTTCTTTAAAAATGTTTGGGGTCTGCGAAGGAAAAGAAAGCACAAACACATATTGGATTTTAGCTTTGGTTCCAGTTCATAGTGACTCTGTCTCAGGTTTCCAAGGAGTGACTGGTGTGTTTGAACTGCCAGCCTTTTGGTTATCCGATAGTGCCACAGCAGGAAAAATCCCCATTCTTGGTCAAAAATTTGGAATTCACAGAGAAGAACTTAAAGGACGCTCAAGGAAAAGAAAAAAAAAAAGCTAAAAGAAGATTTGATCTTTGTTTTTAAGTTGAGGTAATAATCTTATAAATTCATTTCCTTGCACTTCAAATACAGAGAATGTGCCTTATAATTTGCTTTGGGTGATTTTTATTTTACGCTTTCAAGAGAAAGATTCTCTATAAATTAAATTGATATTATTCCTAGTTTACAATGCATTTGTTTCAAATGTATTATTCATGACTTTTTTTTTTTTTTAATGCAGTTGTCCATGTAAAAAGAAAACTAAAAGCTGAGTTGTAACAGGTATTTACGGTCTATGGAATACCAAAATAAGAATGTATATAAAAGTCAAATAGTTCAATTTTCTAACTACAAGCAGGTTTCAAAAAGTTCACAGGAAAATTCCATTATCTTTTCAATCCACTTTTCCATGGAGTTTTGAAGCCCTTTCTTACGTATAAGGACCTGAATTGTTTTGTTACTGTTTGGAATAAAAAGGATAAGAACAAGGGACATGGCACTTATTCTGAGACCCCACATTCATCAATTTCTCCCTTTTTCTCTCTCTCTATGACTATGTTGTTGTTGATTAGTGCCATTGAGTCCGTCCCATAGCAACCCTGCATAGGGTTTCTGAGGAGCAGCTGATGAATTTGAACTGCTGACCTTGCAATTCAAACCAACTTTGCAGTCCAGCACATTAACCCACAGCACCACACCACTACATGGTTAATAGCACCAATCCCAGAGTCAGGCTCTCTGGTTTCAAATCTTGCCTAAGTGAACTTGGCAAGTCATGGTACCTTTCTGTGCCATTGTTTATTCATCTGTCAAGGAAACAATCGTGCTTATCTCATGTTGCTGTGGGAATGAGTGACTTAAAACATGTGATGCACTTAGCACATGGGGCCACCATGAGTCAGAACTGACTTAATGACAAGTAGCAATAACAGCACATATTTGGCAAAGTTTTGTGTGTTGTTTATTGGTTATTACTATTACATGATTGAGCAGCAGAGCATAGGTCTGAATCCTAACTGAAACTCGAGGCCACTTGAGAAACAACAGTCTATACACTGAGATAGCTGGAAAGGTGTAAATTTTGGAGAATCAGATCAGAAAAAGTTAATCTGGCAGCCTTCTGTGGAAGTGATTGATAGAAAGAAACAGCAGAGTTTCGGGGTCCAGCTAGGAGGCTCTAGTGCAGGTAAGAAGTAAAAATGTACTGAACTACCATTGTGGTTATGGGAATGGAAAAAGAAGGATGTTTAAGAGTTCTGAGGAAGAAGATACTAAGCCTAGACAACTGATTCCTAAACTGAGTGAGCAGAATGTAGGATTCAGATCCTTAAAACATATTGTAGTGACAAACCCAAAATTATTTTTTGGTTTCTGAATAGTTTCTACATAGTTGTTGTTGTTGTTAAGTACCATCAAGTCTGTTCTGACTTATAGCAACCCTGTACAGCAACACATCAGGACACCTTCTACATACTGAGTTTACAAAATTTAAAAGGCTAGTGAAGATTAAATGTGACCATATCATATCGGGTCGTGATGTGGTACTATAGGATAAGCACTGGACTGCTAACCGCATGGTCAGTAGTTCAAACCCACCAGCTGATTCTCAATAGCCCTCTACAGGGGTCACTATGAGGCAGAACTGACCTAATAGCGCCTAACAGTGACAATAAATCACATTATACTATATTGTGTCATTGTTAAGTACCATCAAGTCGGTTCCCACTTGTAGCAACCCTGTGTAGGGTTTCTGAGGTTTTAAATCTTCATGGGAGCACAAATTCTTCTCCTGCAGAGTGGCTAGTGGACTCAAACCATGGACCTCATGGTTCACAGTCCAGTGCTTATTGTGGAGCCACCATGCTCCCGTTATACTATGGTATTTATATAATTAAATAGCTCATAATTTTCATAATCATGAGATAAAATAATAATTTTTCTTCAGTTGAAGAAAATATTGTTTATTTTATCATTCTGCCATCCACATACTTAAAACATATGGTGTCAGGCCCCAGCAATGTATGATCCTCTGATTCTTATGGTTCAATACTGCTGATGCGGTAATGTGAGGAACTCAAACATCAACCTAGTAAAAACTAAACCATCACCTACTGCAGTTGATCTCAGAAGTTACGTATCATAGTTGTTGTTGTTAAGTGCCATCAGGTTCCAACTTACAGCAACCCTGAACAGGGTTTCTGAGGAGTGGCTGCTAAGTTTGAACTGCCGACCTTGTGGCTCAAACCAACCCTGGGGTCCAGTAGTTATCTTATAGTGCCATACTAGGATTCCATATCTATAGAACCTGTATATATATAGTTGTTATTAAGTTCTTGTTAAGTGTCATAGTGTCAATTCTGACTCATGGTGACCCTTTATAAAGTTCTCAAGGAGCAGCTGGTGGGTTTGAACTGACAACCTTGCAGTTAGCACTCCAGTGCCATACATCTGTTGTTAAATGCTGTTGAGTCGGTTCCAACTCATAGCGACCCTGTATGGGGTCACTGAGGCTATAATCTTTAAGGTGAGAAAGCCTCATCTCTCTCCCACAGAGTGGCTGGTGGGTTCAAACCACCAACATTGCGGTTTGCAGTCCAGTGTTTATCCTACATATAAACACCGCACTATATGGAGTCCTGGTGTGGCGCTGTGGGCTACGGTGTCAGACTGCAAAGTCGCTTGAACTGCAAGGTCAGCTGTTGAAGCTCACCAGCTGCTCCTTGGAAACCCCATACAGGGTCGCTATGGGTCGGAATCGACTCGATGGCACTTAACAACAACATTATATATATGTAGTCTATTTACATATAAATATAACTATTCAGATTTGCAAATAATTCTAGTTCATTTCATGCATATTTTTATTATTTCCAGGTTCGATGGATGATGTATTGGATTGTTTTTGCTCTCTTTACTGTGGTTGAAACAGTGGCAGATCAAACAGTTGCTTGGTAAGTTCTAATATTAAGAAAGAACCAGTCTACAGACTAGTAGTTATCAAGTGTCCTGAGTTCTCATCCTGCTCTGTCAACTAAGTAAGCTCCATCAAGTTATCTAATGATCCAGTGCCTCACTTTCATCGTCGGTTTCTCTATAAGACCATTACTTTTCTTATGTTTTTGTGGTTAAGTGCCATTGAGTTGATTCCATCTCATAGGGACACTGTACAGGGTTTTCAAGCAGCAGCTGGTGAGCTTGAACTGCCTACCTTGTGTTTCAAACCAACTTTGCAGTCCAGCACATTAACCCACAGCACCACACCAGGATCCTTTCATTCTTCTTCCTATGTGTTACTGTCTCTGCCTACCTCCCCTAGCCCACTCCACCTCTGCAGTATTTTAGCTTAGAGAAATTTAGTGGTCATTTTCTTTTTTTCATATTGATATATTCAGGCTATATTTCTTTATCTTTAACCGATTCCTCTTTTGAAACCCACAGCATCTGGTTTTACCAATCTCTCCCATCCTTAAAACTCATAATCTACAAACATTAAAACCAAGGCATCACCATCCATATGGACAACTCCCTCAAAACCAGTTCTCTTCTAACAAAATCTGTGCTATATCTCAGTGCTAATTCCATCGAATCCTAGCTGCCACGTGGAGAAGTCCTCCTTTCAAAATCTTCACATTTCTGACTGATTGTGACCTGGTGTTCTTACAACACACTTAGTCCCTTTTCCCCATTGTATGCCTGGTCTTCACCTCATGGAGTCCTCTCATTCCTCAATTGCTACATCATCCCTTAGTCTGTTGCTTCTGCCTACTCTTTACCTGTTTTCTCTACCCATCATTGGCCTCTATATTCATCTGCTTCATGTACTACCTTGTCAGTATCTTCAACAGCTCTTGTTGCTCAATCATTCAACCTAAACTAGTCCAACAATCGCCCATCTTGACTTCTTCAACTGCGCTACTAACTGTAGGTCCCCACCCCACAAAATCAGTTTCTTTCGTGTTGTCAGTTTGAATGTCGGTCTTCCCTTTACTTGTTTTGCTTCCATGTCGTCTCAGACCTTTACAGTTCTCTCCTTACACTGTCTTTCCTACTTGGCTCTTCTCATTCATAGCACATCAGGTCACACTGGATTTGCTAGAAAAAGAATAGAAGTCATCTGACCTGAATGTTCTTAAGAACCCGCCTTGCGTCCGGGACCGGGGTCCGGTGCGGAGTGCCACTCGCCTATCAGGCACCACAAGTTGGTGGGGAGCCTGGTGCTAAACCATTCATAGACGACCTGCTTTTGGGTCGGGGTTTCGTATTTAGCAGAGCAGCTCCCTCGCTGCGATCTATTGAAAGTCAGCCCTCGACACAAGGGTTTTAAAGAAAAAATAAAAAAAAAAAAAAAAGCTTGACTTTATTTATGAGCTTCTCTGTACCTGCACCTATCATTCTCTTCTGATTTGAAATGTTTTCCTTCTCTATTCCACAGATCATTCTTTTTTACCTGTTATGTTTTTGGTGTTGGGGTTTTGGTGAGGGTGTTTTTTCTTTTCTCCTATTTGCTTGCCTGTTTTATGTTTGAGTAATTTGTATTGTAGTAAATATATGTGGCACACCATTCAAACTACTTGCGCTATCTAATTTTTTCACATGTACCGCCTAATGACATTATTTATCATATTGTTCAGTCATTACCATTATCCAACTCCAAAGTTTCTCATCATCTTTAACGTAAGTTCTGTGTTCCCTCCCTCAAGCCTGCCCCTGATAACCACTAGTAAACTCTGCTCTCTACACACTTCCCTATCCTAGATATTGCGTATGAGTGGGATCATACCATACCTGTCCCTTTTGTGAATGACTAACTTCACTCAGCATAGTATTCTCAAGGTTCATCCATGTTATAGCATATGTCAGGATTTCATTTATTTTTATGGCTGGGTAATAGTCTATTATATGTATGAACTACATTTTACTTGTTTACTTGTTTTTTAATGACAGAACAGCTCCTAAACTATATTGGTTTGCATAAGTTTCAAAACTCATTTTAAAAAGAGTTCTGAATGCAAATGTAGCATATATACATTATTTTAAATATGAACAATGTCAAAAAAAACTTAACATGAAGAATGAAAGTCCAAAAACCTCTCTGGACTCTCTGCACTGTGACAGAGACTCTTTGTTCACTTCTCACTTCCCCTACGTCGCTGCCTTGCCAGGAGCACCCAGGTTTATGTAGTTATCCTGAGTCTTAGTGCTTCATGGACCAGGAGATGCTGGTTCCCTCATTAGCTTGGACTATAGCAACAGATAACCCCAAAGGCACAGAGAACTGGAAAAAAAAAAAACAATTATTTCTTACTAAAGTTACAGGAGGGCAAATGGTTGGTTGCAGCTATGCTGGACTCGCTCAGTTTTAAGTTCTTGCTTTGTGACCAAGACTGAAAGAGCAGCTGTCCTCATGACAGAAGGCAAA
Source organism: Chrysochloris asiatica (assembly GCF_000296735.1). NCBI lineage: Eukaryota > Metazoa > Chordata > Mammalia > Afrosoricida > Chrysochloridae > Chrysochloris > Chrysochloris asiatica. The sequence continues at coordinate 5,617,993 of NW_006408538.1, forward strand.
AGCTTTAGGCAAGAAATTGGGTAGGGGTTGTTGTTGTTAAGTGCTGTCGAGTCGATTCTGACCCATAGTATATGGTTTCCGAGGATCAGTTGGTGAGTTTGAACCACCTACCTTGCATTTCAAATGGCTTTGCAGTCTGGCGCACTAACCCACAGTGCCACACCAGGACTCTTGGATGGGGGTGGAGGCAAGTAAAAGGATGTGAGGGAGCCAAACCATGCAAGGGCATTTAAAGCTTCTGTTTGTATATGACTTATGTCACACTTCACAGTCTGTGGCCAAAGCAAGTCACAATGCTCAACCCATAGCAATTGTCGGGTAGAAGAACGTATGGGAAAGGCACTACAAAATCTTATGGAAAAGAGCGTAGGCTTATAGTCCTCATTCCAAGTCTACCATAATGGTAGTTCCATTTCCTTATAAGTGACGGCTTTAGTGCTCTAATTCTGGCCAAATAAGATTAGAGGGAAAGTTTTCTGGATTTTTTGAGAAAGATTAAAAGGAGACATGTGTATGAGTTAAACATTATGCATGTGGCATATACACAGTTGTGTCCTGACTGAGGGATGTCATGTATGACATGTTATATATGCCACCTGGTTAGATGTAGCTTACTTCCTTCTGAAATGCTATTAATGCCCTTTCTTCTAGTCAGCTTGACAACTTGCTTGTGCTTGCTTTAAAGAAAGAGTCTTATACTAGAAAGTGTGGATCTCTAAGGGGATCAAATCACTGATCTATATAGTTTAATTGAGATATCTGTGTGAGTATGTCATAGCTTCAAACATAGTTATTCCCCTAATTGCTAATGTTTGCATAAAAAAGCTTAACACAGTTACTGGACTTTGAAAACACTCTGTGTGTATGTGTGTGGTTTTCTCATTGTTAGAAATTTATATTCACTGGCACTTTTGTTTTTTCAAAATTTTTGCTTGTTAGGTTCCCCCTGTACTATGAGCTTAAGATTGCTTTTGTCATATGGCTGCTCTCTCCCTATACCAAAGGAGCAAGTTTAATATACAGAAAATTTCTTCATCCACTTCTTTCTTCAAAGGAAAGGGTAAGATATATCAATTATGTCCACAAATAGTTTGTGAAAAAATATACAGTGGCATATGCTTGGCACTGTATAATTAGTGAAAGTAATATTATCTATTTTGTTGCTTTTTGCCACTATTTTAAAATGAAATTAACATCTACGGGGCTTTCGTCCCTCAGGAGATCGATGATTACCTAGTACAAGCAAAGGAACGAGGATATGAGACCATGGTAAACTTTGGACGACAAGGTCTAAACCTAGCAGCTACTGCGGCTGTCACTGCGGCAGTGAAGGTAAGTTTTCTCTGTTATATTTTTGATCCTACTAAATCAACAGATAAAAGTGGGGGTTCTTCTCACATTATTCTAAAATTTGGACAAGGTTTTGCTTTGTGTCTGTTTTTGTAATACTGGAAATAGATCATTTAGGGACATTTTAACATTGTGTTTTATGTAACTACTCAGTATTTTACAACTGTCTTTTAATTGATCACAAAATGAGAGCTAGCTAATAAAGGAAACAAACTTGAACATGTTATTTTGTCATAATTTTCTCACTCGATAACATTAAAGTTGTTTGAATACATTCCCTTTGGTAAAGATGATCTATCTTTCTTTCTCTGTCTTTGGCGTCTTCTCTGTTTCTCTCCATGGCAATATCTTGGTAGGATTTCGGGCTTACTTCTGCACCTCTACTTCAATCAATTTGAGGTAACCAATTAATCAATAAGGCATGAAAAAAGTTCTGTTCTTAAAACTTGAGATTTCACTTAGCCAATTACTAATGTCATTTGCTGTGTTTTGCTTGCCAAGCCATCAAATGAATGCCTTCAAGAAAATTTGTGTTGCGGCTTTTTTTTTTTTTTTTCTTTTGCATGAAATCGTTATTTTAAATAACATATCATAATGGATTTTGGTGTATCATAGATGGAAAGAAAACAGTCATAAGATCCAGAAAGTGCCCGGTGTGGTTTTCTAAGTAACTATGGTGATGGTGGTGTCCTGTGGAGTCAGTTCTAGCTCATAGTAACTCTGTATAGGGTTTCCAAGGCTGTATATCTTTATGGGAGCAGAAAGCCTCATCTTTCTCCCACAAAGTGACTGGTAGATTTGAACTACTGACCTTGATGTTAGTAGCCCGACTCATAACCACTATGCTACCAGAGCACCTTGAAGTACCTGTAGATAGTTACTTAACTTTTGTATTCATTAGTTACTTCATTTTTAGGACACTCTACCTATCTGTGACCACCACTCGTCTGTCAGTTTGTCGTACTGTGGTGGCTTGTGAGTTGCTATGATTCTGGAAGCTATGCCACTGGTATTTTAAATACCAGCAGGGTCACCCATGGTGGACAGGTTCCAATGAACTTCCAGATGAAGACAGACTAGGAAGATGGTTAGATGAACTACTTCCAAATATTTAGTCACTGAAAACTTCTGTTTTCACAAGTTTCACAAGTTTCGCATATGCATGTGAAAACCGGACAGTGAATAAAGAAGACCATAGAAGAATTGATGCTTTTGAGTTACAGTGTTGGAGGAGAATACTGAAAGTTCCATGGGCTGCCAAAAGAACCTTCTTCTGTGTTGGAACTTCTGTGTTGGAAGAAGTGCAGCCAGAGTGCTCCTTGGAGGCCAGGATGGCCAAACTTTGTCTCTCATACTTCGGATATATTGTCAGGAGGGATCAGTCGCTGGAGAAAGATATCATGTTTGGTAAGGTGGAGGATCAGAGAAAAAGAGGAAGACCCCCAACAAGATGGATTGGCCAAGTGGCAGCATCAATGGGATCAAACGTGGCAATGATAGTGAGGTTGGCCCAGGATCGGGCAGTGTTTCGTTCTGCTGTGTATAGGGTCGCTATGGGTCAGTACTGACTTGATGGCACCTAACAACAACAACGGCAACCTATCTGTGATAGCATATATAAAAGCACTGTGCTTGTATGCTTATAGTAGGGACCCAATTCAAGTGAAAATTTGAGTTTGTTGCTGTTGAGTTATGTTGAAACTAGGTTTCAGTTAGACTCTTTTCACTTAGTTAAACTAAAGCAATGGTATGGAAATAATTATTTTAGCTAAGTGGTGATTTTACATCATAGCAATAGTCAAAGGATGAGGAGTTCCTGTGTAATGCAAACAGTTAAGCTGTCAACTTCTAACCAAAATGTTAGTGGTTCAAACCACCCAGAGGAGCCTGAGAGAAAGTCACAGCTCTGAAAACCCTTTGGAGCAGTTCTCCTCAGCACACATGGGATTACCATAAGGTGGAAGTAACTTGATGGAAACTGACGGCAGCAGCAAGCACCGACTGGACAGGGTCCCTAGAGAGCCCAAACCCACTGCCATCAAGGTGATTCTGTAGGACAGAGTAGAACTTTTCCTTAGGGTTTTAAAAAAGAAAAAAGTGAAATGATAGAATGTTTATTTTTTGGAGTATTTGACTCAATTATCGCAATTAATATGATAGAAATGGTGAGAATTTCAAATTGCATATCTAGCTGTGTTACACTGAGGATTAAATGATAATTTAATACATATTGATAATATATTTGTATATATGGATTGCCTAGCCATATAAGCCCTTTCTTTTATTAAACTGGGTTTACAAACAAATACTAAGGTGTTAAAATACTCAGCTTGGGTAAGGCCATTTTCCAGTTTATAAGTAGATTATTTGCTTGTTACTTCTTGCTTAATGAAAATTAGGAATTTTTCAAAGAGAATACCTGCATAACTGTAGATGAAATAATATGACAATGTTTTCTAGAGCTGAAGGGCACGAATCTCTTGTTGAAAGCGTTCTTCAGAGTACCCAGAACAATGAATGGAGCAGAGATGGGGAGAGAGGACAGACTCTAAAGTTATTGGGATAGTTCAGGACAGCAGAGATAGAGAATTCTTAAAACTTCCAGAGAGGAGAAAGCATGCCACATCCAAACAAGCAAAAGTCAGAATGGCATTAGAATTCTAAATAGTTGTAATGGAAGCTTGAAGAGAGCAGAGGAATGTCATCATAATTCTGAGTGAAAATGATTTTTGCTCTGAAATTCTATAGCTTGTCAAGCTCTCAGTCAGGTGTGATCTTAGAATAATTTTTTTTTTTTTTTTTTTTTTATGACAGGCAAGCAAAGTAACAAAATGTACCTCCTATCCATCCTTTGTCGGGAGAGATACGCTCTGACAAATTTAAGGAGTAATCTATGAGATAAGAACTGCACGGTATCCCGGAAACGTGGTAGGGAGGTGAAGGTCGTTCCCAGAATGAGCTCTGTGTAGCAAGTCCTCTGTACATCTAGCCAAAATTGGGGGAGATGCACAAAAGGTGCCACAAGGGATGTCTATGAGAGAAATAGGGAACAAGGAACCAAGGGGACCTAATAGGTTTAATTTTGTGCAGAGGTGATCTTTAAAGCAATCAGAGCCCCTGCTGGGACCAATGAGAAGACCCACTGGCTTTAAACACCCGGTTCTGATGCAGCTGCATGTCATATCAGCCTGAGTTCCAAGAACAGTGTATTTAAGACAGTATAAAGACGGGGGAGGGTAAGATGACTAGCCAAGCCAAACATTTAAAAAGGCGTAATCATTAATTTAGAAGAAACCCAAAAGTTAGATAAAAAAGGAAATAAAATGAACAAAACTCAGCTCAGCAAAGAGAGGCATTTACATCATCATAATCAGAATATTATATGTTGTAGGGTAAACACTGGGCTGCTAACCGCAAGGTTCGTGGTTCAAACCCACCAGACGTCCCTTGGAATTTGCTATCAATCGGAACCGATTCCAAGGTATTTGGCAACAACAACAATGATGTTGCTGTTTAGGGAATATTTGTTGTTGTTGTTGTTGTTAAGTGCCATCGAACCAGTTCCGGATCATAGTGACCCTTTATAGGGGTTCCAAGAAGCGGTTGGTGAGCTTGAACCGCTGACTTTGCTGTAGAAACTGACCTTGCAATCCATCGCATTAATGCTCAGGGCCACACCAGGACTCCTTTGGAAATACAGGAGAAGGAAAAGTGGAGATGTAAGAGAGCTCAAATGTTCATCTGCCCTAAAAGGAAAGTAGGAGGTTTAAAGTGGTTGCATCTTTAAAATGGAGAGGGGAAGAGAAGGGGACCTAGAGATTTCCTTTTTTTGTTTCAAAGTTTTAGCATTATTTAGCTTTACAAACTGAATGCATGTACCCAATTAAGAGGTTTTCTGAATTTTTTACACTTAACTATCATTCAGAGTGATTCTGGGGAGAAAAGCTAGAGATTAAATTCCAACTTGAATTGTTTAGAAAAGATAGACATTTCAGAGTCCTGTTTTCGAAAACATAGTATCCAAACCTGTATTTTGGCTTTTAAATATAGTTTGTAGTTGTATTGTTCTGTGACACACCTTTCCACATAATATGACATTTTATTGGATATTTATTCTACTTTAACTTGTGTTTCCTTACAAACGCTCAATATGGTGAATTAACTGTCCTCATGATTTTTCCTCCTTTCCTCATGATTTTTCCTCCTTTCCTCCTCCTTTATTTTTATGTTCTATTTGGCTGGAGTCCTGGTGTGGCGCTGTTGGTTAATGTACCAGACTGCAAAGCCGTTTGAACTACAAGGTTGGTGGTTCAAGCTCACCAGCCACTCCTTGGAAACCCTATCCAGGGTCACTATGGGTCGGAACCGACTTGATGGCACTTAACAACAACAACAACATGTGGCTGTTAAGTAGTCAGCGTCCAACATACCATTTCTTCACATTCTAGCTGCTGAATCCCTAATCTATGCTAGGTGTTAGGGAGGCAACATTCAAAAGACAGACTTGGCCTCTACCCACACAGACTACTGTATGCCTGTAGTTAATGTCTACATTCACTAACTGTACATTTTATCATGTGTTTGGCTGCTAAGAGCGTCCCCTCACCTTCTATTATTCAAATAAATACTTTTCTAGCTAAAAAAACTATAAAAGCAATCCTGTGTATAGTTCTGGCTTTCTTCTTTGTTTCATTGTTTTTTTTAATTTACATACTTAACACCTTTAAAGTCACATCCCCACTCCAAAGGCAGGAATCATAATTGAGTGTAAAAATCTACGTTATCGTTGTAAACAAACACATTTCCTGTCATTATAATTCATTTTGGAAATGTGCCCCACATGCTTGTCATGGGGGCTTCAAAATTTTTGTGAAAAAATTCCATTATCTTTCTATTTCATTTTTCATCTTTCTGTTTCATTTTTCCATGAGCTTTCTGAAGCCCCTCCCCTCATACCTTTGATTGATAAGATCTTTATAAACTTTCACCATTCTCATCATGTTGTTGTTAAGTACTGTGAGTCAGTTCCAATTCATAGTAACCCTGTATCAGATTTCCAAGGTGCGGCTGGTGAGTTTGAATCGCCAGCCTTGCAGAAACTGACCTTGCAGTCCAGTGCTTATCCTGCACTGCTACACTAGGACTCTACCCACCCTGGAGTCTATTTTATTCACTTGTAATAGTCATTAAATATGCAGAAAATATCATGTTAACACTATTTGCTACAAGCTACACTACACCTATTTTAAATAGGGGAAATTCGTTTCATCTCTGAGATGTCAAAGAAAGACATTGCAGAATCCCAGAACTAGACACTTCAGATTGAAGAGTAAATTGATACTGAAATAGCAAATAGATCAAGTTTAAGGAGAAGCTACAAGAAAATCAATAGTAAGACTTGAAAATTATTTAAAATCATTACAACACACATTGCTTATTAAAAATAACTTTCAGGCTGAAAACCAGTGGACTCTTGATGTGACCTTTAAAGAATGATAGTAACTCTGGTGAGGTGTCCCAGGTTAAACTACCTGAGCATGTTACGGATGAAAACAGGAATCTAATCAGACCATTTATTACACTGTAAAGCAATTTTCTGAAGATGTTACTCAGTTCTATGACCTCATTACCAGGCATCTGTTCACAAGGTCAGTGTACAAGTTTATTTTGGCTGAGCAAAGCATAAACATGTGAAAGACATTCAAGGATTTTGCTGAGGATGTTCAACATTCCATAGCTTTTCACATGAGAAATGCAGGTGACGTTTGTACAGGTGAGAGCGACTACTGCAGGGTGAAGGGCGGGCAAAGTACTATTAGCCTGATTAATCATCTCTGTGAGTTTTCTCTGCCTGCCTTTCCTTGGTGAATTATTTTAAAAAATCAATTACCACAGAAATAAGAGCCTTACTGGTAAAATTTGCAGCACCTAATTGGCTTTAAGTTATTATATGATAAAATGTAAAAAATCTGGCATCTAGCCATTGGTCTTTAATTGCTTTCTGCTTGTGAAAGGATTAGGGACCATCCAAGGCAACACCAGGTCTCCTGGACTGTGGAGAGTCACATACATTCAAAGTGGCACAGTATTACAAAGAAAGTTGCCTTCTAACACAAATAAACCCATTAATGTTGCCTATGGCATGTGCTGTAGGATAGGCACTGGACTGCCAACCTTAAGGTCGGTGAATCAGACCCACCAGCTTCTCCACAGAAACCTGGTACAGGGTCATTATGAGTCAGAACCAACTTGACAGCACTTAACAACTTCAGGTAACATCAAGGCACCCTGGTAATTCAGAGGGTTAAGCGTTAGGCTTCTAACTGCAAGGTTAGCAGTTCAAACCCACCATCCACTCTGCATGCGAAAGATAGGCCTGTCAACACCCTAAAGATTTACATACAGCCTTTGAAACCCTGTGGAGTTTGACTCTGTCCTCTAGAGTCCTTTTGAGTTGAAATTGACTCAGTAGCAGTAGGTTGGGTTTGGCAACTCTGTGAGTATCACCTGGAGTCCCGGTATAGTGCTGTAGGATAAGTACTGAACTGTTAATGGCCAAGGTTGGCAGTTCAAACCCACTAGCAGCTCCTCAGAAATCCTATATAGAGTCCTCTATAAGGAGCACTGGTACCGTAGTGGTTACAAGTTGGGCTGCCAACCTCACAGTTACAAGTTTGAAACTACCAGCTGTTCCACGGGAGAAAGATGAGGGGTTCTGCTCCCGTAAGGATTTACAGCCTCGGAATCCCTGTGCAGGGTCACTATGAGTCGGAATCGACTCCACGGTACTTAACAACAACAACATAGGCACTTAACAACAAGTATCATCCACTGAAACAGCATTTGCCCAAGATAATGGAAGATAAAAGGCATACTATTTTTTCCTAAAATATAGGGAAGCAGCATGGCCTAATGAACATTTAATTCTATGTTGTTGTTGTTAACTTGATGCTGACAATAATTTTTTTTTTTTTTTGTAGCCTTGATGCTGACAATAATCGAGTCGGTTCCGACCCATAGCAACTCTGTATAGGGTTTCCGAGGAGCTGCTGGTGAGCTTACACTGTCGACCTTGCAGTTCAAACGGCTTTGCAGTCTGGCACATTAACCCACAGCACCACACCAGAACTCCATACAGGGTCGCTAAGGGTTGGAACCGACTCGACGGCACTTAACAACAACATAGAATCAAATGTTCATTAGGCCAATCTGCTTCCCTATATTTTAGGGGAAAATAGTATACCTTTTATCTTCTGTTGTCTTGTACAAATAGTAGTCAAATATTCTGGATTTTTTTTTTTTTGTAGCCTTGATGCTGACAATAATTAACCATGAGACCTTGGGCAAATTATCTCCACTGAGCACTCTAAATACCAATTTTCTCTCCTGTAAAATGAAAGGGTATCTCCAACACAGTGTTTGTCAACTTGGGGAAATTTTGTCACCCAGCGGACATTTGGCAATGTCTGGAGACATTTTGGTTGTTACAGGGTGGGAAGTGCTACTTAGCATCTAGTGGGATGTTTCACATCCTATAGTACCCAAGACAGCTTCCCCACAGCAAAAAACTATCCAGCCCCAAATAGCAATAGTATATAAGTAAGAAACCCTGCTTTTAAAGTATGATGAGTCAGAGAAAAAACTAGAAGGATTTGTGTGTGTGTGTGTGTGTTGGGTTAATACACTGGACTGCAAACTCAGTTTGAACTGCAAGGTCAGTGGTTCAAGCTCACCAGTTCTAGTTCACCAGCTGCTCCTAGGAAACCCGATGCAGCGTCACTATGGGACGGAATTGGCTTGACAACACTTAGCAACAACATAGGTGTGGCGCTGTTAGATAAGCAGTGGACTGCTAGCCACAAGGTTGGCAGTTCAAACCAACCAGTCACTCCTTAGGAACCCTGTATGGGGTCACAGTGAGTCAGAACCAACTTGACAACACTTCACAACAGTTTTGGTGGTGGTGGATTACAAATAATTTTTATTTTCTTCTTTGTACTTTTTTCTATTATTAATAGACGCTCTAGTGACATAGTGGGTTACACGTTGGACTGCTAGCCACAAAGTCAGCAGTTTGAATCCACCAGTTGCTCCTCAGGAGAAAGACAAGGTTTTCTGTTCCCGTAAAGATAAAATATACAGCCTCAGAAATGCTGTACAGTATTGCTGTGAGTCGGAACCGACTTAACAGCACACAGCACCACCCAACCACCTATTACAAATGTCCCTCAGTAAATACATGTTGCTTTCATAATCTTAAAAATATTCAGTCATGCAAAGCAGTCTATTCCATTCTGGGCTTCATCAGGTTAATTGCTGGCTTGCCATAGGAAAAGAGATTTCCCTTAAAAATTAGGGACTAACTTTAAACCCAATTACAATGCAACATGTAAGAGATCAAAAAAACCCAAAATTTAATGACTGGTTATTATTGAACAGAATTTTAAAAATTCTGTAAAGGAATATTTGCACACTTGAATGGTTATATGTTTTTAAATTCTTAATAAAAAAATATGAAGAGACTAGGTTGCAGCTTTTATGCAAAGATGTTGATGAGCACAATAAATTCCCTATTTCATGCAAAATATAGCAATGCTAATGTGTTATTAACCAAGAAATTAAGTATTTAAACAAAAGCAGGATTTGCAAAGCATTAAAAAATTAGAATTAGTCATGCACACAAGCTCAGAGATGCCAACCATGTACCTGGATACTTCAGTAGCATGCGGGTGTCCTAGTGTCCTTGAATATAAATGAACCCTGTGAACTGCTCACAGCTGAAGGAATCCCTCCCAGAGCTTGGGTGGGTTAGTTTTGGACCCAGCCTACCTGCATGAAAGCCCACTTGGTCCCCTGCCCAGTCAGCCTATGCAGTGTTCTCAGTTTCTTAAATGGATGTTCTAGGCTCATCTAAATCCAAACCCTGAGTCCTTTCAGCCACCCAAAATTCAGAAGGATTAGGAACACCCCTGCTGGTCACCAACAAACGGGCTTAATGTAAAATATTCTATTGTTATTGTTGTTAAGTGCCTTTGGGGGAAAAACACAGCAGCATTTTTGGGGGTAGGGCACAAGGACTGATAGTTGCTTGTTGTTGTTAGTGCCATAGAGTCGGTTCTGACCCATAGCGACCAAGTATAGAGTTTCCGAGGAACAGCTGGTGAGCTCGAACCACTGACTTTACGGTTCAAACCAACTTTGCAGTCCAGCGCATTAACCCACAGTGCCACACCAGGACTCAAAAACACATTGTATGGAGTACTTTAATTACTTTGCAGTCTGCATTTTCCTAACAATCTTTGTGTTACTTCTTTGATTTCTTTTTTCCTTTCAGGATCTAGTGTAACGTACAATTCTGCAGTAATCTAAAAGCTGGGGCTGGAGGAGTTACCTTGTGGGTGGTAACCATCTCGTCCTAGTTCCTAGGACTGCTATTTCCATACAATTTACCTCCTGGGACTAAAGCCCTTCTCTCATTTTTCTACTCCTGTGGGTTTAATACTGTGTTTTTAAAAAATAGGAGAAAACGAGAAAAAACAGTATTAATTTCAGTAAGATTTGAGTACATTTTCAGTGTTGTTATTGAGAAATGACCATGATGTCTTATTTGTGCCTTGAAAGAGGAGAAATAGTTTTTGTTTTTATGATGGGAATAGAGGATTAAATATTAGAAACAAGTGGGAAATGGATCAGAAATATTATAATACCCCATGTTACAACTGAAACTTTACCATCTATGACTAAGTTTAGCATATTAAAGAAATCATTGAAAAAATCACCCTATCCAACCTGCCCAAGCATTATACTGTTTTCACTTGGGGAATAATTTTCCATATCTATTAATCTGCATATTCGTAACCATATCCTACGTATAATTTAGAATTCTGTTATAGAGGGAAATTTCTTCACTTAACATTGTAAAATAAAATGAAAACTGCTGACATGGAATCAATTCCAACTCAGAGTGACACTATAAGACAGACTAACCTTTGTAGTATAGTGGATTACGAGCTGGGCTGCTAATCACAAGGTCAGCAGTTCAAATCTACCAGCCGCTCCTTGGAAGAAAGATGCAGTTTTCTGCTCCCGTAAAGATTGATAGCCTCAGAAACTCAATGGAGTCCTGGTGGGGTGCAATAGGATAAGCATTGGACTGCTAACCCAAAGTTCAGCGTTTCCAACCCACCAGCTTCTCTTGGAAATCCTATACATCAGGATCTCTATGAGTTGAAACTGATTTGACGACATTTAACAACAAATAGCATTTCTAAAGCTGTAATCTTTATGGAAGTCAACTGCCAAATCTTTCCTGTTGGAACCTCCCACCTTTTGATTACTAGCTGGGTGCGTAGCCGCTGTGCCTCCAGGGCTCCTTTAATATTTTATAGCAAACATAATTCACTAATTACTGACCTTTTTGTCTATTAGCTATGCCCAAGAACTCTGCAATTCAGAGGAAAAAAGTCTGCCTTTCAATGTGATTATTTTATAATTACATCTCTCCTTTAAAGTGGTCACATTGGTTACTAAAGGTCACAATACTGCATTAATTTTATTTTCCCATATTAGTTCTATTTTGGGCACACAAGAGAAAATTCAGTGGAAAATTGGTTTCTCTAGATGAGAATGAGTAGTACTGGGCTCTTTTCAAGAGAATGCCCAGCCCTGCTCCCGTAAAGATTTACAGCCCCGGAAACCCTGTGCAGGGTCACTATGAGTCGGAACCGACTCCACAGTACTTAACAACAACGACAACAACCTAATCACCTTAAATCCTAAAAGGTAGTAATACTTGGCTCTGGAGTATTCTCTAGCAGTCAAGAGTCATACAAAGAAAAGGCATGAAAGAATAGTTTGCCTATTACATACTCACTAGCAATACCATGTTGTGAAAATGTAGACTAAAGCACTGGACTGCAAGGTCAGTCTGAATCACAAGATTGGCAGTTCAAACTCACCAGCTGCTCGTTGGAAACTATACCGGGTCACTTTGAGTTGGAACTGACTGCATCACACGTAACAACAACAACAATAACAATCAGTACCATAGCAGGAAAGAGGGAGACAAAGCTTAAGGATTGTGCCTTTACTCTAGTTACTTAAAATTTTGCACTGGAGGTAAAATAAACATAGCCCAACACTGAAACTAGCAACAATATGTGAGTTCATTTGTGAGGTATGTTCTGACTAATTTATTGACTGTCACCATTAGAATTACTAAAATTTGTGAACAACATAATTATAAAGCTAAACTGATTCTGATTCAGTGGCACTTGGACTCCTTTATGTTCTGAGATGTGTGTTTTTGAGTGTGAGCAAGAAAGGGAAGGTTTGGTGTGAGAGGGCACAGGAGTCAAAGGTGGGCAAAGAAACTGACATTTCTAAGAAAGCCCGGAATCTGCTTGAGATAAGCAATGTGGCTCTGAAGTCTTTGCTCAGCCCATGATACCCGATGAAGAGGAACAAAGTATAATGTGTGAATTCATGCCAAGAATGTTTGAAAATATGTGAAATCTACTAGAAGGATGATTTTTATTGAACACACAGACCCTTTAATAAATAGGTAAGCTGGTAGCGTAGTAGTTACGAGTCAGACTGCTAACCTCAAGGTCAGCAGTTCAAACCAACCAGCTGTTTTACAGGGGAAAGATGAGCCTTTCTGCTCCCATAAAGATTTACATTCTCAGAAACCCTATACAGGGTCACTATGAATCAGAACCAACTCCATGGCACATAACCACCACCACCTAATAGTTTATACTAGGCTACTAGTCAAAGGGTTGGTGGTTCCTATCTACCCACAGGAGCCTTGGGTAAAAGACCTGGTACTCTAGTTTTGAAACCATCAGCCTCTGAAAACCCTATGGAACACAGTCCCAGTCTGACACCATGGGGTGGCCATGAGTTGTAACTGACTACAGAACAACAGGAATTTAGTCATTCCTTTTCACAGTTAAAAAAATATATGGTAGAAATGCAAAGCTCAAGAAAGGTGTGGCATTTGGTCTTGATGTAGTGTGAGATTCCTAACCCTGAGTAGCTGAAGCAAGACTCGTAAATCAAGACCTTTTTCTTTAGTATAAAATACATGTGAACAGTTGATACCCCATCTTAGGCGTTGAAATTTAGAGATGAACTATTACAGATGAGTTTCTACGGTAACATAACTAGAAGCAATCATAAATTCACATGTTTGAAATGAAGAAATAATAAGTAAAGTATAAAAACCTTTAGAAGAATATTTTAATCTAGTTATAAATAAAATATGAGTCATCTATATGCTCTGTAAATTTCTAGGTGGGTAAATTTAGAACTGATTTTTTTCCTTCTTTTTACAAAGCTTTATAAATTGGAGAACATAGTTAATGTCTGAAAAAGTTAAGAAATGTGCCTTTTAGAACTGTGTGATAAGACTGGCCTCTGTGTAATAATGGGAAGGCTCTATAGCTGCACCGTCCAATACAGTTGTTAAATGCTGTACATTTGAGCCCATTGATAGCAACCCTGTGTACGGTTTCCAAGGAGTGGCTGATGGGTTTGAACTACCGATTTTGTAGTTAGCAGTTCAGTGCTTAACCTAAAGCACTGCACCAGGACTCCCAATATAGTAGCTAGTTTATATATGTATAATCTAATAGTGAAGAAGCTCTGGTAGCATAGTGGTTACGAATCGGGCTGCTAACCTCAGGGTCAACAGTTTGAAACTACTAGTGGGTCCACGGGAGAAAGATGAGGCTTTCTGCTCCCGTAAAGATTTACAGCCTCGGAATCCCTGTACAGGGTCTCTATGAGTCGGAACTGACTCCACAGCACATAACAACAACAATCTAATAGTGTATAAAATGACTAGTGAAACTAAGGAACTGAATTTCAAACTTTATTGTATTTTATTTTAATCTTATTATTTTTACTTAAAATGGCCACATGTGACTGTGGTTACATTGGTGGTGGTTGGTGGCTATGGGCCTTGGAGTTCCAACTCAGAGAGACCCTGCGTATGGTTTCCGAGGCTGTAAATCTTTACAAGAGCAGGAAGATTCATCTAGTTTCGAAATGCTGACTTTCACTTTTAACCGCTACACTACCAGAGCTCCTTGTGGTTACATCACTGTGATGCAAAATGGTCTAACATCAGATTGTATACTAGTATATATGGCTTGGAGTGTGGGGACTCTGTAGACCAAGCACTGAACTGCAAACCAGAAATTCAGCGGTTCAAGCCCACCAGCTGCTCCACAGGAGAAAGATAAGCTTCCAAATGATTTACAGTCTCAGAAACCCTATACAGAGTCACTATGAGTTGGAACCAACTCAATGGCATTTAACAAGATATGCCTTGCCAGATAAGTAGATTCATTAACAGAAAACCATTTTGAATCCAAGATTCGTTGGCTAAGTTTTTTCCTTGTTTTAGTAGAGCCATTACCACTGCTGACTTGGATTAGTTTTACAAGTGTTTGTTTTACCTTTAAAGGTTCTTCTAAAGCATAAATTTAAGTCCTAAAGTGCTAGTTTAAAGTTAGAGAAAGTGGAATTATAGATGCTGTTTATTTACTCTGGAACATAAGCTCATCCTAGGTGTTTGGGATTTTAAAATTAAATGTAATATCAAAATGCTTAGGGGTGAAATGTATTGATGTCTACAACTTACTTTGGAAATGCATTAAAAGAAAATAAAATGAATTGATAGATGGTTGTTGTTTTTGTTAAGTGCCATTGAATCTATTCTGACTCAAAGTGACCCTGTATAGAGTTTCTGAGGCACAACTGGTGGGTTTGAACCACCGACTTTGTGGTTAGCCTATTCTATAGCACCACACCAGGACTCCATGTTCTAAAGTAAATACAACAAAATGTAAATATTATACTAGGGTTCACTGTACAATTCTGTTCTGCTGAAAGTTTCATAATGAACTGGGGAAAAAAAAGTTATAGTAAAATGTTGGTTAAATATCTTTTTTTTTTTTTTAATTGAATCTATCACCTCTCTGTTAACTAGAGCCAAGGAGCAATAACTGAACGTTTAAGAAGTTTCAGTATGCATGATTTAACAGCTATTCAAGGTGATGAGTCTGTGGGACAAAGACCATACCAACCTCTACCAGAAGCAAAAAAGAAAAGTAAATCAGCATCCAGTGACTCATCAGGTGTGTTTGTTTTGATATATGCTATTCTTGTTTTTAAGCACCTCAAAGTCAATTGCAACTCATAGCATTCTGGTATATGGTTTCTGAGGAGCGATTTGAAATGTGAACCTTGCAGTTAAAAGTGACCTTGCGGTCCAGTGCTTATCCTTCAGTGCCACACCAGGACTCTTTGTTAGCTTCCATCAAGTTGACCATCAATTCATGGAGAGCCCAGGCACAGCGGGATCAGTCCACTGAGATCCATAAGGTTTTCCTTGGCTGATTGTCAGGAAGGAGTTACCAGGCCATTCTTCCTAGTCGCTTAGTCTAGACGCTCTGCTGAAACCTGATCAGCATGACTGCAGCATGCATACCAATGTTGAAAGAGCTTGAGGTGCCTTGGCTGGGAATTGAACCTGGGTCTCTTACGTGGAAGGCAAGGACTTTACCACTGAGCCACCAATATATAGTTTGTTTGTTTGTTTTATAATAGTTGGTCAGGATTGGCACTAAAATAGCAGATGAAATAACTATCTGAATTTAGGTAGACAAAATTTACTTCTGTACTTACATTTTCCAGTTTTACACTTACCTGTAGTTCTCTCTCTCTCTACATTTTCTTATTAAAAAAATGGGCAGCATTTGCCTTTTGCTATGCCTGAAGAGGATTGAGCCAAGAAAGAAGCAGGAACCTCTTGTTTTTTTAGAAACACAACAATAATTTTTAGAAGCTGTGAATTTTTAGTTGCTGTGGGGGCGGTTATCATCACCTCCCTGCAACCCCCACTGGTTCTAACCTGTGATCGATACTCTTAGCGACTCACACTATGTTGTAACCTCCAAGGAGTTCTGTAGTTAAACCCTCTTTACCGTAAATGCCATGAACAAGTAAAGATACTGACTCGGAAAGAAAGAATTTTAAAAGAAGATCACAAAAGATGACTCATTTTTAAAATAGGATTACTCAAGTGGGAAATGTGTTGAAATTACATACCCTAGTTCAAGAGCTAACTTGTAGGTATATTTCTAATATAAATTATGCACATGTCATAATTGATGTCTAAAATTTTAGTCAATCATTATTACTTTAGAAACATATACAAACAAAAAGATATAGTTCCTTGATTATTTTACCACATAAAACAACACTTTAGTTTAAGACAGTTAAGAACTAAGATCTTGAAATTTGTTATTAATAATGGATTAAGCCCAAAAGGAACAGACCTACTTGACTCTTATTTTTAAGTAGAGGTTTTCTCTTTAAAGAGATTGAAAACCACCCTTTATAGTTAAATCCAATTTGAAATATAAATAACATTCCTGTCTTCAAAAGAACTGTTCATTTTCTTCCATATTCTCCTTATTGTGTGTGTTACTTGACAAAGTTGGTGGCTATTATCTAGCAGTAGTAATTAAGCATTGGCCAGTGATTAAGTTCATTGATGTCTTTAAGAGGGAGGAACCATGGGATTTTGAACCATCAGCCTTAATACAGTAATGACGTAAAAGACGTTTTCCTAATATAGGCATTTTCTTAATATGTATTTAACAATTAGGTGTATAAATTGCTTTTTATTTAGGGGAATGGGAGAATTTGTGGATATGTTTTAAAACCACCACAGCAAGCATGTTGGGAAACAAAGATACTCATACACAGTATATGAGAGTTTTAAGTAAAGAATATCTTTTGATTGGCAACCGAGCAATAATTATAAAATTGTACCCCTTATTTTAACTTAGCAAGAACACTTTTAGGAATATGTCATAAGACACTGTCTTGTGCATAACAGCAAAAAAGTAGAACCAACCAAATACCCAAAATAAATAATTAAGCTTATTCGCCAGGAAAAATGAGAACCTTGATCTGTATTTATTGCTAAGGGGCCCTGGTAGCGTGGGAGAAAGATGAGGCTTTCTGCTCCTGTGAAGATTTACAGCCTTTGGGTAAATCTTTACAGGATTGCTGTGACTTGGAACCAACTTGATGATATGAGGCAGCAGCAGCATGCTTACTGGTATGAAACCTTATTCAGATAGTAGGGAGGTGGAATGACAAAGCATTTTTATGCAACATGATCCTATGCTGTAGAGTCAACAGTGAGTAAAGGATGAAATGGATTCCCACTAATCCATTGTCATCCAGTTCATTCTGACTCATAATGATCCTGTATAGTGCCCCTTTACAGGAGCAGAAAGTGTCATCTTTCTCCCGCAGAGCAGGTGGTGGGTTTGAACTACCAGTGCTCATTCTACAGAGCTACCCGGGCCCCTTGAAGCGGTTTGTTGTTGTTGTTGTTGGTAAGTGTCGTCGAGTCAGTTCCAACCCTTAGCGACACTGTATAGGGTTTCCAAGGAGCTGCCAGTGATCTTGAACCACCAACCTTGCAGTTCAAACAGCTTTGCAGTCTGGTACATTAACCCACAGCGCGATGCCAGGGGACTCCTAAAATGGCTTGTTGTTGTTGTTGTTGTTATGTGCCGTGGAGTCGGTTCCGACCCATAGCGACCCTGTACAGGGTTTCCGAGGCTGTAAATCTTTACGGGAGCAGAACGCCTCATCTTTCTCCCGCGAAGCAGCTGGTAGTTTCGAACTGCTGACCTTAAGGTTCACAGCCCGATTCGTAACCACTACGCTACCAGAGCTCCTTTAGTATCGCTAAAACTTTCTCTACTCAGAGGTAACCACTGTTAACATTTTAGTAATATCCTTCAGGACTCTCCTCTGTGTATAGTGACTGGTGAGTTTGAACTACTGACCTCGTGGTTCAAAGTGACCTTGCAGTGCAGTCCCTATGCTACAGTGCCACACGAGGACCCCACAAAGGGATACTTAGTGGGTTTTACATTTTTTGTGTTCTAGGACAATAAACAAATAACCACTTTACTGAGTGCATTTTTCTTGATTTGCAAGGAACCTATCCTTCTTTCTCCTGAACCTAGAAATCCTCCTACATATTCTTACATGATAATTTACTGGTTAAGTCCCTTTATCTTTATTAAAAGGAAAATTGACACTTAACATGTTAAGTTACCTCCTCCCCATCTGCAGAGCCAGCTCAGTATCCTGACTGCCTTAGACTTGGGGACTTGTCTGCTTTGTTAGCTTCCTCAGGCTTTTCTCTAAGTGTAGGTCCCTAACCAGTAGCATCACCATCACCTAGGAACTTGTGAGAAATGCAGTTTCTCAGCCAGCCCCAGGTCTCCTGAATGAGAAGCTTTGGGCTTGGGGTCCAACTCTGTGTATAGTAACAAGTTCTCCAGGTGCCTCTAATATATGTACTAAAACTTGAGAACAACACTTTCAGGGCTGAGATCCTTCTTTTCCCTAAATCCTAGCTTCTTGCTTTCAGACGTCCTGACAGTAACCAACCGCACAGCCTGGATGTTTGCATCTCCTATTAAGTCTTTGTTAGCACACCCACATGGTCCCTTACTGACCTCCATGATGCTGGGTACTCACTTTGGCTAACATCTGTCATCATAATCTGCAGTGTTTCTAATTATGGGAGCCTGCCTGGCTGGGGTTTATCTCAACACCTGCAACATCTCCATCACCTCCCCCTAGTGAACTTTTTTTTTTTCCTTTGCCATTTAGTCAGTTCCAGCTTGTGGTGACCCCATGAGTTACAGAGTAGAACTGCTCTGTAGGTTTTTCCTTTTGTTTTGTTTTGTTTTGGACTGTAATCTAAACAGAAAGAGATTGCCAGAACTTTCTCCCATGGCATCACTGGGTGGTTTTGAACTGCCAACCTTAAGATTAGTAGATCGGTGCAAACCATTCCTATTACACAGGGACCTTCCAGTAAACATTACTTGCCCAAGTTTCTAGTCCCTTTGAATTTGTTTAGGAGTCTCTAGTTTGTGCAAATGGCTGCTCACTGGGCTACTGAATACCCAGGGGTGCTTTAGACAAAAGTCCTAGCAATATACTTTGAAAGGTCACAGCCAATAAATACCTGTGGAGTTCACTTCAATTCTAACACACCTGGGATTTCCATGAGTTGGAATTGATATAATGGCAACTGGTTTGGTTTGGTTTTGATGGGTCTTACTTAACTCCTCCCATTCCCAAAGTTTGGTAAAGTGGCAGGTCAGTGAAGAAGAGGAAGACCCCCAATGAGATGGATTGGCACAGAGGCAGTAACAGTGGGCTCAAGCATAGTAACAATTGTGAGGATGGTGTAGGATCAGGCAGTGTTTCATTCTGTTGTACATAGGGTCACTATGAGTCAGAACCGACTCCGTGGCACCAGAAAACAACAACATTCCCAATCTTGATCAATGACATGAAACTCAGGGGTCAGGTGGGGGGGAACTCAATTCCTAATTTAAATCATTTTAGCACATTTCAGATTAAATTATACAGTGCTTCAAAAACACATCTATCTGTTATGGGGAAGTATTTAGAATTCACAAAAAGGAGCCAGGGTAGGGAAATACTTGACTATGAATCTATAGTCTATGATTTCTGCATTCGATGAGTATATTACCTACTGAAACATAATTTTTTTAATGATTCTGAAAAATACAAATTAAAACTAAGAATGGTCCGAGTTATGAGTATCATCTAGATTAGTGCAAGGGGTAAAGATTAATGATGAAGAACGACGAGGACATTCCACTTGGGAAAAGGAGATGGTATAACCTGGGAAATGTGAGCGCTGCAGAGAACTGCAAATAGCAAGGCTACAGTGTAGGGGACAAGTCCTGCTCCCGGGGATCCTTTCACCAAAACATGCTGTTCTGACCATCATTTAGGGTATGGAATTCCACTGAAAGATGGAGATGAGAAAACAGATGAAGAAGAGAATGGGCCATACTCAGATGATGAAATGTTAACACACAAAGGGCTTCGAAGATCCCAAAGCATGAAATCTGTGAAAACTATCAAAGGCCGCAAAGAGGTTAGTCAAGCATAGAGTTGTTTTCATAATGATAAGTATTAAGGGATTTCCCTGCTGCATTGTCATGGATGTTAATGATCCAGAAATGAAGGATTAGAGTGGTAGAAGAGCAGTTATGGTTAAAAATCTTTATTCATGTCTAGGATCCTATCTAGGATCACTAGATTTTTTGCAAATGGGAAATTCGTAGTATTCTATCATGTGTAGAACATGGTGTTCCTATGTAGCAAATAATATGGTTATCATAAATACCCATTGCCAGTCCGATTCAGAAGCAAGGAAAGCAGCTGACAAAATTAACTACATGGTTTTACTTTGAACCTATCCTATATGAGTATTTGTAAAAGTTTATTCAAAGCAACATATTGTCTGTCTTCCCAGAAGGCAGTGGAGCATTTGAATGGCCACAGATAATTATGTTAATTATCTATTGCCATTGTACCAAGCAAAGCACAAATTATAACAGTTAGTATTTTTATTTAATAGTAATAATAATAATCTGTAGCATACACAAGGAGGCTTCAAAAAAGTTCATGGAAAAGGGATGTAGTTACTCCACGAGCCTTTTGAAGTCCCCTCATATCCCACATGGTACCAACTACATTTTTATGAATACATAAAGCAGTACTGTCTTTTGAATACCCACTTAGAAGAGCATTGATTATTTAGTTGTTGTAGAGAATACACATAGCAACACATACACCAATTCAACAGTTTCCAGCTGTAGAATTCAGCAACACTGATGACTTTCTTCAAGTTGTACAACCATTTTCATGCTCCTTCTCTGAGCTATTCTTCCATTAACATAAACTCACTGTCCCCCTCAGATTCCTATCTAGTCTTCTGAGTGGCAGTTGTCACTTTGATTCCTTATTCTTAAAAGCGCATAAAGGGATCATTGAATCTTCATATCATAAAAGTTTTTTAAATTATTACATGATTATGAACTATCATATTAATCATGTGCTTTGTTTTGACATATATATATATTTTTTCTCTTCAGGTGCGGTATGGATCTCTAAAATACAAAGTAAAGAAGAGACCACAGGTGTATTTTTAGCCACCTACACTTCAAGAACCCCAAGACAAATTTCACTAATACATTGACTTCATTTTCAGACATTATATATTCAGGATTTACACATTAAAATAATTCTTTAAATTGTGGTGATAGGGTTTAATTTCATCAACTTAAGTAGTTTTTACTTCTTTAACGTTTACTTCTAAATCTTGACTACTAAGGGTAGTTATGTAAAGTTTACTAATATGTATATCAAAGATTATCAAAATTCGTGTTGTCGATTTTAAATTTACCAACAACATTGAGTGCCTGGGATACAAAATAAAAAACAAACTCACAGTATACTTGAAAAGAATGTTCAGGATCTATCAGCCTTTAAGGTATTGTATTACGTTTATCTCTTTTTGTGTTTTCTGCATCACGTGAGGGTAATAATTAAATAGACTTCTGACCCATAGTAATACATTGTTGTTGTTACCGTGAAGTGCCGTTGAGTCAGTTCTGACTCCTCGTGACCTGATATGGGGTTTCCAGGGTTGTAAATCTCCGCACAAGCAGAAAGCCTCCCCTTTGTCTTGCGGAGCAGCTGGTGAGCTCAAATCTCTGACCTTGTGGTTCACAGTCCAGTGCTTATCCTCCAGAGCCACCGCGCACCCTATTAGTAATGTGTCCAGGGCATAACGTAAGATAATAAAGCATGTTTTGTATCTTTTTTAAAATCTTTACCTTTACAATGCTTTCTAGTTTTTCCACCATCAACAGAAAGTTTTCAAACAAATATGTCAAAGCCAGGTGTCCACATAGCACTTTTATTCCTGGATAGTTTTGCACACTTGAGAATTGTTTATTTATATTATGGCTGTACATTTATTTTAAACTTTACGGACACTATCTTATTGCTGTTGATTACAGTCCAGCATGTCACATTTATGCCTTGAATTACATCATCTCTTTTCCTGTTTGTTTCATTTGTTAAATTTGTTTGATTTTAGTAATATGAAAAGATAGCTAATTATCCAATTTTAGCTGTTTTTAATTATCTTCTTTACAAATAAGAACTCATTGTAAACATTCACCAATTTTCTCTTTAGCTGTTGATCATAGTTGAATTTAGCATGTTTCTGCTAACACTGATTATATTTTCAGCTTTTCATTGGTGGCTTGTGAAATAGAATCGGAGGCCGTCACAGCACATAGCGTCTCTTCTAGATCATGAAATTATCCATCAACCTAGCCACTTCCCAAACTTGGCATTAGATGTGCTTGGTGTTGTTAAGTGCCATCCAGTCGATTCCGACCCATAGCGATCCTGTATAGGGTTTCCAAGGAGCAGCTGGTGAGCTTGAACCGCTGACCTTGCAGTTCATACGGCTTTGCAGCTGACGCATTAACCCACAGCGCCACATCAGGACTCCTTAGATGTGCTACTGGATTATAAATCTGACATTGACCAGAATTGATTAAATAGCTGTTCTCCAATCTAAGATAATTTCCTGAAGAGGCATGCCAATGCAAAATGCATATTAGAAATAATTAGAGGAATACAAATTTTTTGTTTGATCTAAGGGATTTTGAGTTATTGAACTTTCAGACTCTTGGGTTATGTTGATATCTATGCATTATGAAACTCTAGTCAACATATTTTTGGTGATGGTTTTAGTTATCAGTAATCAAATTTGTACAGTTATGCTTATTCACATAATTTACCTAATTATTCTACTAGTTTGTCCAAAAGGAAAAGATTTTTAGCAAGCTTTGTAGCATCTTGGATCTTACTACCTTTTAAGCAATGCAGCCAGCTCGTGATGTATATTCAGGACCTCTTGAGAGCATTGACTCGTAAAAGAATGTTTACTCAGGACTTCCTTAGTATAGAATCAACTTGCAGCAACTTTTATTTTATTTAGTGTTACTCATATATTAACTCTTGATACAAACTTTAAAATATTTTCTAGGTTGTATCACGAGGTAAAAGTTCATTCATCTACTTTACCTTGGGTAATTTTTAACTTCATCAGTTCTAGAAAATCTGTTCCATTTCTGTCCAAAATTTCTTTAAACTTTCATTATAAACTCTTGGAAGACGCCTTTACTTACATTGCCTAGAACTAGTTTTCTCAACAGGAGTTCCTTGGTGGTGCAACAGGTGTATGCGTTCTGCTACTAACCAGGAAGGTTGGAGGTTTGTAAGTTAACCCAGAGACACCTTAGAACACAAGCCTGGGAATCTACTTCCAAAAATCCTATGAGTGTAGGTATACGGGACAACATGGGTCATCGTAAGTGTGAGTCTTCTCCACAGCAACTGGCTTAGGCTTCTCAAAATAAATGCTAGCAGGCTGTCTTTTCTATAGAATGACAATTTCGTCTCAAATTGCCTGATAGGTTACAAGAGTGACTTTGTATCAAAAACACGATCTTTACACCATTTTATCTTTTTCAAGTCTAATCTCAGTATCAAACCTTCCATTGTAGTAAACTCATAAATACTATTTTCATATATCCCTCTATACTTCTAGAATCACAATATTTAATCGAATAAAACACCAATCAGAAACACGTAGAGCTGTTCAGTCAGGAAGTTCTCCTTCACACTTCCCATTGCTTCCTCTGGTGTCTTTCTACTGAGGATGCATCCTAAGGACACATTTGCTGTCGTCTTTATGTTCGGTTATTTCTTCTTTCCCCTCTTCTTACTTTGCTTAAATTTTGATTCTTTCCTTAAACTTTGATTCTTTGCCCCTTTGTTTATTTTAGCATGTCGTTCCCTTTGTACTTCATAGAATACGCATGCTTTATTTTCTTCTGAAGTAGGGCAGCTCATTTGCTTTCTCTGCTGTATGCTTCTGGTTTTTAAAATGGTCGAAGTTATCCCTAGAGCCATAGTGCCTTGCTTCCCACCCCTATCCTCTCTTTTTGCTGGACATCAGTTAATTTATTAGCCAGTTAATAGATCCAGAAATTGTAGCTGTTGTTTTATTTTATTATATATTCATTCAACTCGTTCCTTAATATTAGCTGTTTCCAGAGTTTGTTTAGAAGAATTGATCTATTCTTTATCATATTTATTCTAGTATAAAAATGAGCCAGAAATTAGCCTTAATGCTAAGTAATTAATTATGAAAACCCACTTAGAGCCTGCGAAAAGTCCCCTTCACTGTACATGTGGATTTTGGCAAGAGAGTGATACTGCCAACATTATTATGAATACTTGACTGACTACAATGATTGGTGGAAAAAAATTATTATTAAAGTGTTTTCAGGGAATTTAATCCATATGTCACCACCAAAGATTTCTACAGTATTATAAAGGCTGTAAATATTCCAAATTTCTATAAAACATTGGTTATATGCAATATGTTTTTCTACTTTTTTCTGAAATAATATAGTCTGAGATTTTGAAAAATGCTTGAACTTTCATGTTCTTAAAAAATACAATAATATGTTAGATATCAGTAATTGATATTTTAATTGGAATGGACTAAATTTTCATTTGGGTTACCTTTTTGGGGGGGAAATTAAGAAGGAATTATATATTTGAAAGCTAGACCCTATGTTTTCTCTGATGTTTAGATCAATTGAAAGTCATTAGGTAAATCTTGAGAAGATCATTGTTTTTATAGGATATAGTATGTATTTCTTACTTTGCATTGCTTAAGATTAAAGGTTTCTGAAAAGAAAGTACAGCTTGTTTTCCCTTAATGTTTTTAAGATTTAATCTTGTATTAGTACCTTGAAGAATTAGTGTATTTTAGCTGTGTTTTTTTTGAAAACGCTGACCATTACTTATTTTATCTTCTAACACCTTTTAAATCTGTTTACTGTAATAGTTACGTGGAAAAAAGTTTCACAAACTGCTAATTCTTTTGTGAAGGCCATCTTTAAACCCAGAATATGGGTGATTTTACAAGTATGGTATTTTGAAATCTTTGTTATGAAAATAAACTAATTTTATTAGTGGCAACTTGTATTTTGTTTTGTTTTTTTTGGTTATATGCTCTTACATCAGGGTACATATGTTGGATTCTATGAATTGATATTATTTATTATTGATTTTATTTATTATTTTGTGTGGAGTAGCTAATGGACAATATTTGGATTATTAGAGAGCAAATTATAAAAATTGTATACATTCTAGAATGCTTATCCATAGGTTTATAAAAGACACAGAATTGTTTGGTTTCAAGGTTAAAAGGAAAGATAGGAACAACAATCCGCACAAATGCCCTAGTTTTCAAACTGGATTATATATCACAAAATTCAGATTTACCTATCCCAGAAATGTTCTGGCTTCCTTCTGTTTTAAACTTAGATGTTGGTCTGCCTGCCTCAACATTTGCATTTTAGAGAGAAATCCTATCTTTACAAAAGTTTCTTTATGTTACCTCATTATGACATGTCATTTGTGGTAAAGTATTTCAAGGCAGTGTTCCAAATGGGTTTATATTTTCATTTTTATTATGCAGCCCATTCTTGTGATGGTCCAGAAAGGTTAGAAGGTTAAATCAAACTCGAGCATACACAAAGGCTGTATGGGCTGCAGTGTTCTTTATTGTTTTTCACTCTTTATGTGGTTCCCTGTTCTTAAGTCAGATTCATGGAACAAAAATCCTGTCAGGGGCTGATTCATTGTCCCCTGGAAAACATTCTGCCCTCTCTTACCTGCCCATCAATATTCTAGCCTTGAAACACTTCCTTATGGTCTGGCTACGGTAATGTTTTTTAAATTACTTTTTATAAGATAATGCTTTGAATTGAATTTTTAAAGCACAGGATTGATAATTGTCTATAAGTATATGGTACAAAATGCTCAGCAAAAGCAGGGCAATCATGATGCTCACTCTTTGTCTACCTGGCAATTCCAGGTTAAGGACAAGGAGAATGAAAAGGAAAGGTATAGTATGTTGGCACTGTGTGCAAGTTAAATTAACATGGACTTTTTTTCATTCAAAAATATTCATTATCCACTTTGGACAATAGATTGTATATTCCTGCATAATACCTACATCCAGGTAGGAAGTACAGTAATTAACCTAAAAGAAAGAATTCTT
Organism: Chrysochloris asiatica; assembly: GCF_000296735.1. Taxonomy (NCBI): domain Eukaryota; kingdom Metazoa; phylum Chordata; class Mammalia; order Afrosoricida; family Chrysochloridae; genus Chrysochloris; species Chrysochloris asiatica. Next base: position 5,644,445 of record NW_006408538.1, read on the forward strand.
ATTTTAAAAAATGGATTCACTGTTACCAAATAAATCTTCAGATGATTTGAGTATTAATTTTGGTTTCTTCTGGGTTATTGAGTAATTGGAGTCCTGGTGTGACACTGTATAATAAACACTGGACTGCTACCAGTAACGTCAGCAGTTCAAACTCACCGGATGTTCCTTGGAAACCCTGTACAGGGTTGCTGTGAGTCGGAAATGACTTCACAGCATTTAACAACATTAAATTATTTATTTGGTTTGTCTCAGAACAGATTGTTTTTTCTTTTCAATCCCGATTCCCTTCTTTTACTTCCATCCTGCATTCAATATATTAATAACTTCTGTGGGATCTCCAAAATATATGGTAAATCTGACCATTTAACTTACCTCCCTGTAACTTCCTTAGTTCAAGTCACTTCATCTCTCAGAACATAGTAAGAGCTTAACTTTTATTTAAGGCAGAAACTCTGGAAACCGTACATTTTATTTAAAGCAGAAATTCCTGAAACCTTACATAATAGCCTTGCTGGTTTCTCCAGATGACTCTTACCCTTGGCTCCCATAGGAATATCAGAGTCCCTTATCTTTATAACTGGTGTCTTTGAGAAATTTTTCGTAAAAAGAAGATTGTTGTGGGAGGAAAGGGAGGTGAAGAGGAGTGGGGTGGGGGTGGGGCGCTGCCATTGAGTCTGTTCTGACTCATAGCGACTCTGTATAGGGTTTCTGAGGCTATAAATCTTTCTTCCATGAAGCAGCTGGAGGATTTGAACTGCTGGTTAGCAGCCCAACATGTAAGTCATTAATTATGCTACCCGAGCTCTCTTGAAGAGGCTAAGTTATACTGTCATTGTTAAGTGCAGTTAAGTGCATTCCAACTCATAGTGACCCTGCTTAGGATTTGTAAGACGCAATTGGTGGGTTTGAACTGCCAACCTTATGGTTAGCAGTCCAGTGCTTATCCTACAATGCCACACCAGGAGTCCTGAAGAGGGCTAAATGGTTTAAATAACAACCTTGGAAGGGAAAAGCAGTGAGATTAGGACCAGGTGGGAGAAGAGAGGAGGTCCAGGGTAGAGTGGTCCTGTGCTGTCAAGATGGTCCTGACTCAAAGCGAGGCTATAAATTTTTACTATAGCAGAAATTCTCATCTTTCTTTCACAGAGTGGCTGGTGGAATCGAACTGCTGACCTTGTGGTTAGCAACCCAACTCATAACCCACTACACTACCAGGGCTCCTTTTCAGGTAGAGTGGCTGGCTCAATTTTAATGTGTTTTGATATCATGGTATCTTAAAATATTGGAAAACAAGTTGGAAGTTACGTAGGAATTTACGTAGTCTAAGTTAAATTACTCTAAATTTGAGGGCTACAAGAACAGATCACAATAGTACCAGGAGTCAATAGTGTTGTTAAGTGCTGTCCAGTTGGTACTGATTCATAGCAACAGGGTTTCCGATGAGCCGCTGGTGGGTTTAAACTACCGACCTTGTGTTAGCAGCCCAGTGCTTACCCTTCTGCACCACACCAGGACTCCTGGAGTCTGTAACGTTAACGTTATTGTTTCATGCTGTCATGTTGATTCTACTCAGTGAACCCATATAGGGTTTCCTAGGAGCTTCTGGTGAGTTTGAACCGCCAACCTTGAGGTTCAAACTGACCTTGAGGTCAAGTGCTTACCCTAAGTCTCCACACCAGGGATGTTGTTTTTAGGTGTCATTGAGTAGGTTCTGACTCAGCGATCCTGTAAAGGCTTTCTGGAGAGCCCCCAGTAAACTTGAACTGCCAACCTTGTTGTTCAAACTACCTTGCAGTTCAGTGCATTTAAATTACAAAAGGAACGATTTATCTGCAAATGCAAACTCTTGAACCATGTCAGTATGCAAAAATGTGCCAATCCTGGGCTTTATTCATTTATTTAGGGAAGAAAGGGAATTTTGGAGTGCGTGGTTTATTTGGAAGGGGAAGAGTTGTACATCATAAGACTTGTGATGCGCCCCTTGTATTTGTAGTGATAAGTAACATATGTGTCAGCTTTCTCTTACATTTTGGGAAAAAGGTGTCATCCCTGTTTTACAAATGAAGAAACCTTAAGTGGATAGTGAACCAACCAACCTAAAGTACAAGAACAATGTCTGTGACCTCAGACTCTAGATTGGTAATTCTAGCACATTAGGCTTTTGGAGATCATAGAATGCTTTAAAGGCTAATTTAGAAATGATTCTTACCATACTATGTATTATACAAAATGTATATTAGAAGATTATACGTTCTTTATTAGAAGATTAAGTGTAGGAAATTTTTGAGTCACTTAATAGTGGATTTGGCTCACAGAGTAGCTTCAGTAAAGAGAAAAAAAGATGCTTTTGAAGTGAATAAGGAAAATAAAGGCAAATACTTATTGTTGGCTAAGTAAGATCAGCAGGGAGTTCTGGTGTGGCACACTGAAGGATAAGCACTGGACCTCAAGGTTGGTTTGAAGTTCATCGTCGGCAGTTCAAATCCACCAGCCGCTCCTTGGAAACCCTACACTGGGTTGCTATGAGTCGGAACCTACTCAAGGACACTTAAGACAAACAGGAAGAAGAGATCTGAAGAAGATCTAGTTCAAGATCACCACCTTCTCCTCAGAAACCCAAAAGGGTTGCTGTAGGTTGGATCCAACTCAAAGGCACTTAACAAGAACTAAAACCACAGCTTTAATGAAGTCCTGGTGGATCATTCACTGGACCACAAGCTGGCTTTGAATCCAAGGTCGACTGTTCAAATGCCAGCCGTTCCTCAGAAACTCTATAGAGGTTCCCTGAGTCGTAACCTACTCCATGGCACTTAATAACAACAAACAACATCTTCTTAGGAAGAGCTTTCCCCCCTCTCTAGCCTTTCTACCAGCATTTGTTCCACAGCTTCCTCCCTTCAAACCACAACTTGTAAAGCCTTTTATGTGCTCTGTTCACAACAAAAAGAATTTTCATGTGTTGTTCCATACTGGGTTTTGAGCGAATAAAACACACACACAAAGGACCAAGTGCCTTTTTACCCAGGAGGTGAACTTTTATTCAGTTTTTAAGTTGAAACTGAGTACAGCTCTGGTATACAGCAGCAGACAGTTACCATATGTTAAGTTCTAGGAAAGTAGAGCTGTATTATTTATAGTTCACAACATGTTGTATAAAATTAAAGCTAGCAGGGTGCTCCCAAACAATACACCCCATTGCCATGGAGTCAGTTGTGACTCAGAGACCCTATAGGACAGGGCAGAACAGCCCCTTAGGGATACCAAGAGGTAAATCTTCAAGGAAGCCAACTGCCACACTTTGTTCTCCTAGGGGTCTCCCAGGGAGGTAAATCAGACAAAGAGAAGACGGAGAACTCTTTTCGCTATTTTTTTTTTTTTT
>NW_006408538.1:5650352-5687371 GCF_000296735.1 Chrysochloris asiatica
GAATTCCTTCTCAGGCATTTCCAAAGTCTGCCCATCTTCCAGTATGGAGTGTAGGTCTATTTCCAGCTCATTTGCCTCAGTCACTTTATTTTGTTTCTGGACATGTGCAGATATGGTCGTCTGCTTCTGCTTTGGGGGCTTCTTCAGGGGTTATCTGTGGCCTTAATACTCAGATGGGAATGTATTTTGGTATTTTTTATGCTTTCTGATTGCCTCTAGGTAGATGTGAACAGGAAATGGGCTTCCCTTTTCACCCTTCTAGAGAAATTTCAAGATGCCACTGTTGGTCGTTTTGACGTAACTTAGGACTTAATTTTCGGCCTATTTCCTTTTTTGTCTGCTTGTCTTGTTCCACAATCCCCTTTAAGGCCTTTTTTCTAGTTGTAAACAGTTCAGGGCAGGCTGTGGCCATTTGGTTTTAATTGGAAACTGTCTCTTAAAATTTCGAGGAGATCTGTGCGCATGCGTAGTAGAACCCTCCGAGGGTAGGGCTGGGGTGTCCACTAGCTCAGGCACCCCTATAGTCACCCGAATGGAGGTGCACAGACAGCAAGGGACCAAGGAACAGCTACCAAAAGAGAAGAATGTCCACACAGTTATCTCTGAGGTTCTGCCAGGCGTCTGTGGCTGCTCGAATCCTTCCCCTGCTTGGTCTCACCCAAGATGGTGGCTCCTCGAGTAGCTGAGCGTCTCGAATTAGAAAGCAATGGATTTCTTGCTTCTGCCACAAATTGCCCCCAGCTGTAAGCCTTTCAACCTTATATATATTCATTTATATGTGGTTCAGAGTTCTGGGACCATCCCCTGAGCCTGCTTGGTCAGGTATTCTGTGTTTTTGCTGGTGGAGCTTCTTTACTACATGTCCACCCGATCCGCCATCTTGTTTGTTCTCCTCTTTTTGCTATAATTTTAGATGCCAGTGAGAGAACAAAATTATAATAGGTGATTAATATTAAGCAGTATGTAGAAGTTTTGAACTTTACCTTACAATCAGTTAAAATCTGAAACTGGAAAATACATTGAAGAGGAGACAAAATTTGTACTTTATTGTGTGTGTGTGTGTGTGGGGGGGGTGCTTTTAGAAAAGCAATGATGAATAATGTTCCAAAGTGTAGAGTGAGGTTATGTGAGATAATCTGACCCGACAGTCTCAAAACACATTCGACTGTGGCAAAAAATAATTGCTTCCTCGTTTAGATTAGAAGTCTCCTCCTCGCAAGCTGGTCTCTTCTAAATAGATGGTAGAGTGTAATTGAAACAAGTCAAACCGGGAAGCAGAATGGCCAGTTCCTCACTGTGTGAGAGCAGAACTTTGGTAACTTCTTAAGCCTGGCCTTCATCCTGTTCCTATTTAGGGAATCCGCAGGGCAGTCAGTGTTGAGTGCAGTCTGCAGCTTGCCAGCTTTATTGTTTAGACTTGAAGGGAAGGTCACATGCCCTCTTTGACAGAGAGGTTTATGGGCTCTCTCTAATTAGCAGGGCTCTCCACCAGACAGACTGTTGGCTATCGTCCAAGAACTGGGTTTGGTAGCGGCCACTGATGAAGGAGAAAACAAGGTTATTTACCCTGTGACTGTAATTCTTGGCACAAATTCTCTCTTTACACTCAGACATGTTTTCCTTTTGTTCCAACTTGCCTTTGGAATTCTGAATACGGGTTTTAAAGTGGGGGCGGGATAGGGCTATATATTTGCTGGTGTAAGCGACCCATCCATATGTCGGCCTCAGATATTTTTGCTCTTCTAGAGGTTCACCACTATCGATTACAAACAGAACTGGGGGCTGGGGAGGGGGGCAATGTAGTCAAAGCGTTGCGTGCAAATATACATACTTGAGCACATGCCCAAACTCAACCTCAGAAAAGGAAGTTTAATTTGCAGCATCTATAAAATAGCGACTGTTGTACTTAGGGCACTTAGAAATCCCAGCGGTAAAATATGATTGGGTTTAGCTATTAGTGTTAAAAGAGAACCGGGAATATATTTGGCTTGTCCTCTTCTGTCGGTTCTGCAGCATGGTGGATTAAACTGATACAAATGCTTTTTGGTTGATTTAAACCAGATGCTCTGACTATTTTTGTCCTGTTTGCTGGCGCAGCTGCTCTAACTGTAAGAGGCAATGCTGCCCCCCTCGACCGTCCGTCAACTACAGGGGAAGGAGCCGTCTCCACCACCTACCTCGGCCATAAAATGTTTCAAGCCCCCTTTATTATTCTAGGCACATTCCTTGGAGGTTGAGTCATAAGATTCACTAGGCTTTTCTCCCGACTGAGCCGCCAGTACCAGGTGGAATACGACCTCCAACGTTAAATATGGAATACATAATCGGTCAAAGAGCGTAGGCCCCAGATGCAACCCCTACTTAATTTATCCCCCCACACCTGGATTTTTGCAGGCTGCGCAGCTGGAGTTCTATAGCCAGGACTAGGGCCGCCTGGTCTAAGCATGGGCTTTGCTTTTTGGAATTTCGTAGAGTTGCTCTTTCTTCCTGCTGGTTCGGAAGCTCGGAAGGCTACTCGCGACAGGGGCAGAGGCTGGATTGTAAACGTTACTTGTAGGTGGTGCGTCTGGGAGGGCTGGGAAGCAAAGGCGGAGAACCCAAGGGGATGGAGTTCTGCTGGCTCCCTCCGAGGGAAAACTCCCGGTCCCTCCCACGCGTCCGCCCAAACTCGCTGAGCGCAGGACTTCGGGCGGGGGAGCGCATACATCTGGCCGCCCAGGAGTCACATCTGGAGCGCTAAACCCCGCATCCAGATGTTCAGGGCAGTAAAGAACTCCAGGGGTGGGAATACTGCAGCTGTGGCTCCTCCCTTCAGCCACAGCAGCCGAATTCCAGACCCCAGAGGCGTCCTTGGGGTGCTAGCTGGGCCAGTTGGCGGGTTAGCTTGTTGCTGGGAAGGTTGGGCCCCTGCTGCCATTGTTTGGGTGTTGAGGCCGCGCTTGGGGGTGGGAGTGGAGGGAGGTAACTGGGAAACAGGAGAGGCATGTGTACGGAAAATGCTAGGGGTGTACCGGGCCGGGCCGTGTCTGTTAATGGCAGTGCCTCATCCCACTGTGTTGCCAAGCCCGCCCCGTTGCGTGGGATGTTCCATCCCAGGTCTCCAGGAAGGGGTGGCAGAGGCACCCTCTCTAATGGGGGGTAGAAGGAGCAAGCTCCTGGTGGATACCAGCCTCTGCTCTTGAACGAAGAAGCAGGCCTTTCCTCTGGCAGATCTACCTGTCCCTGCTACTTCTGTGCCCTTCTTGGCCACTCCTCACCCAGAGAGGAAAGAGCTGCAAATGCCCTCTTGTCTTTCTCCAAAACCTGAGCTGGTCGGAAGAGAAACGCGCAGCGGGGCAAGACGCGCGCGTTCGGACTCTTGAGCCCAAAAGTTTTGACGTCTCGCTAAACAACAGTGTTTGCCAGTGAATCCGGGCTGTTTTCCAAGAGCCTGCGCCGATTGGTTGCTCCGATCTGAACAGATCGTTTCCATTTGATTAGTTTAACCAGGGCGAGGGCTGACCGTGTTTTCATTTAAAAGTTGTCCTTCATCCACATTGTCTTTAAATTTTTAATCTTAGGATGTCATAACGCCCTAGACTGTTCTGAAATGTTTGGCAACAGTTTAGGAAATCAGAGGTGGAGAATATCCTAAAACAAAAATGACAACTGAAATGAAAAGGATGCTAAAAGATGCTGGTGCTTTTTTTTTTTTTTTTTACGGGTGGCTCTAGTGTCATGGAACCTCCAGCCAAATAAAAGAAGTAGTTCCACTTACTCTCATTAGTTTATGGCATTTCTCTTCTATTGGAGCTAAGTACTTGAAGGGGCCCTCTTGTACCCCTTGTTCTTTAGTTTCTTCTCCCAAAGACTGTCAGATTTTTATGAGAACTAATCAAAAGTAGAATTCCTAGTGTGGGCAGTAGGATCAGCACCAGACTTCAAACCACAAGGTCAGCAGTTCAAACCCACCAGCTGCTCTTCAGAAACCCTATACAGGATTGCTATCAATCGGAGCTATCAAAGAGACCTCGGATCAGCAAAGTACTGCTTAAAAAGAACAACAAAGTTGGAGAACTCTCATTCCCTGATCTCAAAATTTACTACATAGCAACAGTGTTAAAAAAACATCCTGGTACTGGTCAAGGAAAGATACATAGAACAATGGAACAGAATTGAGAACCTAAAAGTAAATCCATCCATATACAGTCAACGGGTCTTTGACAAAGAATGGGGGAAGAGGTAGTCTCTTCAACAACTGGTGCTGGTAAAACTGGAAATCTGTTTGTGCAAGAAAGAAACGAGACTCATATCTCACATCATATATAAAAACAAACTCAATGTGGATTAAAGCCGTAAATGTAAAACCAACAACTATAAAGATCATCAATAAAAAAGTAGGACAAACTTAGTAGTTCTAATACATGGCATAAATATAGCATCAAACTTTACTAAATACATACAAACAGTAAAAGACAAAACAGATCACTGGGACCTCTGAAAAATTAGAGATTTATGTGCATCAAAGGATTTTGCTAAAAGAGTGAAAAGGGAGCCCACAGACTAGGAAAAAATTTTTTTATAATGACATATCAGACAAGAGACTAATCTTTACTAATGTTTATATAGAAAACTAAGGAGCTCTGGCAGTGTAGTGATTACAAATCTGGCTGGGAACCGCAAGGTCAGCAGTTTGAAACTACCAGCTGTTCCGCAGGAGAAAGATGAGGCTTTCTGCTCCCATAAAGATTTACAGCCTTGGAAACCCTGTACAGGGTCATTATGAGTCGGAAACGACTCCATGGCACATAACAACAACAACAACAATATGGAAAACTATAACACCTCTACCAGAAAAAGACAAACAAGCCAACTAAAAAATGGGCACAGGATATGAACAGACATTTCACCAAAGAAAACATTCCTACAGTCAACGAACATATGAAGTTCATAATCATTAGCCATTGTTGTTAAGTGCTATGGAGTCAGTTCCGAATCAAAGCGACTCTGTATAGGGCTTACAAGGAGCGGCTGGTGAGATTGAACCGCAAACCTTGCAGTCCAAACTGACCTTGCGGTACAGTGCATTAACCCACAGCACCACATCAGGACTCCACATTAGCCATTGTTGTTGTTAAGTGCTGCCGAGTCAGTTCCAACCCATAGTGACCCTATATAGGGTTTCCGAGGTGAGCTTGAACTACCGATCATGAGGTTCAAATGACTTCACAGTCCAGCACATTAACCCACAGCGCCACACCAGGACTCCGCATTAGCCGTTAAAGAGATGTAAATCAAAATAGCAAGCATTAATAGCAAAGTTTAAAAAAACAAAACAGAAAACACCTAATGCTAGATAGGGTGTAAGGAGATCTGTGTTGGGCTGCTAACCTCAAGGTCAGCAGTTTGAAACTACTAGCTGTTCCACGGGAGAAAGATAAGGCTTTCTACTCCCTTAAAGATTTACAGCCTCAGAAATCCTATACAGGGTAGCTACGAGTCTGAATCAACTCCATGGCACAGAAGTATCATATGACCCAGCAATTCCTCTACTTGGCACGATCCACAAGAAATACAAGCCAGGACACAAATAGATATATGCACACCGATGTTCATCACAGCACTATTCACAATAGCAAAAAGACGGAGACAGCCTAAATGACCATCAATGGAAGAGTGGATAAGCAAACTTTGGTACATACACACAATGGAATATGCAACACTGAAGCATAATAATGAATCTGCAAAACACCTCACAATATGAATGAACCCGGAGGACTTTATGCTGAGTGAAATAAGTCAATCACAAAAGGACAAATTGTAGGAGATGACTATTGCAAAAACTCAAGGATAGGTTTTTTTTTGGTTTTGTTTTGTTTTTTAATGTTTTTATTGTGAATTGAGTGAAAGTTTACAGGGCAGATCATCAGTTTTACATTCAATAAATCATACACCTTGTTTCATTACAATGATTATAATCCCCTAATCCCCTACATGTACCATCAGTTAACAGTGTTTCTCTCTATTCATTTTCACTCTTTTTTTTTTTTTTAAACACTCAGGCATATACAACAATTTATACCACCAAAGAGCAAGAACAGGTTTTTATACTAAAACAAACGTTCTTTGACTGCTACCAGGAGCGGGAGGAAAGGGAGAGTAATTCACTGGCTAGAGGTAGACATATGTTAACTCTGGTGAAGGGGAGGGCAATATACAAAGGAGGTTGGCAGAAGAATGATGAAGATAGGTAAAAACACAGGGAGGTAAGCAAGGACTAAAGGAAAATAGAAGTAAATTGTGATACAGAATTTGGAATAACAGTGTGTTATGTGTAGATACGTGGACAGAAACACAGACTTGAATGGGTATGGGAGGAAGAGTGGGAGATATAGATGGTTGTTGTTAAGTGCTATTGAGTCAATTCCAAATCACAGATACCCTGTATAGGGTTTCCGAGGAGAAGCTGGTGGATTTCAACTGCTGCTCTGGTAGCGTAGTGGTTACTAACCGGCCTATGAACCTTAAGGTCAGCAGTTCGAAACTACCAGCTGTTCCGCAGGAGAAAGATGAGGCTTTCTGCTCCCGTAAAGATTTACAGCCTTGGAAACCCTGTACAGAGTCACTGTGGGTCGGAATCAACCCGACAGCACTTAACAACAACATATGTATTTGTGTAAATATTCCACAAATATATATGAATTTGAAAGAGGATATTTGTACATGGGTAACCACAGGGAGGAAGCAGGACATCTGCTGTTACATGGAGGAGATTGAAATCATTGACATGAAACAAAGCATACAATTAGTTAAATATAAAACTGATGAACTTGTCTGTAAACCTTCATTCAACTCACAATAAAAATAAATTAAAAAATAAAAATTCCTCTACTTTTAATTCCTGAACTTTTTGAAGCCCCTTGTATATTACATTAAAAAGATCTCTGTCGAAGTAACCCTTTTCTAATAAATTTTTTATCATTTTAGATAGTTATTGCTAACTTAATCTAAAAGTAATCATTGCAAGTATTAATTTTTGTTTTATTAAATAAGAGGAGATAAGTTTAGGCAATTATAATAAACTGCATTCCACATCATATCCTAAAAATACGAAATACAAAATTTTGCTGTTTTAAGAGATATTTATTTTATGATTATATAGACACCAATATAATCCTTGCACTAACATCACAAATTGCTGCTTTCTCCTAGTTGGTTTATCAAGTTGATAAAAATGCTGTGTACTAACAAATCAGTCAAGACTAGATTTTTAAAACAATGGTGGAGAAAGTTGATATTTAAAATTCACCAAAAACTTTTAAAATAACATCAGCACATTTAAATGAGAAAAATAAAGCTACTAAAGAGTAAATGTGTCTGTGATCATTTAAGTTGAATATTAAAAATTCAAGATACAATAAAATCTGTTTAAATTTCTGATGTAGCATTGTAGGATAAGCACTGGACCATAACATCATTAGTTCAAATTCACCAGTCGCTCCTCAGAAACCCTATACAGAGTTGCTATGAGTCAGAACCGACTTAGCAACAACAATAAAATGAGTTAAAACTGCACTTAACAACAACAGCAAGATGGCTAAAGGAGTCCTGCTAACCTGCTAACCGCTAGGGAGCAGCTGGTGAGTTTGAACTGCCAACCTTGTCCTATAGCACCACACCAGGATAGATCTAACCACTATGCAAGTGGTTCAAATCCACCTGCTACTCCTCAGAAACCCTCAGGACAGACTTGAGGGCATTTCACAACAACAGCAGTGTTAAGAAACTTGTATCAAGATTCTATTAGATGAGAAGAATGAATATCATCTAAACTTTTCTAGAAGTTATTTTGAACCACAACTTCAATTAGATAAATCTTTTTGCGTGCCAATAACATATAAAAATGATCTTAGAAAGGCATACGCATAGTTCAGGATATTGGGGTATTTAACTCTTTAGTCTTTGTTTAGTTACTAGAAATCCTAGCTCCTTGAGAAAATATTAGCGTATTTGTAAATTAAAAACATCTCTTGTCTAGTGACTTATTAGAGAACCACTTTAAGGTTCACTAGATAAGCATTAAAAATTATTTTACTTAGGACAATTAGAAAAATATTTTCAGGTTGTACTTTATAAATCACATTTTTCTTTTAGGCCTTCAATGAAAGGCTAAAAATTGTAGAAAGCAACATTTCCAACTAATTTTTTCATTGAACTTAAATGATTTATACTACAAACATGCAGTTAGTTTTCAAATCCAAGTAAGTCTTCAAAATATTTTTTTTTTAATGAAAATAATCTGATTTACATTATTAACTTGGTGGTTCACGCTCACCAGCTGCTCCTAGGAAACCCTATACAGTGTCGCTATGAGTTGGAATTGACAACACTTACCAACAACAACCACCTTGGTACTATAGAGTCCTGGTGTGGTGCCGTAGGATAAGCACTCAACCACAAGGTTGGTTTGAACTGAAAAGTCGAGGGTACAAACTCACCATCTGCTCCTCGGAAACCCTATACAGGGTTGTTATGAGTCGGAATCGACTTGACATCACTTAACACCAACAACAAGCTTTATACTAGGGTGTGAGGTGGCTCCATACGGTAAGCACTGGACTACTCCATGGAGGAAGATGAGGCTTTCTGCTCCTGCAAAAGATTTAAAAGCCTCGGAAACTCTATACAGGTTTGCTATGAGTTGGAACCAATTCCAAAGCACTTTAACAAGAACCACTACCACCTATATACTTAAATGAAGCGTTTTTAGTTTAATAGCAGATTACAAGATCTCCCCCGCCGCAAGTTTTTATAAGAAACCAGGTTCTCCTATACATATACATAATAAATCTAAGTCAACATTCACGTACTATCTAAAATTCTGTCAGCTTTCAGCCCAGTGCAAAACAAAACCACAGTTATGCATAAATAATTCAAAATTAGAGCTTACAATGGAAGTATCAACAAGTCATAACTAGTACATCACAAATGATGGGGTCTATTAAACTTCTCACAAGGCATAATAGATGACACAATTTGATAGTAACAGTTCCCAGAAAATTAAAGCTATCAGAGCTATAAATAAGGAATACATTAAATATATAAGAACATGGCTAGACCAGAGCATTGAGGCGCTTAAAATGGGAATAGGACAAGAAGCAAACAGAATTGAAATGCATAACATAAATAGATGACCAACAAGAACATGTAGGTTACTTTCTGCATATTTATAATCCTCATGTTTAATAATTCTCTTTAAAAGGAAAACATTTCTACCTGGTGGCATGCAGTAATTCTTATTCTACCTCCCTGACTACTTTGCAGTCTTCAAACCCCCTTCCAGAGCTTGCCATTATCTCATCAAGATTTCTCGCTGAAGTCAGCTTGTCATATTTTCAGCAGCCTTTAGTGCTTTGACGGCCTTGCAGAGTTCCTTCCTCCTCTTTCCAAGACCAGACTTCTGTGGGTTTGCCCTCCTCAGTATCCTGTCTTCCCCTCACTTGGAGGAGAGGGAGGGAATACTTGAGTTTCTGGATTGCCTGCAAGTCACCAACCACATGCAAACCCTAGGAAACAGCACTGCTCTCTCTGAACCCTATCTGCCAATGCTAAGCTATTCTAAGCCACAAGATACTCAGGGAGTTTCTCCTATTTTACTGCTTCCCTCTGCCTTTTCCCAGGAGAACCAGTCACTAGTACCAAGCTTTCCAGTCTCCCCTGAACCTGTCTGGATATATATGTTGCCTCTGCAGGTTCTGCATCCCAAGAGGGTTAAGTGTGGACACCAGCATCTGACCTCATTTCCCTAAATCCTCCATCTCTCCCTAAACTTTCCCTTCTTGTCCTCAAGGAACTGCTTCTACCTGATATCCTACTTTTGTGCAAGGTGTCATTGGCTTTTTATCTTCCCTAAAATCACAATGGTAAAATGGCTGCTGTTGGTGTTAAGCGCCATCAAGTCAGTTCCAACTCATAGCAATCCGGTATACACTTTCCGAGGAGCAGCTGGTGGGTTTGAACCATTGACCTTCGCAGCCAAATGTTTATCCTACAGCGTTACAACATAAAAACACAATTTATAGGATTAATACTAATGGTCAGCAGTTTGAACCCTCCAACCACTCCATGGTTGAAAGATGTGGTGGTCTATTTCTGTAATTATTACAGCCTTGAAAGTCCTGTGGAGCAGTTCTACCATACCCTATAGGATCACTATGAGTGAAACCCTACTCAATAGCAGATGGTTTCGTCATGCTATGATCAATGGTATCTAACCATTGATAACATTACAGTTTCCAGAGCACTTTCATAACTGTTAACTCACTATCAACAAGTTACAACATTATGGTTGTGTTCCCAGAAAACAGACTCTAAAATGGAAATGTGCATGTAAGAAGGTTATATGAAGGGGTGCTTTGGGGGAACAAGAAATGAAAGAGATTGAAGGAAGCAGACTGGGCTGAGGGAGAGGAGATACTACAATGTGGTTGTAACAAATGTCTTAGCCCATCTCACAATTTGCTCTGGAGCTGAGATAGTCCTTCAAAACAAAGACAGCTCTGCACCAACAGTAATTGGATACAGGCTTCCTTCTGGGAAAAGGATGTAGCCTTGGGTAAGGCAGCTGTCTTCAGTTGAAGGCAATTCTCAAGAGGGTGTATTAGCAAGAATTGTTGTCCACCAATGATCCAACATGTGCTGTATTGACTATGCAAAGGCTTTTGATGGTTTGGATTATGAAAAACTATGGATAACATTACCACGAATTCCAGAACACTTAATTGCACTCATGGGAACCTGTGCACAACCATGAGGTAGTCATTACAACAAAACAAGGGGATACTGAATGGTTTAAAACCAGGAAATACACGCATCAGGGTTGTATCCTGTCACCAAATTTATTCAACGTGTATGCTGAACAAATAATTTGAGAAGCTGGATTATCTCAAGAAGAACATGGCATCAGGATTGGAGGAATACTCATGGTTTTGATGATAATGAACAACCACAGCCTTTAGTAAGCATTACCCCTCAATGTAAAGAAAACAAAAATGGTCACCACTGGACCAATAAATAGCATCATGATAAACAGAGAAAATATTGACGTTGTCAAACATTTCATTTGGCTTGGATCCACAAGCAACTCTCATGGACTCAAACCACACCTTGCAGTAGACAAATATGCTGCACAAAATCTCTTTAAAGCATTCAAGAGCAAAGATGTCGTTTTGAAGACTAAGGTGCACCTGACCCAAGCCACAATATTTTCAATAGCCTCATATGCATGGGAAAGTTGAACAATGAATAAAGACCACAGATTCATCAATGCATTTGAATAATGGTGTTGGAGAAGAGTATTAAAAGTAGCATGGACTAGTATTTATTTACCTTTGCTGCAAACACACCTATGAATATAGTGGAGCATACAGAGGGAGAAATGATGGAAACTTCTTAGATATTATCAAATATCTTAAGGCAATGAGTTCTCTGGACCTGGGGCTCAAGGCCATAGTCTCAGGGGACACCATGGTCAACTGGCATAACCTAGTCCACAAAGACAGTGTTCTACATCCTACTTTGATGAGTAACGACTGGGATCTTAAAAGTTCATGAGTGGCCATCGAAGGTGAAACTATTCACCTCTCCATGTGTAGAAGACAGAAGAGTGAGAAAAACTGAAGATGCTTGGAATGAACTAGTGAAATGGGCCAATGGAGCGGAAGAACATCAATCACCATTATTCTGAGATGATGGTTCCTGGCTACTACTACCAACCTCTCTGAAAGGGATCTCATTAGAAAGTCCCAGATAGAGTAGGAGAAAATGTGGGAAAACTCTCAAAATTATTAATTAAAAAAAAAAGAAGACCAGGCTTACTGGTTTAAAAAATTATTATTAAAAACAAGAAGACCAGGCCATAGACTGGAGGAAACCAGACCTGGCTCTCAGCCATCCTGCAGGTCTGACCAGAGCTCACCCTAGTGGCCTGATTTTCAGCCAAGCAGTTGTTGTTGTTGTCAGGTGCCATTGAGTCGGAACCGACTTATAGTGACCCCATGCACAGCAGAACGAAACAACGTCCGATCCTGTGCCAACCTCACTACCGCTGTCAAACTCGAGTCCATCAATGATGCCACCTGGCCAATCCATCTCGTTAGGGGTCTTCCTCTCTTTCTCTGACACTCCACCCTACCCAGAATGACATCCTTCTCCAGCGACTGTTCCCTCCGGACAATATGACCAAAGTATGAGAGACGAAGCTTAGCCATCTTGGCCTCCAAGGAGACTCTGGCTGCACTTCTTCCAAAACAGATCTATTGGTTCTTCTGGCAGTCCATGGCACTTTCAGTATTCTCCTCCAACACCACAACTCAAAGGCATCAATTCTTCTACGATCTTCCTTATTCACTGTCCAGCTTTCGCATCCATATGAGGCTATTGAAAATACCATGGCTTGGGTCAGGCGTACCTTAGTCCTCAAGCTGACATCTCTGCTCTTCAATTCTTTAAAAAGTTCCTATGCAGCAGATTTGCCCAATGCAATACGTCGTCTGATCTCTTGACTGCTGCTTCTGCGAGTGTCCTTGACAACTTCAATCTTTTCTCCATTGATAAGAATGTTGTTTATTGGTCCAGTGGTGAGGATTTTTATTTTCTTGACATTGAGATGCAATCCATATCGAAGGCTGTGCTCTTTGATCTTCATAAGTATATGTTTCAAGTCCTCTTCACTTTCAGCAAGCAAGCCAAGCAGTAGATAGGTATATAGGAGGGACAACTACTGTAGTGAGGTATGTTCACTATGGAATGGTCAACCATTAAAGATCAAAAGGTCAACATTTACCTAAGGATGAAGTTGAGAAGAGATGGAAAGGTGGGTAGAATGGAAATAGGAACCACAGGGAGGAAATGGAACGGAGGGGATTGCAATCAGTGAGATGAAACAAAGTGTATGATTTGTTAAATGCAAAACTGATCTCTGCTCTATGAATTATCACTCATTTCACACACACACACACACCCACAAATGCTTAAAAAAAAAAAAAAGTTCCATAGACTGCCAGAAGAACAAGCAAATCTGTCTTGGAAAAAATGCCACCAGAATGAATACTCCTTAGAAGCCAGGATGGTGAGGCTTTGTCTCTCATACTTTGGACATGTACTTAGAGAAGAACACCATGCTTAGTAAAGTAGAGGATCAGTGAAAAAGAGGAAGACCTCAAAAGATACGGATTGGCACAGTGGCAACAACCATGGGCTCAAAGTAGCAACAATTGTGAGGACTGCACAGGACTGAGCAGTGTTTCGTTCTGCTTTGCAGAGGGTTATTTATTATGAGTCGGAACCAACTTGACTGCCCATAACAAAAAACTATGATCCAGGCAGGAGGAATGAATGCTGCAGCCTTAATGGGGGCAGTGAGAGACATATACAGCACTCACTGTACTTTACCAACAGTAAAGGTGCTTTCTGTCTGTTATCTGCATTTTACTCACAGGAACCTGGTGTTCAGGGAGATTAATTACCTAGGTCAACACTACTTAAGGTTAGAGCAAATAAGAGACTCTCATATTTTATTTCATTTGGCTATCAAAATGATTCTACAAAGGTATAGTTTATTAAAACCCCTTTTATAGATAAAATGCCAGTTGCCATCAAGTTGATTTTGCCTCATGGTGAGTCAGTCATGTGTGTCAGAGTAGAACTGTATTACATAGGGCTTCAATGACTGATTTTTCAGAAATACATCACTAGGTCTTCTTCTGAGACACCTCTGAGTACACTAGAACTTCTAACCTTATAGCCTAGCACATTTGCTCTCCTCTTGCAGATAAGGCTGCTGAGATCCAGGGAGTTTATGTGATTCCTTTAAGTATTTAATTTCAGCCAATAATGGAGTCAAAATCCATATCTTCTAACTAGAAGTCTGTGATTTCCGTATCTCACACAGTGACTTGATCTTGTCTAAACCACTTAGAAGAAAGAGATTTTTTATTACTGGAAGATATATCTCAGAAAACAGTCCAACCCACTCATTTCTCGGAGAGGTAAAAGGAACGTTGCAAATTGTTCAAAGAAAGGAGGCTGGTTCATCACCTTTCTGGGCCTCAGTGCTCTTATCTGTTAAAGTGAGATAATGATGCCTGAGGCACCTACCCACAGGGTAGTTTTGAAATTCAAATGAGATAATGGATGCAAATAGACTTGAAAATGATTAAAATGGTACTGGCCTGTCAGGATTCAGCCATTAGAAAACTGTGTTGAGGGTCAGAAGATACGTCCAATTACTAAGACTAGTGGGGTCAGGCTAATACACCAGAGTTTCAAATTATGTTTCAGGGAGCTTGCAAAAACAAATGTGTGACTTAATCAATTCTATTAGTTCAGATTTCTATGAAAGATGGAGAAGTTTAGAGCCCTACCCACCTCCTCCTCACCGAAAAAGAAGAAACAATCTTTCTTTCTGGCAGGTTTTGATTAGAAGTCACATCCTAGCAGACTTCTGCTGTGAATAATTCTGATAATAAGAATTCATAATCACATTAACTTCCTATTCTCAGATAAAGGAGTCTTTATCTCAGATTTTTAAAAAAAGAAGAAAAGAAAAGCTCACCTTAGTTCGTGTTGGTGTAAAGGAAATACTAAAGTTCCTTCTTATGAACTTTGGGACTTTTTTTGACATAAAAACAAAAGATCCAAAACATTTTTTTTTTCTCTTTATTATGTAGGCTGAGATCCTAAGATACCACAGTTTAATAAAGTTAGATTACTCAGCTTCTTTATTTACAAACAAATCAGTTTCTGATGTATTGATTCCATAGCACATAACTTGGAGTTTCAAAGAGTTGATTCTTTTAATGTTTTCCTTCTGAAAAACTCATTGGTGAATTTATTTTCACAGAGAATGGAAAGCTAAAGTAGGAAGATTGCTTATAACAACAAACACAAAAATACTGTTTTATAAAGGATGAATTATCTATCCATGGCCATGTAAAAATTCAGAGTCCTGGTGTGGTGCTGTAGAATAAGCACTGAACTTTTAACCACAACTTCAGCAGTTCAAACCCACTAGATGGATCCTTGGAACCTCTATACAAGGTCGCTATTAGTTGGAACTGATTCCAAGGTGCTTAATAACATCATCAACAACAACAACAATGTAACAAATAAGAAACCTTGGCGGCATAGTGGGCTAAGCATTGGATTACTAACTACAACTACAAGAAACCCTAGGACACAGTTCTACTCTGTCCTGTTGGGTCACTATGAGTCAGAATCAACTTAATGGCAGTGGGTATAACAAATTACCCCTCAAAACTTAGAATGACAATTTTCATCTATTATCATTCACTGTTCTGGAGCAGTTTTTCATGGGTGAGGTATGTCTTTCAGAAGACTGTAGTCAGGTGTCAGTTCAAATGTACTGAAGGCTCAACTAGAAGAAGAAAGAAGAGGTAAAAAAGAGTAATCTGATACAATTTGATAACCTTGACCTACACCTATGGATGCAGTAGCTCAAAAGAGGGAACAAATCTTTACAGCGAGGATCATTCCCACCCCCTCCATACATAGGGTAGACAGGGATGGGCAACTTGGACAATGGCTAACCAAAATGGGGGGGGGATACAAAGGCAAGAAGTGACTGGCTTACAAGCTTTCAAGAGGGAACCTAGATCCAGAGGGCATGGAGGAAGGTAGAATCTCCATAGAGTAGTATCCAATCTGTCTGGGCGGGGCTGATGAGAGGAGATGGGGATAGGTCTCTTGCGATACAATTGTTATCAGGACTGATTGTGAGGGTTGGAAATGTAAAGGTAGACATTTTGTAATAAAAGGAGGGGAGTGATTGACTTTGCAGTCTTGGAGCGGAGGTCCCTAGGACCATCAAGGGAGAAGAGCAGAGAGCGGGACTCTACCCAGAGAAGCAGTGATACCTGAGATGGAGGCAGAGACGTGACATGGAACGATGGAGTGGCTGGGGACTCTAGACCCAGAGAGGGAAAGGGACTGTGTGCTGATGACCGGGGGACAGGCTTGTAGGGTATACCCTTTAGTTGGTTGGTGATTCATGGAGGGTATTGTAACCATGGCAATGAAATAATATACGATAGGATGAATGTAAAGCTAATGTTCTCCCATGTAAACTGTCACATAATTCACAATAAAACACTAAAAAAGAAAAAAAGAACGAATAAATCCCTGTTATATATATGAATGGAAACATATAAAATTATATCCATTTATTTATTAACAAGAAGTAGAAATTTTTTCTCTTTTCAATGGTTGTAAGTTTTCCAAAGATTTCTCTGAATATTAAAACAAAACAGAAGAGAAAATGTTCTGAAGGCTAGAGGATCCTCTTCCAAGGGGATTGGTTCAGTCACAAGGTACAGTTGACTATAGGTTGAGATCTGAGTTCTTTTCCACGTGTAACTCTTCAGGGCTACTCAAGTGTTCTCAGAATACGATATATATAATAAATCTACAAACCAAGAGAACAAGGTGGAAGCTGCAACACATAGCCTTAAAAGTCACCCATATTTTACTCCACCCTCTGTTCCCAAGAAACCCTATCCAGGGTGGCTATGAGTCAGAAACAACTCAATGGCACTTAGCAACAACAACAACTGTGTTGCTAACACAGACCAGCCCTCAGCCCTGAGTAAATGTGGTAGGAGACTACACAAAGCTAAATATGAGGGGACTTGAAAAGTTCATGGGAAAATTATATTATCTTTTAATTCCATTCTTCCATGAATTTTTTGAAGCTCCCGCACAAGAGGGTGAGGATGATTTGGAGCCATCCTGGAAGAGTAATCAGCTGCTGTGTGCATTCTAGTCATTTAAATTATTATAAGTCAAACATATACAGTGGAAGTGATCTGACGGCTCTCTCTGTCTTCCCCCAAAGAAATAGAGATACCATGATAACTAAAAGAGTTTCAATCTGAAAAATGCAGAAACTCCAACACTGGGAGCCTCCATCAGTGAAGGTTGAGTAGTTCCTCTGGGTAGCATCTCCATCCTCTGTTGCTAAACTGACCCTCCCTCAGAATTTCAATCTGAATGTTTTCCAAGTAGGAACAGCCAGCAATGGGTACTACCAGCTGTAATCTCTATAACCCAAGCACTCACATGTGAGAAACCCTTCCCCACCTCTCCCAAACTCGCTCAGACCATTACACTTCAGGAGCATCTTATGTCAAAGGATTTGTGAGAGAGCACAGTTCTACTCTGGTAGGGTAGTGGTTACAAATCGGGCTGCAAACCTTAAGGTCAGCAGTTCGAAACTACCAGCTGTTCCACAGGAGAAAGATGAGGCATTCTGCTCCCATTAAGATTTACAGCCTTGGAAACCCTGTATAGTGTCGCTATGGGTCGGAACCAACTCGACGGCGCATAACAACAACAACAACAGTTCTACTCTGACACACACACATGACTCATCATCAGTCAGAACCAACTTGATAGCAACTGGCATTTTATCTATAAAAGGGTACTGAGAGGTCTACATGCTCAAAACATCTCAACTCCCATCCCCAATTTCATACTGTTACCACTAGTTGGTTGGCAAAGAAGCATCTGAAATATGTCATGTCTGAAACAGCGCTCTAAACGTCCGCTTCTCTAATACTCAAACCTGTTTCTCTCCATCTTAATAAATGTTACTCCTATTCATAACCCACCTAGCAGCTTAGAAATTGGTATCTAGATTCATTGTGCTTAGGAACACTATAATGGAATTTTGTGATCTTGGAAAATCAAAGTAAATTTAATTACAAATTCTACATTAAAATGTTCATTGTATACAGTATAATAATTTGCTGCTGTTACACAGTTTAGGGTAAGCACTGGACTGGTAACTATAAGGTAAACAGTTCAAACCTACCAGCTGCTCCTCAGAAACCCTATACAGGGTCGCTGTGAGTCAGAACTGATTCATTGTTAACAACAACACAATTTACTTGTGTTTCATTGAGTATGCAAAGGCACTCAACTGTGTGGGTCACAAACAATTATGGGTAACATTGCAAAGAAAGGGAATTCCAGAACACTTAATTGTGTTCATGGGAACTTGTACATAGTCCATGTTTAAAAATAGTAAAGATGTACTCCAAGGATTGTGTCCTTTCACCATATTTATTCAACCTGTTTGCTGAGCAAATAATCTGAGAAGCTGGACTATATGAAGAAGCAAGTGGCATTAGGATTAGAGAAAGATTCATTAATAAACTTCGATGTTTCGATGACACAACCTTGCTTGCTGAAAGCAAACAAGATGTGAACCGCTTACTGATGAAAATCAAAGATCAAGGAGTCTTCAATATGGATTACACCTCAACATTAAAAACCCGAAAACAATAAAAACCCCTCACAATCAACAATATCACAATAAATGAAGAAAATATTTAAGTTGTCATGAATTTCATTTTACTTGAATTCACAATCAACTCATGGAAGCAGCAGTCAAGAAATCAAACAATGTATTGTATTGGGAAAACCTGCTGCAAAATATCCCCTTACAATGTTAAAAACAGAGATGTTACTAGGAAGAGTAAAATGCATCTGAGCCAAGTCATAGTACTTCCAAATGCTTCACAAGCATGGGAATACTGAACAGTTAGTAAGGAACAATGAAAAATTAATGCCTTTGAATTATGATGTTGGCGAAGAATAACTATTCCACAAACTTTGTGATACAGTGAATTAATTTGATAAGACTCTTCCAAATGGTCTTTGTAACTCCCACCAAATGATTGATTTCTTCTTGTTGTTAACTGCCATTGCATCAGTTCTGACTCATAGTGACCTTGTATAGGTTTCCAAGAAGCAGCTGGTGAGTTTGATCCATTGACCTTGTTGTCATTTAAACCGACCTTGTGATCTAGTGCTTTATCTCACAGTGCCACACCAGGACTCCATGATTGATTGGGGCCATGCAAATACGGTGCACAGGACTCTAAATGTGGGGATTGTCTAGTTTTGCCATTCAACTAGATTTAAAAGGCCTCACCTCAGAAGTAACACCATCAAGAAAGAAAAGTTACCAGCAGAGACAGTGGCATGAAGAGAAAGAGGGGTGGTGGGCTTTCCAGGCCACAGAGGAGAGCAGAGGTCAAAGGGCTGCATGTGACCTACACCTATGGCTGCAGTAGCTCAAAAGAGGGAACAAATCTTTACAGCAAGGATCATTCCCACCCCTTCCATACACAGGGTAGACAGGGATGGGCAACTTGGACATTGGCTACCCAAAATTGGGGGGAGGGGACTACAAAGGCAAGAAGTGACTGGCTTACAAGCTTTCAAGAGAGAACCTAGATCCAGAGGGTATGGTTGTTAAGTACCGTGGAGTCAGTTCCAACTCATAGTGACCCTGCACAGGGTTTCCGAGGCTGTAAATCTTTACGGGAGCAGAATGTCTCATCTTTCTCCCGCGGAACCGCTGGTAGTTTCAAACTGCTGACCTTGAGGTTAGCAGCCCAATTCATAACCACTACACTACCAGAGCTCCTTAGAGGGCGTGGAGGAAGGTAAAATCTCCAGTGAGTAGTATCCAATCTGTCTAGGCAGAGCTGCTGTGTGCATTCTAGTGCATTCTAGGATAGGTCTCTTGTGATACAAGAGTTGAATAATTGTTATCAGGACTGATTGTGAGGGTTAGAAATGTAAAGGTAGACATTTTGTAGCAAGGAGGGGAGTGATTAACTTTGCAGTCTAGGAGCGCTGGGTCATGAAGGGAGAAGAGCGAAGAGAGGGACCCTACCCAGAGAAGCAGTGATGCCTGGGATGGAGGCAGAGACAATGATGTGGAGAGATGGAGCAGCTGGGGACTTTAGACCCAGAGAGGGAGAGGGGCTGTGTGCTGACGACCGAGGGGCGGGGGGGCCAGTCTTGTAGGATATACCCTTTTGGTTGGTTGATGATGCATGGAGGGGATTATAACCATGGTAATGAAACGATATACGATAGGATGAATGTAAAACTAATGTTCTTCCATGTAGACTATCACATAATTCACAATAAAACAATTAAAAAAAAAAAAAAGGGAGGGGGGCTGAGTGGTTGAGAGGCCAAGCACCCACAAGAAATGTGTCTGTGGTATGACTGAGAAGAGATGCTCCTGATTGGGTATCACTGTATCCTGGGTTGTTTCGGATCCTGAATTGTACCATGTTAACGTCTCTAATAAACTCCATAGTCATGAGTATAGTCTTGTGAGTTTCATGTGGCCATTGTAATGGATTATCCAACCCAGCAGTGAAGTAGAGTGCCCTGGAAGGGATGGTTGGAGTCAGAATAGGGGAAAGAAGGTGGTAGAGCTCTGGTAGCATAGTGGTTATGAGATGGACTTCTAACCTCAAGGTCAGAAGTTCGAAACTACCAGCCATTCGGCGGGAGAACGATAAGACTTTCTGCTCCTTTATACAGCCTTGGAAACCCTATACAGGGTTGTTATGAGTTGGAACTGACTCCATGGCACATAACCACCACCACCACCAAAGTTGAGGCATGTCTGACCTCTGCCTCACAGGAATTGGCCTTGGGCTGTGTGAGTCTCCTCCTTCCCCTTTGTGAAACAGGAAGAAATCAGATACCATCTCGATGTCAGTTTTGTAGACTTTCAGAAGATTAAGAAAAATTCTAAACCTGTCTTGGAAGAAGTACAACCAGAATGCTTCTAAGAGGCTCAACTTCCTCTCACACACCTTGGACATGTCATCAGAAGGGATGAGTTCCAGGAGAAATGCACACTTGATCAAGTAGAAGGTAACCAAAAAAGAGGGAAACCCTCCAGAAATGGATTAATACAGCAGCTACAACAATGGGCTCAAACATAGCAAAGATTGTGAGGCCCGGGCGTGAGTGATTCATTCTGTTGTACACAGGATTACTACCAGTCAGAACTGACTTGATAACAACTAATGACAAGAACAACAACAACATACAGCTAAGAGTGTATTGTGAGAAGACATGAATGGCTGTACAACCAAGTAAAAAATCCTCCAGGTGATAGAGACCATTGTGGTAGAGTGAGGGCTGGGGGTCAGAATGCACCTGTGGCGTTTGGGTAAAGAAAAAAGGCACATTCTGAATGTGTTTGACAAATGCAGGAACCACATAAAAATGATTAATAGATGAAGGTCTTTAGTCAAACAGAAATGGTGTGTTCTTTTTACAAAAAGATTAGGGGCATATCTGTTTTTCCTTTTTTTTTGGAGGTGCAAGGCCAGAAGGTCCTCTCGATTTTTTGTATTTGGCATGTAGACGTTTTGTTGCTGTTAGGTGTTGCCAAGGCAGTTTTGACTCATAGCAACCCTGTGCACAACAGAATGAAATACTGCTCAGTCCTGTGACATCTTCACAATTGTTGCTATAAGCTTATTGCTGCTGTCACTGCAATTTTTAAAAAGTTTTTATTGTGAACTGAGTGGTAATTTACATGGGAGAACATCAGTTTTACACCATCGTTTCATTGCAATGATTACAGTCTCCTCCATGCATCGTCATTCAACAGTATTTGCTTCTATTCCTTCTGTTTGTTTGTTGTTGTTTTTTTGAGGGGGTGGGTGGTAGACACAAAAACACTCAGGTATATATAATCATTTAAACAACCAAAGGGCACTTTCTGCAAGTTTGCCTTCTGGCCATCAGCATTCCATTTTCCTCTTTCCATGAGTCTACAGTCCGCAGCTATTCTCTCTCTCCATGTTCTCATCTCTGTCTCCATTTTCTGGTGTCGCTGCTTCTCTGGATAGGGTCCCACATTCCGCTAGTGCTCTTCTACCTGGATGGTCTTAGGGTCCTCTGTTTCTGGACTGTAGGATTAACTACTCCCCCTCCCCCCTTTTTTTTTTCTTAAATGATTTATTGTGAATTATGTGATAGTTTACATGGGAGAACATTAGTTTTACATTCATTCTATCGTATATCGTCTCATTGCCATGGTTACAATCCCCTCCATGCAATCCTTCCCTTGTGCCCCCCAGGTCTTCAGCACACAGTCGCTCTCCCTCTCTGGGTCTAGAGTCTCCAGCTGCTCCATAGCTCCACATCATTGTCTCTGGCTCCATTTCAGGCATCACTGCTTCTCTGGGTAGTGTCCCGCTCTCTGCTCTTCTCCCTTGATGGTCCTAGGGATACTCCCTCATTTTTGTTACAAAACTTCTACCTTTAGAGTTGAGATAGTCGCAATTAGTCATCATAATTATTCACTATTGAATCATAAGAATCTTATCCCCATCTCTTTTCACCAGACCCGTCTAGATAAGATGAAAAATATGCATTGGGGACTCTACCAGAAGGTCCTCTTAACCAATATGAAAGTTATGTAGAAAAGTTCACCAAGTAATTCCACATTACAGAGGATATGATTTATATATTAAGTGAGAAAGGAGTTTAAAACTTCTGGCAAAATATTAATTTCTCAAGACTTTCTTATTTCATTGGAACTGAAACAGTGAGTTGAATCACCGTTGCAAGGATTATGTATTAAATTGTTGCTCCTAAGTGCAGTTAACTCAGTTCTGACTCAGAGATCCTGTGTAGGGTTTCTGAGGAGCGTTTAGTGGGTTTGAACTGCTGACCTTGCATGGTCCTGTGCTTATCCTACAGCATCACAACAGGACTCTGATTTACAAAATGAAAGGTTATATTTTTCTTATAACTGAGGAGTACTGATGTGGTTCTAGAGGATAAATACTGGGCTGCTAACCACAAAGTTGTTGGTTCAAACCCACCAGCCAATCCTCGGAAACCCAATACTGAGTTGCTAGGAATCAGAACCAACTCAGTGGCACATCTAACAACAAAAAGGATACAAGGAATGTTCTTTTAAAAAAGAAACAATCTGTAGCTAAGATTAAAAAGGAAACTTCTCAGGTGAAATAAATTTAAACCAAATTCACACTAAATGATTCATGGGGTTGCCCTTATATTTTTCCCTCTGAGTTTTGAATTTTCTCCCTTGAGTGTAGAGAAGGTCATTAAAGTTGTTGCCAAAGAGAAATTCAAATCAGAGTATGATTCAGCCTTACTGAGAATACTTTTTTCCCCCCCTGTTTGTGGTCTATCTATATTTATCCACTGACCTAGATAAATATTTGTTCTGTGGTTTACCTTTGAAATAGCCTTTTAATTTTTAATGCACATTTTGTTAAACAAAATGAAGAAATGATCATGCACCATAAGCCAGGAATGATGCCAACCCACAAAGTAACCCAACATCAGACAAGGATTCTCAGCCCTGGTTTCAAAATGCCCTCTAAACATTGTCTAAAACTATTTCCAGAATTGTTAGGAAATCACAAAGCAATCTAACTAACTAACTAATGGGAAAAAGACTTCCCAATTATTTTGACTTTACTTTAATCTTAGAGTCATGTACCATTTGGAAGACAGAAGAGTCTTTAACTTATCAATACATTTAGCTGTCACAGAGTCATGCACTGCAAGGGTAGAAGCCCACTTCCCTGTTGTTTGGCTTTAAGCTGATGTTATTGAGAGATTTAAATGAAGATTCAAAGAATCAAAAGGCAAGGTTTCTTTTACCTCTAATTCTTTCACCTGCCTGCCTGCTGGGTGGCTGATAATATATATTGCAAGTCACTGACTATGTCTGAATTTTATTATGTCTTCTTCAAAATCAAAACAATATCATGCATATCCCATGTTGTTGGCTTTGATACTTTAGCAAGATAATGAATAATGAATATTTCAGTACATTGTTCTGTACAAGTAAGATATTGTTGAGCTCTTTGTATGAGGATATGTATTTGGGGGATAGGTACAAGCTGCTTAATAAAATATTTCACTATATTGTAAGAATACATACTTTTAATTAAAATACATTTTCAGTCTTTAAATTTTAAGTTCAGCATTAACAAGTAGGTGAGCTCTTTCTGAAAAGAATTATAGAAGGAAAACATGCTCCAAAAGTATAAGAAACTTGTCCTGTAAGACAAGTTGACTTATGAAAGCATCAGTCAAGAAACTCATGGATTTACTGCATTGGCCTAATCGATGCAAGGGACCTCTTTAGAGTGTTAAGAGCCAAGATGTCACTTTGAGGTCTAAGGTGTGCCTGACTCATACCACAGTATTTTCAATTGCCTCATACGCATGTGAAAGTAGGGCAATGAATAAGGAAGAATGGAGAAGAATTGATTTATTTGAATCATGGTGTTGCTGAAGAATACTGAAAGGACATGGCCTTCCAGAAGAAAAAACAAATCTGTTTTAGAAGTGAGGATGGTGAGACTTTGTCTCACATACTTTGAGCTTATTTGCAGGAGAGACCAGCCCTTGGAAAAGGGCATCATACTTTGTAAAGTTAGAGGGTCAGTAAAAAAGAGGAAGACCCTCAATGGGATTGATTGGCATAGTGGCTGCAATGATGGGCTCAAATATAATAATTGTGAGGATGGCACAGGACTGGGCAGTGTTTTGCTCTATTGTACCTAGGGCTGCTAGGAGTTGGAACCCACCTGACTGTACCTAACAACAAGAAGTTGCATCTTGTTATTTAACAACTCAACTTGTCATACAAGACACATTTCTTACACTTTCAGAACATGTTTTCCTTCTTTAATACCATTGGTTCTTGATCATATGCTACCTCCTGAAATGTTTCAACGTTGATCAATTCTTTTTGGTGCAGTAATTTGTATATAAGGAGCTCTGGTTGCGTAGTAGTTACGAGTCAGGCTGCCAACCTCAAGGTCAGCAGTTCGAAACTACCAGCGGTTCTATGGGAGAAAGATGAGGGTTTCTGCTCCTGTAAAGATTTACAGCCTCAGAAACCCTGTACAGGGTCACTATGAGTCAGAACCAACTCCATGGTACTTAAATACAACAACAACAACAACAACAACCTGTATATTCCTCCCATCTTCTTTGATGCTTCTTGCTTCATTCAACATATTCCCCATTGTTGTTGTCGTTGTTAAGTGCCATTGAGTCCCTTATGACTCATAGAGACCCTGTATAAGGTTGCCAAGAAACAACTGGTGGGTTTGAACCGTCAATCATGCAGTTAGCAATTCAATGCTTATCCTGCAGTGCCACACCAGGACCTTCAGTATTAGAATCAGAGGCTTGAATTTTTTCTTTAGCTCTTTCACCTTAAAAAATGCTAAGCATATTCTTCCCTTTTGGTTTTCTAACTCCAGGTCTTTGCACATTTCATTATAATTAAAGTTATTATTATCTTCTTAAGCCATGCTTTGAAATTTTGTTTTATTTCAACAATTAGCTCTTTTACTTCATCATTATTCCATTCAGTTTAGCTACTCTATGCTCAAGGACAAGGAGCTCTGGTAGCGTAGTGGTTACGAATCGGGCTGCGAACCTTAAGGTCAGCGGTTTGAAACTACCAGCCGCTCCGCGGGAGAAAGATGAGGCTTTCTACTCCCGTAAAGATTTACACCCTCGGAAACCCTGTACAGGGTCGCTATGGGTCGGAACCGACTCGACGGCACTTAACAACAACAACAACAATGCTCAAGGACAAGTTTCAGAGTTTCTTCAAAAATCCACCTTGGTCTTGTCTTTTTTGTCTTTTTAATGACCTTTTTTGCTTTCTTCATGTATGATGTTCTTGATGTCATCCTACAAATCCTCTGGTCTTCTGTCATTCGTTTCGAAAGTACCAAATTTGTTCTTGATATGCTCTCTAAATCTACATGGGATATTTTGACTCTCATGAGCTTGTTTTAATTTTCTTCAGCTTCAACTTGAACTGACATATGAGAATTGATGATCTGTTCCACAGTTGACCAATAACCTTGTTTTGACTGCAGATAATGAGTTTTTCCATTGTCTCTTCCTACAGATGTAGTCGATTTGATACCTGTATATTTCATCTTGTGAGTTCCATGGGTATGTTTACGTAGTTGAAAAAAGATATTTGCAATGAATAAGTCATTCATCTTGCAAAATTATATCATGCAATCTCCAGCATCATTTCTATCATCCAAGCCGTGTTTTCCAACTTCTGATCCCTTCTGTTTGTTTCCAACTTTCACATTCCAATCACCATCAATGTATCTTGATTGTATGTTTGGTCAACTTCAGACTAGAGAAGTTATTAGAATTCTTCAATTTCTTCATCATTGACTTTCACAGTTGGTATGTAAATTTGAAAAATAGTTATATTAACTGGTATTCTTTGTAGGTATATGGCTATTAACCTATCACAGACAGCGTTGTACTTCAAAATAGAACTTGAAATGCTCTTTTTGATGGTGAATGTGGTGCCATTTCTCTTGAATTTGTCATCACTGGCATAATAAACCACGAGATTGTCTGATTCAAAATGACTAGTACCAATTCAATTCACTAATGACTAGATATTGATCTTTATGTGTTCCACTTCATTTTTGATGACTTACAATTTTCCTTAATTCATGCTTCATACCTTCTACATTTGTTTACTAATGACTATTTCTTCTCATTTTGAGTTGTGCCCCATCAGCAAATGAAGATCCTGAAAGCTTTGCTCCATCCACATTTTTAGGTCAACTCTACAGTGAGGAAGCAGCTCTTCCTCATTCGTATTTGAAGTGCCTTTCAACCTGAGCAACTCATCTTTTATCAATATAACAGACAATATTTCACTGTTGTTCGTAAGGTTTTCAATGGCAAATCCCTCAGATGTGCACCACTTATTCACTTATTTCCTAGTCTGTTCTTAGTTTAGACGCTCCAGAGAAACCTGTCTACCTGGGATTACCACCCTTCTGGTGTTTGAAACATCTGTAGCATACCTTCCAGCATCACATAAGTAAAGGAAGATCTCAGCTCTATGGTGTTGAGCATTGCTTCTAAGGCCTCTTGCTTGCTGGAACTTTTGCTTTACCTCATAATGCCTTCACTTGCAATGCATTACAGTCTGGTGCAGATCAGTTTTTATTTCACCCATGGATATACTTTCCTCATATACCACAGTATAGGCCCAATGTTGCACATGCATTCCATGTGTTAGTGTGGGTTATGCAGATAAACAAGATAAACTGATAAGACTCTTTAAAAAACCCATGTTCCTAGCCTTGCCCTGAAGGTTGGAGGGAGAATATACTGATACATGAGCTTCAAGTTGAAGTGTTTAGTGTATGGCCTTTAAAAAACACGTTCCTTCCCTTTAAATGAATTTTTATTGTTAACTAAGCAAGTACCAATCCTTGTTTGTGTCAAAAAAAATAAGAATGTTGCTGTGTGTTTCCCCAAAGGATAGGCCAAAAATCAGTTATTTCAATCACAGAGAGACAGATGCTAGCTCAGAATAAATAAGGAATTCCAATGGTCATAACAGTCACAGAGTTCAAGTTTGTCTAGAGGACCCAGATTTGGATCAAACAGGGGATGGAGCAAGGAAGGAGCTGAACATAGTATCCTATTTTTCAACTCAAAATGTAAAACTCCATGTGGGAACTTGCTAGAAATGGTCCTACCTGAGTCAGACTCTCCACTTAATTAACAAGATTCCTGGGTGATTTTGTCTTTGTAAAGTGCCTTTCAATCTGAGTGACTCACCTTTATCACTGTATCAGACAATGTTCCACTGTTGTTCATAAAGTTTTCAGTGGCAAGGTTTCTTACGTACCCTTTGAGGTATGTATTTCTGTAGATCTTTCTGTATCAATAAGGAAAGATCCCGGAAGACAAATATAATCTAACAAAAGAACTCGCCTAACTTCGAGAGGAGGGGTGATAATGAGGATCAGCCGATACTATCTTCACTCTTCAACTCTTTCATCGTTTCTGGCACCAGTTGTCCCCACACAGCTCTCTCCTTCTCTGCTGAGTTAGATAACATATTGCAATGGTCATACTAACAGATCATACTCATGATTATGTCATTTATTAGGGAAGTTGTGTTGTTGTTAAGTGCTATCAACTTGATTCCAACCCATAGCAATGTGTAGGGTTTCTGAGGAATGGCTAGAGAGTTTGTATTACCAACCTTGTGGTTCAAACTTACAATTGAGATCAGGATTAACTTGGAAGTGACAGGATACAGTGCTTTAATCAGCACAACTTCCAGTCAAAATAGCTTTCAGCTCCTTCTTGGCCAGCCCACAGGGAGGCGGCCTTTTCTTGGCATCATGCGCCAATAGGTCCTTCTCTGGGCCTCTGTCCTGCTCAAGCAAGGTTTATAACGCTTCAGTTCATCAACAAGTGCCTGGAAGCACCCTACTGTGCCAGCAGGTCTCCTGCCAAAGGCACTCAGCTCTCTTGCTCTGTGGGTTGGCAAACCCATTGCAATCATCTTGCACTAGTGTCCTGTTTCCTGCCCTTCCTTCATACGGCTGCTGTGATTTCTCTATTGCTGGGCTTTGCTTTGCTGTGGTTCTTGCCATCTTATGGCATCTTTAAAGTTACAACTATCTCTTTCTCCTGTGTCTAGGAGAGTCTCACTACATGGATCTGGGTTCTAACCGACACATTCCACTCTAGGCTGTTATTGATGGTTGATACGTCCTTTCTCCCCCAAACTCTGTGGTACTGGCCCTTATATTAAGTGTTAAACCATGGCTCTCGCAGCTAGACTATGACCTTTATAAACCATGACTACTCAATTTGCATGGCAATAAAGCAGTTTTCCTAAACTCACTTAATCATATTGGATAGTTTTAAACACCCTATTTGCATAGGAAGCTAACCAATCCCTTTGCAAGATTGTGGTATGCGCAACATTTTTGGTAGAATTAAAAGACCTAGGCCAGAAAGACCATACGTAAGAGAAACCTTTTGCCCTGCAAAGTTAGTGATTTTATAAGACTTATAGCAAGGAGCTCTGGTAGTGCAGTGGTTACGAATTGGGCTGTGAACCGCAAGGTCAGCAGTTTGAAACTGCCACTTGTTCCGTGGGAGAAAGATAAGGCCTTCTGCTCCTGTAAATATTTACAGCCTCGGAAACCCTGTACAGGGTCACTATGAGTTGGAACCGACTCCATGGTACACAACAACAACAACACAGCCATGGAATGTCTTTCAAATGTGGGACCAAATTTTCAAGATGTCACCTCAGTTAGGACCTGTTTCCAGGCTAGTTTGCGAAAATCTATGTCCTTTTCCCTAGATTGTTCTATTGGCAGCCTATGTGCAACATCTCTATTTTCCTTTACTATAGTCCTACAACTGACAGACCTTGTGTTTCCACAAATAGCTAAGGATTAAATCATGCAAGAAAGTATGGCTATGTCTCTGGTATTTCACAGTTATTGTAGGGAACCTGTGTTTTTCTTAGAAAAAGATAAAATCAAATACACACTCACTCACATAATAAGCATATATCAAGAGTTGCCATTTTCTGTAAGGAAGTGGGTTATGTCTTGAGATGCTAACTTCAAGGTCAGCAGTTTGAATCTACTAGACTTTCTGCTCCTATAAAGATTATAACATCAGAAACCTATACAGGGTGGCTGTGAGTCAGAACCGACTTGGCAGACGGTACACTACCACCATCACCAATATCTGCCAGTGAGATAAATATTCAATTCCATTACCAGGGCCGAAAGGATTCTAAAAATTATATACCTCTACTTATGCCTTCAAGGAGCTCTGGGAGCGTAGTGATTACGAATCGGGCTACTAATCTCAAGGTCGGCAGTTTGAAACTACCTGCGGTTCCGCGGGAGAAAGATGAGGCGTTTTGCTCCCGTAAAGATTTACAACCTCGGAAACCTTGTGCAGGTTCACTATGAGTCGGAACCGACTCCACGGTACTTAACAACAACAACAACAACAACAACAACTTATGCCTCCAAGGAGCTCTGGTAGCGTTGTGGTTACGTATCGGGCTGCGAACCGCAAGGTCAACAGTTTGAAACTACCAGCTGCTCCGCGGGAGAAAGATGAGGCTTTCTGCTCCCGGAAAGATTTACAGCCTCGGAAACCCTGTACAGGGTCGCTATGGGTCGGATACAACTCCACGGCACATAACCAACCAATTTATGCCTCCAGCCATATGCTTATTACCTGCTCGCTACCTCCTATGTACCAATCATTTTTCCTTTGTCTGTTCACTGCTAGAACTTTTTTCCTGATTTAAGACTTTACTGTGTAGTTCTGTTTACCTAGATACTTTTCCTGGATCTTAAAGGGACTGCCTCCTTATCACTTAGGTTTCATCTCAGGTGTCATATTATCTGTGAGGACTTTCCTGATCCTCAGCTAAAGCAGGTAGGCCTTCCATTATTCTGCCTCGCAGTTTGCTTTTTTCATTTTCTATTAGTAAGCTCTTCTGCGGTGGCACTGTAGGATCAGCACTGGACTTAAAATCACAAGGTCAGCAATTCAAACCCACCAGCTGCTCCTTGGAAACCTTATACAGGGTCGCTGTAAGTCAGAACTGACTCCATGGAACTTAACAGCAACAATTTTATTAGGTTTTTCTTTATTATTTCTTTCCCTCACTGAATTGTAATTTCTGTAAGAGCAGAGATCCAGCTTGTCTTATTTCCCATAATATTCTTAGCACATAGTGTGTTGTAAATAGTTGCTGAATTAATTAATGAATATCGCAAAGCCTCTTTTTTTAAATTTGAAAGCTTCTATTGTCTGAAATGAAATTATAAGCAATTCTAACCATTTTCAGTACGTTTTCACAAACAGGAAATAGACTAACTTCAAAGTTTGCAAAAGTAAGGTAATTGAGAAAAACAAGAGGATGATAATTTTTCTTTTTCATGGGTGGAATATCTGTTTCCTCAGCTGTAACCTTGATATTTCTGCAGGGATTTTGTAGTGCAGTTTCTTCCTTAAGTAGATGACATCATTTCAACACAACCTTCTTCTCTTTTAATCTGACAATGCTATTAATCAAACACAGGAGTTTAAAGTGAGCCTGGTGTCATCTTGTCCTTTGCTAAGTTTTTGATTGGAAGACTCACCCTTGACCCATGATCACATTCATTTGGCAGAAACTCAGCTGATTTGATGCGAATGGTTAGCAGACTAAGTATTTTCTTGGGGAAGTTATTTTCCCTTCCTCAGAAATACAGTATAGAGGGAAGTGATATTAAATGAAGCGACATACATGATTTCTCTTAATTTTACCCTAGCTCATGTCTGAGGAATAGAGTGGGTAATGTGGGGGAGGCTAACAGCTGAGCTCAAATTCCGACCCATGGTGCCCCCATGTGTTACAGAGTAGAACTGCTCCATGGGGTTTTCTTGGCTTTAATCTTTAAAGAGGAGTCCTGGTGTGGCCCTGTGAATTACCGCTGGACTGCAAGGTCAGTTTGAACCACCAGGTTAGCGCTTCAAGCTCCCCAGCTGCTCCTTGGAAACTCTATAGTGGGTCACTATGGGTCGGAACCAACTCAATGGCACTTAACAACAACAACAATCTTGTTGAAGCACGTCATCAGGACTTCCTTCTGTGAAGCTGTTGGGTGGGTTTGAAAAAACAACCTTTAGATGAGCATGCACATCTAATGCACAAGTCATGCACAAACCATGTGTGCCAGGCAGGGACCTGTAATGAGTTTATCAGTCTGTATTTCACTGGGCTGACAGAACTCATCTTCTCTTCACTCTCTTCTCTAAGTCACAGGTTTATTGAGGTAAGTGTGTTGCCCTTTTCCTTTGAAAATTTGCATACAGACATTCTGACTGTCTGATTTATAATATTGCTAGTATTATAAATTTGTGATATTTATAATATTACTAACTGTTGTTACACTTGATTCCATTGCTGCCGCTATTGTGCCAACCCACCTGCTTTGGTGTCTTCCTCTTTTTTGCTAACCCTCCACTTTACCAAGTACGATGTTATTCTCCAGGGAATCGTCCCTCCTGATCACATATCTGAAGTATGAGACGTGCTCTCCTGGCTTCTAAGGAGCGTTCTGGCTATACGTCTTCCAACATACATTGGTTTGTTCTACTGGCAGCCTATGGTACCCTCAATATTCTTGTACATTACCAATATCCAAATGAATCAATTCTTCGATGATTTTCCTTATTCGTTGTCCAACTTTCACATGTATATGAGGCTATTGAAACATCATGACTTGGGTCAGGTGCACCTTAGTCTTCAAACTACCATCTTTGTTCTTAAACACTTTAAAGAGGCCTTGTGCAACAGATTTGCCTAGTGCAGTATGTCAACTGATTTCCTGACTACTGATTCCATGAGTGTTGATAGTGGATCCAAGCAAAATGAAGTGTTTGGCAACTTCAATCTTTTCTCCATTTATGATGATGCTATCCATTGGTCCAGTTGTGACAATTTTTGTTTTGTTTACACTGAGGTACAATCCACATTGAAGATCGTTGATCTTCATCAGTAAGTATTATAAGTCCTCTTTGCTTTCAGAAAGCAAGGTTGTATCATCTTGGATTGTTTATGAGTCTTACTCTAATCTTGATGCCACATTCTTCTTCGTATAATAGAGCTTCTTGAATTATTTGCTTAGCATACAGATTGAATAAATATTGTGAAAGAATGCAACCCTTTCCTAATTTTAAACTATTCGGTGTTCCCTTGTTCTGTTTAAACAACTGCCTGTTGGTCTATGTATAAGTTCTTCATGAGCACAGTTAAGTGTTCTGGAATATTCATACTTCACAATGTTGTTCATAGCTTGTTTTGATCCACACAATTTAAAGTCTTTGTGTAGTCAATAAAGCACAGATAAACATCTTTCTGGTATTCTCTGCTTTCAGCCAAGATCCATCTGACATCAGCAATGATATCCCTCGTTCTTCTACAGTCTTCCTTATTTGTTGTTCAAATGTTACCTGTTTACATTGCTGTCAGGTGCCATGGAGTCAGTACTAACTTACTAGCGACCCCATGTACATCAGAATGAAACACAGCCCGGTCCTGCGCCAACCTCACAATTGTTGCTACGTTTGAGCCCATTGCTGCTGCTGTTATGCCAGTCCATTTCATTGGGGGTCTTCCTCTTTTTCTCTGACCCTGCACTTTACCAAACATGATATCCTTCTCCAGGGATTGGTCCCTCCTGACAATATGTCCAAAGTGTGAAACCACCTGACCATCCTGGCTTGAAAGGAGCATTCTGGCTCTAGTTGTCCCAACACAGAGTGGTTTACTCTTTTGGCAGTCCATGGTACTTTCGATATTCTCCTCCAGCACTCTAACTCTAATGCATCAATTCTTCTACAGTCTTCCTTATTTATTGTCTAACTTTCACATGCTTTTATGTTGTTGAAAAAGGTATTTGCAACGAAGAAGCCATTGATTTTGCAAAATGTTACAATGTACTCTCCAGCATTGTTTCTCTTACGAAGGCCATATTTGCAATTACTGATCCTTCCTGTTTGTGTCTTCATCAATAAATATTATAAGTCCTCTTTGCTTCATCAATAAGTATTATAAGTCCTCTTTGCTTTATCAATAAGTATTATAAGTCCGTTTTCCATTCCAGTCACTAGTAATTATCAATGCATTTTGATTGCATGTTTGATCAATTTCAGACTGAAGAGCTTGGTAGAATTCTTCAATTTCATCATCACTGCTTAAGTGATTGGTGTGTAAATATGAATTATAGTGGTATTAACTGGGTTACCTTGTGTTGTTGTTGTTAAGTACCATCAAGTTGGTTCTAACTCATGATGAGCCTGTATAGGGTTTCCAAGGAGTGGCTGATAAGCTTGAACCACCAACCTTGCGGTTCAAACTGACCTTAAGGTTTTAAAAAAAAAAAGACCTTGAGGGCCCAGTGCATTATCCTACATCACCACACCATAAGGTTTTCTCTATAGGCGTATTGATATGATTCCATCACAGACAGCATTGTACTTTAGAACAGATTTTGCAATGTTCTTTTTGATGATGAATGTGACATCATTCTCCTTCAATTTATCCTTCCCATCATAGTACACTTGTCTGAGTTTGCTGTCTGAGTCCAAATGACTAGTTCTAGTCCATTTCAGCTCACTAATACCTAATATACAACATTTATGCATTCCATGTAATTTTTGATGACTTATAATTTTCCTTGATCCATACTTTGTATAATTCTGATTATTAATGGATGCTTACAGCTTATTTCTTTTCATTTTGAGTTGTGCTCCATCAGCAAATGAAGGTCCTGTCTACCACAGGTCATACTGCTGGTATTTAACATGTGAGTAGCATAGTTTTCAACATCACTGTGATGTGCAAGCCACCACAGTACAATGCATTGACAGAGGAGTTGTGGCTATAACACTTAGTAATTTTAATTTTACATTAAGGTCAGAGAATAATGATTTAGCATAAATTATAGGAAAAAAAAAAGGATTTACAGTAAAACCTGTGAAAAATGGAACCCGTGTAAGGCTGCAATCTGGCAGAATCAGAAAACTTAAATTATTTCTACTAAAACAAATGATGGAAAAGTGGTAAAATCTGTCTGTCAAGGGTGGAAAACTTGTGATGCAAGGCAATCCTGTTGAGTTCTGCTTTCACAGATTTCACTGAATCAATTCTAAATAATAATTCAGTATTGTGAAAAAAAGCTAGACCATTCATCTAGGAATTTTTAACTGGAGGGTGAGTGGGAGTGGTTTTGGAAAGACTTTGGATTTTTGAGCCCTTCACATACCAAATAGATCAGAATCTCTGATGTGGGGTCTGGCCATCAACAGTCATCATTTTAAATTGCTCTCCTGTCTCATTATTTTGATATATAGCCAGATCATTTTTTATTGGACTAAGGTCTCTGATCATTAGTAAATTGTTTTCTCAAGAGCCAACTGATTAAAAAACCCGAAGCAAACCCAAGCCCATTGCCTTTGAGTCATTTCTAAGTCATGGTAACCCAATAGCACAGTGTAAACAGCCTCCATAGGAGCTTCATGGACATAGACTCATAACTTTGTACCTTGGAGTGCCTCAAAGATTCAGCCAACCTTTTGGTTATCAGCCAAACACTTTAACCACTATGCCACTAGAGCTCCCTAATTCAGTAATTGTTGTTGTTGTTATGTGCTGTTGAGTTGGTGCTGACTCACTGTTGTTAAGTGCTGTCAAGTTGGTTCCGACCCACAGCAACCCTGAACAGGGTTTCCAAGGCTGTAAATCTTTATGGGAGCAGAAAGCCTCAACTTTCTCCCACGGAACAGCTGGTAATTTTGAACTGTTGGCCTTGCGGTTCACAGCCCGATTCGTAAACCACTATGCTACCAGAGCTCATAGACTCTGTAAATCATTGCCTTCGAGTCAACTGTGACTCATAGTGACCCTATATGTTTCCAAGACTGTAAATCTTCACAAGAGCAGCCAGCCTCATCTTTCTCCAGAGAAGTCAAATGTACTTCAAATGTTAATTCAAGACAATATTTCCTTACTCTAATAGTATGATTTCAATTCATAGAATTAAAAAAATAAATCATCTGTCCCAAACTGATCATTATAATTTGTTTTATGGCTATATTAATTTTGGAGTCCTTTATAACATAAAACAGTTCTTTGTCTAATTAACTGCATTTTTTTTTTTTTTTATTGTGAAGGAGCTAAAGAGTATCTGGTTGTCTGAAAAAATAAGTTGTGGTTTGGGGGTTGAGTTTTGAAGAGTTATTTTGAACGTTAATAAATTAGTTTGTTTTGAAATCCCTACTTTAAAACCAAATAATGATATATTGATATAACTCTAAATGTCATCAGCTGCTTCCATAAGGAAATGGGACCTGGAGATTTTCATTAATTCATCTCCAGGAGATTCAGCAATAAAACTCAAATTTACATTCACTGACACTGAAAATCTCTTATCACCAAAGGACTCTGAAAGTCATGGTGAAAGATATTCACTTCTAGGTCAGGACACAGAGGAGACTCAACTCTTTGGATGGGATGATTAAAGGAAATATCTCAAAGTTCATAGTCACAACATGAAAACACACCCAGTTGTAATTTATTTGTTTACTTAGGCATCTGGGCTCAGCCACACAAGGAAAAAAACCTGCTATTTTATAATGAACAAATGAACCAATAGTTCATTGCACCAATATATTTGAAAGTATTATTTTGACCTGACTCTGCTGCCCAAGAAGAACCTCTATGGCCAAAGATGCTGACCTGGACCCCTGGTAGAAGACAATCCCAGAACCATCAGGGAGTTTCTTTTCTATAGGAAAGGGGGATCTGGGAAAAGGCTCCTCCAAACCTACAACAGTTGTGAGCCCCGTGACAGAAGACATGGAGAACAGCATTAAGTGGAAACCACAGAGGTTCTGCTTGGCACAGTGTCCTTTACATCATTCTACAGAATTCATGGTCAGGAAGGAGTCTTATGAAGGAAAGGAAAAGACAGGTACATCCAGGGTCACATCAAATCTTCCTGCTTGTCATCTTTGATCTCTTATTTCTAGCCCTACTGTGAATAAAGGACTTAAATATAAATGGAAGTATTAGCAAGGAGGTGGTACCATTACACCATTATTCCTTTTATTTTTTTTCTTTTAATTACAATCTTTTGGCTCTGTGCTCCCTATCATTTCATTTTTACTTGCCTGTACTGAGATCTGATTCCTGGATTCCAAAGTATTGTCACACACACAAAAAAGTCAAACCCAAACCAGTTGCTGTGGAGTCTGTTACAATTCATGGTGTCAGAGTAGAACTGCTGACTTTTCAGAAGGAGATTTTTAGGCCTATTTTCCAAGGCGATGCTGGGTGAACCTGAACCTTCCACCTTTCATGTAATCAGCCAAGCAAGTTAACTATTACTATTTCAGAGATTCCAGGAAGCTAGGGAAAAGACACCTTATAGGGCAGGATGCTTCTGAGAGGGTTGTTGTTGTTAGGTGCCATCAAGTCAGTATCAACTTAGTGACTCTATGCACAACAGAACGCAACACTGCCCAGTCCTGGGCCAATGTCACAATTTTGCCACACTTGCTTGAGCACATTGATGCTGCTATTTTGCCCATCCGTCTCGCTGGAAGACTTCCTCTTTTTCTCTGATCCTCTACCTTACCAAACTTGATATCCTTCTCCTCCTCACAATATGTCTGAAGTATGAGAGATGAAGTTTGGCCATCCTGGTCTCCAAGGAGCACTCTGGCTGCACTTCTTTCAACAC
>NW_006408538.1:5688283-5689002 GCF_000296735.1 Chrysochloris asiatica
TTGTGAATTGGGTGAAGGTTTACAGAGCAGATCAGTTTTCCATTTAACAATTCATACAATTCTGTTTCATTTCATTGATTGCAGTCCTCACATTGTAACATCACTTCTCCCAATTCCTCCCTGTGTTTCCGATTTCCATTTATCCTCTCTTAGCTCTTCTCAATTTTGTCCTTGGGTAAATGTGTCCCTTTTTATCTCAAATAGTTGTCTGTTCTGTGGTGCTATTGTTCCTCTTGTAGACGGATATATTATTCCACTGAAAACTGAGCCACAGGGGTGAGTTCATTTCTAGACCTGATGAGCGACTAAGAGTCATAGTCTCAGGGGTTACTACTAGTCTTTCTTTGACCTGTAAGGCTGGTCTTTTGTTGTTGTTGTTTTTATAATTTTGAGTTTTGCTCCACATTTTGCTTCCACTCTATCTAGGACCTTCTAATGTGACTCTTTTCAGAACAGTTGGTAATGGTAACTGGGTACCATCTAGTTCTTCTGGCATCAGGATGTTCATGTGGTCCATTAGTCCATTGGACTGTTTCCATGTGTCTTCTCTTTCCATATGTCATCACTCGTCTTTCCTTTGGACTGAGAGAAATCAATAGATGTACCTATTGATAGTCTTTCTTTCTTTCTTTTTTTTTTTTAAATGTTTTATTGTGAATTATATGATAGTTTACATGGGAGAACTTTAGTTTTACATTCATTCCATCGTATATCATCTC
>NW_006408538.1:5689892-5727762 GCF_000296735.1 Chrysochloris asiatica
ATCAGTTTTGCACTAAACCAATTGCTTCTTGTTCTCTTGTAATGATTATAATCCCTTCCACGTACCATTGGTTAACAGTATTTACTTCTATTCCCTATTAAAAAAAAAAAAAGTATACAAAAAACCCCACAGAAATATATAATTGCTTAAACAGAAAAAGGACACATTTTGCAAACCAGCCCCCTGACCACCAGCACACAGCCTTTTTCATTCCTTGACTCTTATTAGAGTCTTCAGATGCTCTTTCTCCATGCTGTCATTTCTGTCTCCATCTCTGGTGATGCTGCTTTTCTGGTTAGGATTCCATATTCTGCTCATGCTCTTCTCTTTTGCTGCTCCTAGGGTCCTCTGTACCTGGAATGTAGGGTTAACTACTTCCCTCCTTTTTGTTACGCAATTTCTACTTTTATACTTGTGACAATTGCCATTAGTCATAACAATTACTTACTATTGAATCAAAATAATCTTAACCCCATCTCCATTGACCGGACCCATATAGACAAGATGAACACTATTTAGTGGGGATTCTACCTTCCCCACTTGCTCTGAAACTAAACTCTCTCTTGAAAACTTGTAATCCAAGCAAGTTGTGACTTTATAGCCCTCCCAACCCCCATTTTAGGTAGCCAATGTCTAAATTGCCCATTCCTATCAACCCTGTATACTGAGGAGATAGGCTTGATCCTTGATTTGAAGACTCCTTCTCTCTCAGTTGGTATTTTGAGCTACTACATCTATAAGTAAAGGTCAAGGTCATCAAATGGTAGCAATTTACACTTGCTTCCTTTATCAAATTTCTTTTTCTTCCTCTAGTAGAGTTCTGATTATCAAGTCATCCAGGCTATGAACCTGATATTTTAATAAATTTAGGAAAGTATTTCTAATCATACCATATAATTCATTCATTATGCCCAATCCAACGGTTTTCATGTATTTCCAGAGTGGTGCAACCATCATTACCATAAATTTTAGAGTGTTTTCATCATCGTAACAAAATATCTTTTTTGTTAAAAAAAAAAAACAAAACACACAACCCTCCAGCTCCCAGCCCTAAACAACCATACATCTACTTTCAGTTTCTCTATATATTTGTCTATGTTGTTGTTGCTGTTAAGTGCCTTGGAGTTTGTTCTGACTCATAGCCACCCTGTACAGGTTTTCTGACGCTGTAAATCTTTACGGGAGCAGAAAGCCTCATCTTTCTCCCGTGGAACAGCTGGTAGTTTCGAACTGCTGACCCTAAGGTTCACAGCCCAATTTGTAACCACTACGCCTATACTAGACATTTTATAAGGAACTCTGGTAGCGTAGTTGTTACGAGTCGGGCTGCTAACTTCAAGGTCAGCAGTTTGAAACTACCAGGTGTTCCACAGGAGAAAGATGAGGCTTTATGCTTCCATAAAGATTTACAGCCTCAGAAACCCTATACAGTGTTGCTATGACTCGGAACCGACTCCACAGCACTGAACCACCACCACCACCAGATATTTTATATTAATGGAATCATTTAATATGTGGTCTTTTGTGATTGACTTTTCATTTAACAAAGTTTATTAAAGTTTATTCATGTTGCAGCATGTATCAATTCTTCATTCCTTCTTTTCTACTTGATTGTGGTGAAATATACATAGCAAAAAGTTTGCTATAT
The DNA here is from genome assembly GCF_000296735.1 of Chrysochloris asiatica. NCBI lineage: Eukaryota > Metazoa > Chordata > Mammalia > Afrosoricida > Chrysochloridae > Chrysochloris > Chrysochloris asiatica. The sequence continues at coordinate 5,691,541 of NW_006408538.1, forward strand.
TAACTACTTTTATATGCACAATTTATTGACATTAACAGTTCATCATATTGGATTCATGGTGTGGTGTTGTGGGCTTCTGCACTTGATTGCAAAGTCTGTTTGAACTGCAAGGTCCATGGTTCAGTCTCACCAGCTGCTTCTCAGAAACCCTATACAGATCACTATGGGTCAGAATCAACTCAATGGCACTTAACAACAACAACAACAATACACCATATTGTGCTTCCATTACTAGTATCCTCTTCCACAAATTTTGCATCACCCCAAATAGCAATGCAGCACCCCTTTAGCATTACCACAGAATTGTTTTTGTTTCAAGAATCTTATTTTATATTTCTTTTATTAAAAAACATATTTTCTTTGAGTTTTAAAAATGAAGCATATATATTCCTTGCACAATTTTCAAAAGATAATAAAGGTCAACATATTTTTGCAAGTGCTTCTTAATCAGATTACTAAGGGTTTCTGAAAAACTTTTATTAAAAAAAGTTTTTCTTTTACTTTATATTGTGTTCTTCCCCCTATGTACTGCTTGGCCCTTTCTGGGTCTGAATGGTGGAAGAGGACCAGAGACTCAGGTTATTCCAGTATCTTTCTGACCAGTAAGCTCAGTCTTTGTCTGAAAAGTTTCTTTATTTTTCTCCTTCTCAACTGCACCATTTATTGTTATTGTTGTTAGGTGACATCAAGTTGGTACCGACTCACAGCGACCCTATGCACAACAGAACGAAACACTGGCCGGTCCTGGGCCAACCTCACAGTTATTACCACGTTTGAGCCCATTGATGCTTCCACTGGGCCAATCCATCTCACTGGGAGTCTTCCTCTTTTTCTCTGACCCTCCACCTTACCAAACATGATATCCTTCTCCAGCAACTGGTCCCTCCTGACAATATGTCCGAAGTATGAGAGACGAAATCTGGCCATCCTGGCCTCCAAGGAGCACTCTGGCTGCACTTCTTCCAAGACAGATCTGTTTGTTCTTTTGACAGCCCATGGCACTTTCAATATTCTCCTCCAACACCATAACTCAAATGCATCAATTCTTCTATGATCTTGCTAATTCACTATCCAGCTTTTGCATGAATATGAGGTTATTGAAAATAACATGGCTTGGGTCAGGCACACCTTAGTCCTCAAGCTGAAATTTTTGCTCTTCAACACCATTTATAGCAATGACTATATTATATTTTATTTATTTATTTATTGTGAATTATATGATAGTTTACATGGGAGAACATTAGCTTTACATTCCTCCTACTGTATATGGCTTCATTGCCATAGCTACAATCCCTCCATGCATCATCAACCAACCAAAGGAAAGCCTCTTCCCCCCACCCCCAACCCCGGTCATCAGCACACAGCCCCTCTTCCTCCCTTAGTCCAGAGTCCCCAGCCACTCCATTTCTACATGTCATTGTCTCTGCCTCCATTTCTGGCATCACTGCTTCGCTGGATAGGGTCCCATGCTCTGCTCTTCTCCCCTGATGGTCCCAGGGTCCTCTGCTCCTGGACTGCACGATCAACCGCTCCCCTCCTTTTGTTACAAAATGTCTACTTTTACATTTGTAACATTCACAATCAGTCCTGATAGCAATTATTCACTACTGAACCACAAGAGTCTTATCCCCATCTTCTTTCACCAGTCCCATCCAGACAGGTTGAAAACCACTCAGTGGAGATTCTACCTTCCCCCGCACTCTCTGAAACTAGGCTCCCTGTTGAAAGCCAGTTACTTATTGCCTTTGTAGCCCCCCATTTTGGGTAGCCAATGTCTAAGTTGCCCATACCTTTCAACCCTGTGTACCAAGGGGGTGGGGATGATCCTTGCTGTAAAGATTCATTCCCTCTTTTGAGCTACTACATCCACAAAGTATAGGTCAAGTTCATTAAATTGTAGCAGATTACTTTTTTCCCCCTCTTCTTTCTTTCTCTACTTGAGTTCTAATCATCCAGCCATTGAAGCCAGGTCAAGTGGGTACTATCTGCAGGTATGGGTGTTCTTGTGCATCTCCCCTCACTTCATATCAGCTGGACATTTCACTCTCCACTCTAGTCATCTGTGGCCATGTTCTTGTTCCTGGTTCCAGGGGTCCCCAGGTCTCACCATACTGCTGGCCAACCAGGTCTCAACCCAGGTTGACAAGAGTCTATTGAACATGGTTGGACTTAACTCACAACTTCATTGTTGTTTTTCCCCCAAATCCCCTTATCGGTAGACCAACATGTTCAGCAGGAAGATCTCATGCCTGCTTGTGTATTCCCCTTGAGTTTTAGCCTTGGAAAGGGATTTTCCTTGAGGGGACTTGACTGCTTGCCTTGATGGCTCCCCAGTGAACAACTGGCTTGTTCTTGTAGTAGTCAATCGGACTGCTGCTATTGTTTTTGATTGTTCCTGCTGGTGTTTCTTTCAAGAAGTGTCTTCTGTTCTTCCAACCACTCCAGGCTGGTCTACTTGTCCTTTCAAGTGGAAATTTCCCACCTCAGAAGATTTTGGATGGGGATCAGAATTCCACCTATGGTTTTATGTGATATAAAGGCTCCACAGGAAACCTCCTTCTCTGTACAAGTTCTAGACCCAGTTTAGGTATTCCAATCAGTTATAGTCTGAAGATGGACTTACAAGCTTTCTATGGTGATGTTTCTAGCTATTCCTTTCTCTCCCCCTCAAGTATCTGTTTTACAACAGCATGCAAGGGAAACCAAGATTCAAAAGATAGCCAAGCATCCTAACATTATTTTCCCTCTTTTACCCATTCAAACCATGCCTCAATTCCTGTATCCCAGAGCCCTGTTGTTCCAAGGTTGAACATACATCACTATTTACTTCTTTCCCACTTAGACCATGCAAACCTGCCTAACTGTTCCTCCATCCGCCTTGTTCTTCCATTCCCCTCCCCCTTCTAGTGTTTTGCCTTCCCCCAGCATCCATACTATCCTGTGTCTATTCCCTACCCTGTGCTCCACCTTCCCCTCTCTCCCCTCATACTACCCCCTATGTCCTGGTAACCAACAAATAATTTTTTTCCCTTTTAGTGTGGATACTATTTATTAAGCTTTCACAATAATGATCCAATGCAGTATTTCTCCTTTTGTGACTGACTAATTTCACTCAGCATAATGTCCTCAAGGTTCATCCATGTTATTTGGTGGCTTGCAGCTTCCTTATTATTTTTCAAGGTAGCATAATATTCCATTGTGTGTATATACCACAGTTTATTTATCCATTCTTCCATTGTTGGACACTTAGGCTGTCTCCATCTTTTTGCTATTATAAATAGTGCTGCTATGAACATTGGTATGCATATATCTACTCATGTTATGGCTCGTATTTCTTGTGGATAAATACCAGAGGAACTGCTGGATCATAAGGCATTTCTGTTTCCAACTTTCTTTGGAAGTGCCATATTGTTTTCCATATTATATTATATATATTTTTACCCTTCTGGCACTTTACCCACTATTCATCTGTCAGTTTGTTGTGCTAGGATGACTTGTTTGTTGTGATGTTGGAAATTATACCACTGGTGTTTCAAATACCAGCAGTGTTACCCAAGGTGGGTGAGTTTCAGCAAAGCTTCCAGATGAACACAGACTAAGAAGAACCTGGAAGTCTACTTCTGAAAAATTGTCCAGTGAAAACCTTATGAATGGCCATAACACATTGTCTGATATAATTCCAGAAAATGAACCCCTTAGTTTGGAAGTCACTTAAAATATGACTGCGAAAGAGCTGTGGATGGAGTAAAGCTTTCAGCACCTTCTTTGATGATATGTCATGAGTCAAAATGAGAAGAAACAGATTCTTGAAATAAGAAGACACATGAATAATCAGAAAGTACAATGTTGAAGTATAACTGTAGGAAAATTGGAAACTGTAAAAAAAAGGAAATGAAATGTATAAAGATAAGTACCCTGGGTATTAGTGGTTTGAAATGGGCTAGTATTGGCCATATTGAATTGGACAATTAGATGATTTGCTATGCTGGGGATGACAAATTGAAGAGGAATGATGTCACATTGTCAGAAAGAGCATTTCAAAGTCTGTTCTGAAGTACAATGCTGTCAGTGATAGGCTAATAACCATATGCCTACAAGAAAGACCAATTAATACAACTAATATTCAGATATATGCATCAACCACAGATATCAAAATGCTTTTATAATTATTAATGATTGAAATACGAAAGTTGGGAAAAAGGGAAGGATCAGTAGTTGGAAAATAAGGGCTTGGTGATGGAAATGATGCCAGACATGGTATGATAGAATTTTATAAGATCAAGGACCTCACCAGTTTGAATAAACTGGAATCAAATAGACTACACATGAGGAAAGAGATAGAGATGCTCAATATGACCAGTCAGAACAAAGGAGCCAGGGGCTCACTCTGGAACAGACAATCAATTGTTCATATGCAAGTTACAATTGAAGCCGAAACAAATGGAAACAAGTAATGAGAGCCAAAATATGACCCTGAGTATATCCTACCTAAATATAGAGACAATCTCAAGAATCAATTTGATACATAGAACATTAATGACCGAAGACCAGATGTGTTATGGGATGACATCAGGGAAATCATATATTAAGACGGTGAAAGATCACTAAAAACACATGAAAGAAAGAAAAGACAAAAATGGATGCCGGACTAAATTTTGAAACTTGCTCTTGAATATAGAACAGCTAAAGAAAAGAAACGGTGACAAAAAGAGCTAAAGAGAACACTTCAAAGAGGAGCTCAAGAAGACTAAATAAAGTATTATAAAGAAATGTGCAGACCTGGAGTTAGGAAAAAAAAACACAAAAAACTCTCAGCATTTTTCAAGTTGAAAGAACTGAAGAAAAAATTCAAGACTTGAATTATGATACTGAAAAATTCTAGTGTTGGTGGTTCAAACCCACCAGTCATGACTCAGAAATCCTATACAGGATCACTATGACTTGGAACCCACTCTATGTCAATGAACAACAACAATGGGCAAAATATTGAATGATGCAGGAAACATCAAAAGAAGGTAGAAGGTAGTAGAACATATAAGGGGCAAAAGATGAAAACTTCTTAGACATTACCTTGAGGAAATGAGCTGGTGGGCCTGGGGGGCTCAGGGCCACAATCTCAGGGAACACCATAATCAATTAGCATAACATAGTCCCCAAAGACAATATTCTGCAACCTACTTTGGTGAGTAGTGACTGGGATCTTAAAAGCTCATGAGTGGTCATTTAAGGTACAACGACTCCATATGTGTAGGAAAGAAGAGTGATGAGAATTGACGACACCTGTAATCAATTAGTCCAGTAGACTAATGGAATACATGACCATCAGTCTCCACAACTCTGAGACTAGAATTAGATGGTGCCTGGCTGCCACTACCTATTGCTCTCCAAGGGATCTCACTAGAAAGAGATAGAGACGCTCAATAGAGACGTTCCTGGGTGAGTGGGAGAAAATGTGGAACAAAACTTAAAAAAAAAACCAAGCTAACTGATCAAAAATAGACAAGAGGAACCTGAGACGATGGCCCTTAGCCACCTTTCAGGTCTGGAACAGAACTCACTCTAGCGACCTACTTTTCAGCTAAGTGACAGATAGATATATAGAGGGGACAACACTAGTAAGGTATGCTCACCATGGAATGGTCCAAATAAAAATGGCAACATTTACCTAAGAACAAAGTACAGAAGGGTTGAGAAACAGGGTTGAACAGAAATAAGAACCACAGGGAGGAAGTGGGATAACTGTTGTTACATGGAGGGGATTGCAGTCATTAAGATGGAGAAAAGTGTGTTATTCATTGAAAGTAAAACTAATGATCTGTTTTGGAAATCTTTACTCAATTCACAATAAAAAGTTTCAAATAAAAGAAGGAAAGAAAGAAAGAACCTGGAAGGAATACACATAGTCACTGTACCAAAAAGAACTGGTCGACATTCAACCATTTCAGGAGGTAGCTAGCATGTGATCAAGATTTGGAACAGTTCCAAGCTGCACTGGAGGTCTTGGTAAAAAAACAAAAACAAAACCCAAAGCTCTAGGAATTGACAGAATATCAGACTGAGATGTTCCAACAAACAGATGCAGTGCTGGAAATGCTCACCTGTTTAGGCCAAGAAATTTGGAAGACATTTACCAATTGGTCAACCAATTGTAAGAGATACATATTTGTGCCCATTCCAAAAAGAGCTGATTCAACAGAATTAGGGAATTATCAAACAATCTAATTAGTACCACACTCAAGTCAAATTTGGCTGAATATAATTGTAAAATGGTTGCAACAGTACAATGACAGCAAGCTGCCAGAAATTCAAGCTGGATTCAGAAGAGGATGTGGATTGAGTGATATTGTTGTAGATATCAGATTGATCTTGGTTGAAAACAGAGAATTCCAGAAAGATGTTTACCTGTGTTTTATTAACTATGCAAAGACATTCAACTATGTGCATCATAATAAATTATGGCTAACATTGTGATGGATTGGAACAGTTGTTCAAACACAACAAAGGGATACTACGTGATTTAAAATCAGGAAAGGGGGCATCCGGGTTGTATCCTCTTACTATATTTATTCAACCTCTTTGCTTAGCAAATAATTTGAGAAGAATGTGGTGTCACGATTGAAGGAAGTCTCTTTAACAACCTTTGATATGCAAGATGATATGCAATCTTACTCGCTGAAAATGAAGACTTAGAGCACTGATGATCTAACACCGCAACCTTCAGTATGGGTTACACCTTACTGTTACTTGGTGCCATCAAGTCTATTCTGAGTCATAGAGACCCTAGATACAACAGAACTAAATACTCCGTTGTCTTGCACCGTCCTTCCAATTGTTATGTTTGAGCTCACAGTTTCAGCTCTGGTATCAATTCATCTTATTTAGGGTCTTCCTCCACATAAAGGGAACAAAAGAGCTCACAACTAGACTAAAAAGCAAAATTCACGAAAAATGTTGAAAATATTAAAGTTGTCAAGGATTTCATTTTACTTGGATCCACAGTCAATACCCATAGAGACAACAGGCATGAAATTAAACAATGTACTTCATTAGTGATGTATTTCATTCGGCAAATCAACAGCAGAAGACCTTTTAGAAGTGTTAAAAAGTAAAGATGTCCCTTTGAAGACTTAGGTGTACCTAACTCAAGCCATGGTATTTTCAATAGCCTCATAGGGTTTCTTGGCGTCCTGGTGTGGTATTGTGGGTTAATGCACTGCACTGCAGGTCGGTTTGAATCGCAAGGTCAGTGGTTCAAGCTCACCAGCCACACCTTGGAAATCTTGTACAGGGTTACTATGGGTCAGAACTGACTCAATGGCACTTAACAACAACAAAATAGGGTTTCCAAGAAGCAACTGGTTCAAACTCACCAGCTGCTCCTTACAAAGCCTATACAGAGTAGCTGTGAGTTGGACTCCACGGCACTTAACAATAATAACATATATATATATATATATGAAAGCTGGACAATGAATAAGAAAGACCAGATAATTGAGTCATTTAAATTATGGTGTTGGAGAAGAATACTGAATATGCCATTTTGATGTAGTAAATTATTTAATGTCTCTCCTATCCATAGTCTGTAGCTCTCAACAAACAATGTTTTTGCCCTGCTGGGCTTGCATAAGAGAAGATGGGAGAAGATGTTGATAGCATTATCTGATTAATTTGTGAGTGGCTAGCAGCATTATTATTGTAAAAACTTGAACTCGAACATGTATAAATGAGCTATCTCAGAAGCAGAAGTGGGGGATCTCACTACCATCAGAGAACAGCCAGGAGTGGAGCAGTCCTTTGGACCTTGAGTTTCCTACACTCTGACCCTCCTTGACCCAGGAACAGAAATCGGTGACACCAGAGAAGTGGCAGAGGAGCAACAGCGGCAGAACCAAGTATCAGAGTGCAAGACAGAGTGGGGGCTTCTTAGTTCATGCAGCAAGTAAAGCTGAAAGACTTTGAGCAGAAGGCTTGCTTCAGAGTGGTGCACCTCTAGGCACTTAAATGGGGAAATTAGGTTTGCTGACCTACAGACTGAGAGCTGAGTACCTTTAGGCTGAGGCTTACAGTAGAGCGGTGTTTCCTGTGGGCATTTATCAGCAGTCCTAAAATGTAGGCATGGCTGAGGAAAGGCTGTCCAGACTGGGACAACTGCATCCCGAGAATTTCTGACCTGAATTGTAACCTGTTAACTTCCCTAATAGACCTCATCACTGTGAGTATGGTGTCTGAGTTCTGCATGACCACTGCAATAAATGATTAAACCTAGCTGAGGAATATAGAGGGCTATATGATTAATTTTTTTGCAACCATAGACTGTCAGAAGAAGTACAGCCAGAATGCTCCTTAGAAGAAAGGATGTAAGACTTTGTCTCAGGTACATTAGCCATTTGTCAGGATGAACCAGTCACTGGAGAAGGACATTATATTTGGAAGAGTGTCAGCACAAAAGAGGGAAGACCCTCATCAAGATGGATTGACACAGTGGCTGCAGTAATTGGATCAAACAAAGCAATACTGTGAGGACTGCGGAGGACCGGACAATGTTTCATTCTGTTATATAAGAAGTTACTGTGAGTGGGAACTAACAATGGCATTTTGACTCAATGGCTTACACATAATAAGCTCACAATAAATATTTATTTGTTTGCTGATTTCATATTATATATGGAACAAAATCTGTAATTTTGTCAGACCTTACCAAATTTTTTGAAAAAGATAATGTCACTTCTGGAGCACTGGTGGGATAAGACCAACACTGGATTGCTAACCACCCAGTGCAATGACTAAGCCACCCTGGACCGCCCTTACCAGGGTGACACCATGCGTTACCACACTGGGTGAGACCAACCTACTAATGCATAGAAAAAATATTACAATTTTCTATATATATCTGTTTTCTCCTCTGTCCTGTGGACTTGAGAACACCACTTGAGTATTATTCATTTTTTATAAAATTGACACCTAGTACTGATATATAATAGAAGTTTAATAAATGTTAGTTGTCAGGATTAATTAGCAAATTGGTTATGAGAGTGAAAATAAGAATAAAAGTCAAAATCATAACACTTTAAAGCTAGAAGAAAATCATTGACCATTCAGTCAGTCTTAGCCCTAGGTGGATTTCCATCCAGCTAGTTAGTAACTAGGACTTCTGGTGTGGCATTGTAGGATAAGCACACGACTGCATGGTTGGAGATTTCAAGCTCATCAGTCGCTTCTTGGAAACCCTGTACTGGGTTGCTGTGAGTTGGAACCAACTCAAAGGTACTTAACAACAAACAACAAGAATTTAGTAACTAATCCCAGTTTAAAATGTAAATTTCAGGAATTCAGGCAATAGGACAGCAGTTACGGCATAGTTCTATAGCTTCTGAATGTTCTATACCCCATAGATATATATAGAAGCACTGTGGGCTAAAGTACTGGACTGCAAGGTCAGCAGTTCACATTCACCAGTCGGTCCTTGGAAACGTTATACAGGCTCACTGTGAGTCAGAACTGACTTTATGGCACTTAACCGCAGCAGCAACAATAAAATAGTAAAACCAAAACTTATGCACAAATCTACAATAAAATTAAATGAAAAAGTATTACTAGCAACCCCAAGGGATAAGATGGTGAAGATCAACTACCAAGACCAGCCTGTCGTTAAAGTGTCTTTGAGTCGGACTCATAGTGACCCTGTATAGGGTTTCTAAGAAGCAGATGGTGGGATTGAACTGCTGACCTTGTGGTTATTAGTCCAGTGCTTATCCTATAGCACTATACCAAGACTCTAAGACATGAATGCTATCTGTTACATGGAGAAAAAGCAGAAGGAAGTGTTTACAGCATTTAACAAATCTTATAAGAGTGGACTCCCCAAATCACCAATAGACACTCACTGGAAGTATAGTGGATAAATGTTTAGTATAGTAGTTGAAACTGAAAAGGATTTGTTTGTATTCCAATTTGTGAATAAGTGGAAGAGTTGATACAGTGACAGTATCTGATGGACGTCCATACTGAGGACACAATGTTGGGATTAGACCAAACAGACTAGGAAAGAGAGCAAAGGGAGAGCATGGAAAAGAGAAGAACCACATCAAAGTAGGGGATAAGAATAGAATCAGGAGATCTTAGAAATAAGAAGGCATATATTTTTAACAACAGAAGAGGAAACTCTAGAGTGATGGCCAGATAGTAACTATTTTAGGTTTTGAGGGCTGTAGAGTGTCTGCCACAACTACTCTACTCTGCTATTGTGGTGTGAAAACAGCCATCAACAGCATGTAAGTGAATCATCATGGTTGTGCTCCTATAGAACTTGCAAACCCAGGTGGTGAACTGGATTTGACCTGTGAGCCATGGTTTGTTGCCCTCTGCTCTGTAGTCATGAAGCAAGAGAAGCTATCCTCCCTGACTCATGCTTCCTTCCTTAGTTCATAAAAACAACTTCTTTTTTCCATAGTTTCACAGAAAAATAAGCAACAGAAAAAATCAGATTAGAATCCAATACAAACTCTTTAGCATAAGGACAAACAGGAGAAGAACACTTTTTCTACAATGAAATCATAGCAGAAAGACATGCCAATGAAGTGTATCAATTAAAAATATATAAATATTTCAAAACAACTTAAATGACAGAAAAGCTATGAAGTAATTACAAAAATCAGACTTAGAAAAACACAGAACTAAGGTGGTAGAACTCTGGAAACAATTGAAAAAGAAATCATTTCAGTACTTAACTCTAAACTAACAGGATACAAATGTAAATAGATACAACAGATTAGGATTCAAGAAATTATCAGAATAGAAGGAGGAACATATTTTCTTTAAATGAAGCAGAATAGAATTAAGATATTAAAAAGATTTAAGAGAAAGAAATAGATGTAAAAGAAAAGCAAAATCATAACATAAAAGAGGACTTCAACAAGTTTGTGGGAACATGGAATTAAAACATAATGGAATTTTTCCATGAACTTTTAAGGCCCCCTCACACAAATTGTTAGAGCTTCCTAAAGAACTCTTCTGCAGTGGAACTTACTTAGGAGATAAACACACATACAAATATATACAGATAGAAATGGCCTCTCAGAGTCAGGAAGAAGCCCTGGTATGGCACTGTTGGAGAAACACTAGACTGCTAACCTCCAGGTCAGTGGTTCAAACCCACCAGTGACTCCTCAGAAACTGTGTGCAGGGTCACATTGAGTTGGAACTGACTTGATGGCACTTAACAATTACAACAACAGTAGCATAACTCAGGAACAATATCATTAATAACATATGCAAGTAAAATTTTGCTGAAGATAATTCAAAAAGGTTTGTAGCAGTATTTCTCCAGGGAAGTTGCAGAAATTCAATCTATATTCAGAATAGGACATGGAATGAGGGTTATCATGGCTAATGTCAAATGGATCTTGGCTAAAAGCAGAGAATACCAGAAAAGATGTTTAGTTGTACTTTATTGGCTATGCAAAGGCATTCTCAACAGTGTGGATGATAACAAACTATGAATAACATTGAGAAGAATGGGTATTCCAGAACATTTAATCATGCTCATGAGGAACCTGTACATAGAACTAGAGAAAGTCACGAGACTAGAACAAGGGAATACTGAATGCTTTATATTCAGGAATTTTATTCATCAGGTTGTATTCTTTCACCATACTTATTCAACCTGTATGCTGAGCAAATTAGCTGAATTATATGACAAAGAATGTGGCATCAGGATTAAAGAAAGGCTCACTAACAACCGAGATATTCAGATCATACAACTTTGCTTGCAAAAGTGAAGAGGACTTAAAAAATTAGCGATGAAGATCAAAGACTACATTCTTCAGTATAGATTGCACCTCAATGTAAATAACACAAAAATCCTCACAGCTGGACCAATAACTAACATTCATATAAATGGAGAAAAGATTGAAGTTGCCAACGATTTCATTTTGCTTGGATCCACAATCAACACTCTTGGAAGCAGCAATCAAGAAATCAAATGACTTATTGCATTAGGTAAATCTGCTGCACAAGACCTCTTTAAAGTGTTGAAGAGCACAGGTGTTAGTATGAGGAGTAAGATGCACCTTACTCAAGCCATGGTATTTCCAATTGCATCAGATGCATGTAAAAGTTGGACAGTGATTAAGGAAAACTGTAGAAGAATTGATGCATTTGAATTATGGTGTTGGCAAAGAATATTGAAAGTACCATGGACTGTTGAAAGAACAAACTTCTGTCTTGGAGGAAGTATAGTCAAAATATTCCTTAGAAGTGAGATAATTTGGACATGTTGTCAGGAAGAACCACTCCCTGGAGAAGAGCATCATGCTTGGTAAAATGGTTCTTGTTGTTGTTAAATAGAGCCTCAATGAAAAAAAGGAAGACCCCCAACAAGATGGATTGACACCTTGGCAACAATGGGTTCAAATGTAGCAAGGATTATAAGGGCGGTGCAGGATAGAGAAGTGTTTCGTTCTGTTATACATAGAGCTGCTGTGAGTTGGAAATGACTGGACAGCATCTAACAACAGTAAGAGTCAGGGATAAAAACCAGACTTTGAAGAAATTATTTACTTTTATATATTTCATCTTTGTTGTTGAGTGCCATCAAGTAGTTTCAACAGCTGGTGAGTTTGAACTGCTGACCCTGTAATTCACAGTCCAGTGCTGATCATACTGGACCACATCATTAATCTAGAGTTGATCTTGAGAACCATGAAAAATAATTTCTAAAATAAAATTTAAAAAGTAATTATGATAAAAAATGAATCTAAATATGTATATTAGTGGCATAATCACATAGCTATTTCAAGAGACTTGATAATATAATAATTTTTATACATTTATAATAGAATATATCCTGAGGAAAAAAAGACCTACAAAACAATAACATTTTAAAAATATTACAATAATCAAATTGTTGTTGATAAGGAGCTCTGGTAGTGCAGTGGTTACGAGTTGGACAGCTAGTCTCTCCGTCAGCAGTTCAAAACTACCTGTGGTTCCGTGGGAGAGAGATGAGACTTCATGCTCCCGTAAAGATTTACAGCCTTGGAAACATTATGTTGTTGTTGTTGTTTGCTGTGGAGTCGGTTCCGACTCATAGCGACCCTATACAGGGTTTCCGAAGCCGTAAATCTTTACGGGAGCAGAACGCCTCATCTTTCTCCCGCGGAACCACTGGTAATTTCGAACTGCTGACCTTGCCGTTCACAGCGGGATTCGTAACCACTATGCTACCAGAGCTCCTTTGGAAGCCTTATAGAGGGTAACTAAAACTCAGAACTGATTCCAGGCCACATCACCACCACCACCATTGTTGGTAATAGTATTTGTATTGTTACTCTAAGACTGTTCCACATGCATTGTAGGCTAAATCAACTGAGCAATTTGTGAGAGTCTAACTCTGTCCTTCTTGATGTCACTGAAAACTGGGATTCACGGCTGGGAAGGAAATACAGATAAATCAGAGAAGTGAAGTAAAAGCCGCATAACCGTGAATTATATGAATCTGTTCAAAGCGATTCAACTACCAATTTAAATGTAGAGTATGGAAGAACAAGTTTAAAAGTACCACAGGGGAGGGGATTGTACCCATGGCAATGAAACGACATACAATAGGATGAATGTAAAACTAATGTTCTCCCATGTAAACTATCACATAATTCACAATAAACATTAAAAAATAAAAAAAGTACCACAGGGTTGCAGTTAGAATTCAATCTATATCTATAGGACCAATAACCTAGTTTCTTCAACAAATTAATTACAAAGAAAAAAGAAGAGATGAAAGGAAAACCTATAAAATTAAAGAGGTAAAAGACACATGTAGTGAATAAAAATGAGTGGATTTTTATGGTTCTTGATTCAAACAGACTTCTGCTGGTACAGTGGTTTAGTACTAGCTGAAGGTTTGCAGTTCAAACCCACCAATTGCTCTGCAGGAGAAAGATGTGATCACCTGAGCTCATAAAGACCACAGCCTTGGAACCCTAATGGGGACAATTCTAATCTGTGCTATTGGGTGGCAATGAGTTGCAATTGATTTAATGACAATGGTTTTGGTTTTGATTCAAACTGTTAAAAATGATTATATTTATTAGACAGTTGAAATTTTGAATGCTGACAATGTATATTTTATATTACGTAGCTGTCAAGTTTTAAAAGGTATGATTGTGGTATTATGATCACGCTTTTTCAAAAAGACTCATTTTTTAGAAAAACATGCTGAGATATTTATGGATTAAATGGCATAATTGTGGGATTTGCTTCAAAATTATATGGGAGAAAGAGATTTGGTAGGCTATAGAGGGAATATGTTTGGCTATAAGTTTAAGATTCCTAAAACTGAGTGATGGGTCAAAAGGTTCAGTAAAGTCTTCCATTGTATGTATATAGTTTAATAAGTCTCAGATTCCTAGTACAGAGCTCGTTCTATTACCCCATTAAATTGGTCATGGGACAAAGTGAGTAATATTTCAGAATTCTCTACATATTTCTATTCTAATGGGGTTCACAAAACAAGAGACAAAAGCAGTGGCTAAAAATGTCAGCTCTGGGAATTCAGGAACTCTGTTTTCTCATGTGACTTTGCCAAGAACCTCTTATGTGGTCTTCAGCAAGATCAGTGTTTTCTGCCTTGATTTGGTCATTCTCCAAAATAGGTCAGCAGTCCAAGTTCACAAGGAGGGCACCATCATTTACATAAATATGATTCCTTACAAATATTTGTTGAGTGCCATAGAGTCGGTTCTAACTCATAGCAACCCTGCGTAGGGTTTCCAAGAAGTGGTTGCAGGATTTGAACCACCAACCTTGTGGTTAGCATTCCAGTGCTTATTCTAGAGCACGCCTCTAATGTATGACAAAGTTCCATTCCTTGGTTCTGATGTAATTTGAATAAGTTACTTCTTAAAGTTGATGTTATTATTGCCTTTTATTATCAGTGTCTTTATACGTCTTAATTTGTTTTGGGAGCAAAACATCTTGCTAAAGATGTCATCAGCAAGTTATATGTGGCAATATTGTGTGTAGTGCAGATTACTAACAATAAGATATACAATAAAAAAAAGGACCTAGGTGAGGCTTGTCTTGAATATGTCCCACGGGACTCTATTTTAGGGGAAAAATAGATAACAGTTTAAATAACCATCAATGCAATAATGGATAGGATTATAGCTGCAAAGTGAAAGCTTTCACTTTTAATGGGGGAAGAACAAACACGTTTTATAAGAAAAGCTGTTATTGACCAAAGCTTTACAAGTAACAATATTATTGATTCAAAACAGTGGGACTATTTTGGTATGATGCTGCACTGGACTGCAAGGTCAGTTTCAACTGCAAGTTCAATGGCTCAAACCCACCAGCTGCTCCTCGGAAACCCTATACAGGGTCGCTGTAAGTCGTACCTACTCTTCAGCACTCAACATTTTTCACTTTAATGTCAGTTCTCACTGTGGAGGTTCACTGGAACAATTATTTTTATGTGTTCATAGTTTTATTTTCTGCTTGTCGTTTGAAATATGGTAATATTAATGCTGTCTGTGGAGTCTTGGAGTGGCGCTGTGGAATAAGCACTGTACCGCAAGGTCGGTTTGAACTGCAAGGTCGTCATGGTTCAAACTCACCAGTCACTCCTTGGCAACCCTATGCATGGTCGTTTTGAATTGGATCCAACTCGGTGACACTTAATAATAACTGTGCTTTCTGTGCATGGTTGCAATCCATGGTTTGCATCAATTGCATATAAAAAACGCTTCTGTTACTTAAATTTTGGGACTTCTGGTGTGGTGTTGTATGATTAGCACTGGACTGAACCACAAGGTTGACGGTTCAAACCCACCAGCTGCTCCACGGAAACCCTTTACAGGGTCACTATGAATCGGAACCAAGTAAACACACTTAACAACAACACTAACAACTGAGATGCTTTTGTTGCTAATACAGGATAGCCTTGTAAATAAATGAAAAACATTGATCATTTTATGCTGATGCATTATGTACACACACACAGACATATGTCTATAGATATAGATAGATGCCTTTTTTTTTTTTTTTTAACTTGCCTTTCTTATTTCAGAAATAAATGAAGTGGCAAAATGAATGGAATCAACTTTTTCTCTTTTCCTCACCTGGCATCAATTGTTTTTAAACCAGGCATCTAGTAGATGTCAGCGAAAGAGGTTGTAGGTGATCCCAGAATTCTCAGTTGCTTATGTAACAAGTAGACAGTACCCTTCTGTGGTTTGTTCTCTGTACTAATCCTTTCCCATACGTTTTAGACAGGCATGCTTTCCCAACCACAACATATGCCTTCTCCAACTTCTCTCTCTCATATCTGTAAGTTATTTTCCCCAAGAAATGCTTCTTCATCTGTTTCTTATTTAGATAGGCTCCCTTAGTGTAAGGATGCTTTAAAATGCTGTCATAACTTTTAGAAAAAAAATTTAAATAAAACGAAAAGTACATACTGGGTACTATTAAAACAGAGCTATAACACTGTATAGGAAGGGGTGTAAAGGAGCAGTGGGGGAGAAAAATAACACACCATACAGTTTAGAAACTTCCATGACTCACAAAAATGAATGATAAATCATGAGTTGAAGTTGTTACTCTAGAATAAACCAAAAACCAAACTCCACTACTACTGAGTCAATTTCAATTCATAGCAACTCTATAGAGTTTCAGAGACTGTAAATCTTCGTGGGAGCAGACAGCTTCACCTTTCTTGAACTCTGGTGGTGGTTGTGGTGTGCTGTGGAATCATTTCCCACTCATAGTAACCCTGCATAGGGTTTCTGAAGCTGTAGATCTTTACAGGAGCACAAAGCCTCATCTTTCTACCTCAGAACTGTGGTGGTTTCGAACTGCTGACCTTGAGATTAGCAGCCCGACTCGAAGCTACTATGCTACCAGAGCTCTTGTAGCAGTCTAATGCTAAACTTACAATGCCACCAAAATGCCAAACCCACCTCCAGCCAACTCTTTCTCATAACTACTCTGTATGGGGCTTCAAAGGCTGGAAATACTTGTAGAAAGCCTCATCTTCTTCCTTCAGTGGAGCTGGTGGGTTTTAACTGTGGACCTCGTGGTCAGTAGTCCAGTGCTTATCCTACAGCATTTCCAGGGCTAGGAAATTCTGAATTCTGATATCCAAACCTTATTTGTTTGTTTGTTTGATATCAGAATATCTTCTCAATCTTTAGCAAGTAATTAAAAAGAAATTAGCAAGTAATTAAAAAGACTCCTAAAAGTTTCAAAACATTAGGATATGTCATTTTTCTCCTGCCACCACTCGTCTGCACTCCTTCGTACAGACTGTGTAATAACACTGTTTTAATATTAGTGAATTAGTGAGAATCTGACTAGAATTACAGTTCAGTGATATTGATTACAATATTCAAGTTGTGCTATCATTCTCACTATTCATTTCCAAACTGTTTCATCACCATTATCTTAAACTCACTGCTGTTGGAACCAAGCTACCCTTTTAGCATTTCAAGTGGTGGTGGTGGTGATGTGCGCTGGATTCGGTTCCAACTCATAGCAACCCTGCATAGGGTTTCCGAGGCTGTAAATCTTTATGGGAACAGAAAGTGTTCTCTTTCTCTCCAAGAAGCGCTTGGTAGATTCAAACTGCTGACCTTTTGGATAGCAGCCCAACTTGTAACCCACTATGCTACCAGAATTTCTTAACTTTTCAAATAGCCATTGTCACTTTGATCTCACTAGAGCAAGTAGTTTTGATAGATCTTTAATTTTTTGAGTTATGGAAGTTTAAAAAAAACTTTCTGTTGAATCCATTTTGCTTTCACCCCTCACTCCTGTAAAGTTTGAGGTAGCAGCACTCTTTTACATGTACAAAGTACATGTTATGTACTTTTCTCTTTATTAAACATTTGTAATATCTATGACAACATCTTCTAATTTAGCAGTGTTGTAGAATAGTGGTTACAAATCAGGCTGCAAACTGCAAGGTCAGCAGTTCGAAACTACCAGCTGCTCCGTGGGAGGAAGATGAGGCTTTCTGCTCTTGTAAAGATTTACAGCCTTGGAAACCCTGTACAGAGTCGCTATGGGTTGGAACTGACTCGACGGCACTTAACAACAACAACAACCTGCTCTCTAATGTTAGCAGAGTGCTCTAGCCTCATCAGCAGGCCCCTCGCTGCCCAGTGCAGCCTGTTTATGGAATTGCCCTCATCTCCTGCAATACCTCCATAACAGAAATTCTGGATTCTTCTTAATTTCAATCAATGTCTTAGCTATCTTCCTACAAATGCTTATGTCTTGAACCTCATCTGTTTTCAACACATCCTTCTGAATCAGTGTTCAGCATTGTCTAAAATCAACCTGGCTTCCTGTTCCCAACTCTTTGCTACTTAGAAAAATCTCTTTTGAGCTTAAATGCACAATATTAGCTTTACTGAATGCCTTCTGGTCCTGGGGCAGGGTCTACATGGTGGGAAGGCTAGGGTAGGCATTTTCCTAGGGCCCAAACCCAACTTAGATTTCAGGGCTCCTCTGGATGCTGACAGAAGTTTAACACAGTGAGTCTCAAAGTTTAATCTGTATTAGAATCATCTAAGGGGTACTTATTAAGAAGCAGATTCCTGGTCTCCAACTTCAGAGATTCTAATCCATAATCGCTCAGTGAGTTTTATTGTTGTCAGATGTGATCAAGTCTGTTCTGGCTCATAGCAACCCAATGTACAACAGAATGAAACACTGCCAGGTCCTGGGTCACCGTCACAAATTTTGTTATGTTATTGTAGCTGCCACTGTGTCATCACATCTTGCTGAGGGTTTTCCTCTCTTTTGCTGACCGTCCACTTCACTAAGCATGATGTCCTTCTCCAGGGATCGATCCTTCCTGACAACATGCCCAAAGTACGAGAGACAAACTCTTGCCACCAATGCTTTCAAGAAGCAATCCGACACATCTTCTTCCAAAACTGATTTGTTCCTTCTTCCGCGAGTCCATGATTTAATTAAAATTGTTCGCCAACAACATCATTCAAATACATTGATTCTTTTATGGTCTTTGTTATTCACAGTGTGCTTTGTTGCTGTTGTTAGGTGCTGTTGAGTCAATGCCGACTCAAAGTGACCTTATGCACAATAGAACAAAACACTGTCCGGTGCTGTGCCATCCTCACAATTATTGTTAAACGAGCCCACTGCGCCAATCTATCTTGCTGGGGGTTTTCCACTTTACCTAGCAAAATATCCTTCTCCAGGAACTGGTCCCTCCTGACAAGATGTCCGAAGTATAAGAGGCAAAGTCTCGCCATCATGACTTCCCAGGAGCATTCTGGTTGCACTTCTACCAACAAAGATTTGTTTGTTTTTCTAGCAGTCTATGGTATTTTTAATATTCTTTTCCAGCACCATAACTCAAATGCATCAATTATTCTACAGTCTTCCTTATTCACTGTCCAAATTTCACATGTATATGAAGCTATTGAAAATATCATGACTTGAGTCAGGCACACTTTAGTTCTTAAACTAATGTCATTGCTCTTGAACACTAGATTTTAGGAATATGCAATTCTGTGAAGCCCCACAGATATATCAATTACAAATGAAGCAAGAATCATATTTTAATAAATAAAGACAAGGTGATGTCAGATACCAAGTGGCATATTTAAGATACCCTAAGGAATTTTTTGGGTGTAACACTGTAGGATAAACACTGTACTGTTTACCACAAAGTCAATGGTTCAACTCCATCAATCGCCCCTTGGAAGCCTTATAAAAGGTGACAATGAGTCGGAATTGACTTGATGGCACCTAACAACAAGAATAAAAATCTCACTTTGTGTGAAAGTCATGTCATTGAAAACAGCTTTATAACAGTTTGGCTTTGCTACTTGAAGATATTTTCAAGATTTTGATGCTTGATCCCTCCTTTGCTTACAGCTCTCTGAAATGCCTTCCTCCTTTAACTCTAGTCTTGGTTTGGATTCGCATGCCTTTTGTTAAGGACCTTAGCTTTATCATTCTCCCCTCCTAGGATTGATTCTTTTATCCTTTACTTCCTTTTTTTTTTTTTTTTTTTTTAATGCTTTATTGTGAATTGTGTGATAGTTTACATGGGAGAACATTAGTTTTACATTCATTCTATCATACATCGTTTTATTGCTATAGTTACCATCCCGTCCATGCATCATCACCCAACCAAAGGGTATACCCTGCAAGCCTGTCTCCCCAAACCCCCCAATGGTCCTCAGCACACAGCCCCTTTCCCTCTCTAGATCTCAAGTCTCCAGCCACTCCATCTCTCCATGTCATCTTCTCTGCCTCCATCTCAGGCCTCACTGCTTCTCTGGGTGGGGTCTCGCTCTCTGCTCTTCTCCATTGAGGGTCCCAGGGCCCTCCATTCCTAGATTGAAAAGTTAATCACTCCCGTCCTTGCTGTAAAATGTCCACCTTTACATTTCAACCCTCTCAATCAGTCCTGATAACAATTATTCTCTATTGCATCACATGAGACCCATCTGCATTTCATTTCATCAGCCCTTCCTGGACAGGCTGGGTACTATTCACTGGAGACTCTACCTTCCTCCACACCCTCTGGATCTAGGTTCCCTCTTGAAAGTTTGTAAGCCAGTCACTTCTTACCTGTGTATCCCTCCCCCCATTTTGGGTAGCCAATGTCCAAGTTGCCCATCCCTGTCTACTCTTTGTGTGGAGGGGGTGGGAATAATTCTTGCAGCAAGGATTTGTTTCCTCTTTTGAGATACTGCATTTATAGATGTAGGTCTTATTCTTTACTTCTATTTCTGTACTAAAATTATCCTAGGATGTTTCCCAAAATTCCAGGTCCCTGAGGTGTGTGGTAAAAATTACTTCAATATCCAGCTTTCTTCCCCTGTCAGGTAGAACTAATATTTCCAAGGATTAATTTGGATATGAGCTAAAGTGATAGATGAGGGTTAAGTCCAAAAATATTGCTATATGGCAGGGATCTTGAAGGCCCAGAAGTGGCCATCTAAGGTACAGCTAATGGTGTCTCTATGTGCAGAAGAAAGAAGAGTGCTAAGAATTGAAGAGGCTTGGAATTAGTTAGTCCAATGGACTAATGGAACAAGTTTCCACGACTCTGAGACCAGAAGAACTCGATGGTGCTTGGCTACCACTACCAACTATTCTAATAGGGATCACATAGAGGGTCCTGGATAGAGTGGGAGAAAATGTGGAACAAAACTAAAAATTATTGAATTTATTAATCAGAAAGACACTGGAGGGATATGAGACTATGGCCCTCGACCACCCTTCAGGTATGAAATAGAATTCACCCTCATGGGCCAATTTTCACCTGTTACAGCAATTTTAGATTCAAGAGTGTCACAGCAGCTCTTGATCCCTTGTTGAAGAAACCGAGGCCACTCGGAGTGGTGAAGCAGATTTTATTAAGCTGGCTGACTCAGAGGACCTAATTTCTCTAGATTCTGAGTACTGAATAGAGGGCAACACTGGCTTATATGGGGTCAGAGTTGGGGAGGGGATAGGGTGTGGACAGGAGGGAAACTTGGGGAATTGGTCCCTGATTAACATTGACCTGATTAACATTCTAGCTTGGCTCCTAGGTGGGGAAGATTGGTCCCACTCAATAATCTGATTAACATTTTAGCTTATCTCCTGGGTGGAGAGGGCAGTGAATGAGTATACCTTTTCCTGTTCACACCCAAGCAGTTGATAGGCTTATAGTGGCTGGGTGGGTGGGAGCAATACTGCTTAGGTATGCTTCCCTGGAATGGTCAATCATTCAAAATGAAAAGGGCAACATTTTCCTAGGGAGAAAGTTGAGAAGGAATAGGAAGGTGAGAGGAATGCAAATAGGAACCATAGGGCGGAAGCGGGGTAAGTGTTATTGCAGGGAGGGGATTGTAATCATTGAGATGAAACAAATATACATCAAATAAAGCTGATGATCTAGTCTGGAAACCTTCACTCAATTTATAATAAAAGGTTCAAAAAATATTGTTTCAAAACCATAGAAACCTTAATAAAACAAAAATATCCAAATGTAAAGCTACTATTTCCCAACATATTCTCTATTTAGGTCTATACTCTTCTGAAGACAGTGTTTCTCTCTAACCCTTCCTTGAATAAATCTATGCTCTTCAATTTACACAATATCAAAACAGCATTTGACATCCTAAAGGACCCAAATTTTGTTCATTTAAAACGTTCTTTGAGGTTCAGGAACAGAAAGAAGTCTGAAGGGGTAAGATCAGGACTGTCTGGTAGATGGGGTAAGGCTTCTCAATGAAACATTCTCGTAGGCCAGTCCTCGCTGTCTTCCAACAATGAGCAAGTACAGTGTCGGGATGGGTAACAATTCCTTGGCACAACTTTCTTGGCCTTTTTCTAACCAATGCAGTTTTCAATTTACTTAAAACTTCTTCCCAATAGGATTCCATGATTATCCTGTGTCCTTTGAGAAACTTTATCAAGATTACCCCTTTGAGTGGAAGGGCTGGTGATGCTGTAGGATAAACACTGGATGCTTACCACAAGATTGGCAATTCAAACCAACTGCTTCTCAGAAGAAAGATGAGGTTTTCTGCTTCCATAAAGATTTTCAGCCTCGGAAATCCTATAAAGGGCTGCTATGAGTTGGAACTGACTTGACAGCATTTAACAACAACAACATGCCCCTTTTGGATCCCCTAAAACAGTCACTGTAACCTTCTGAGGCACTGTTTTGATTGGACCTATTTTTTTTTAAGGCACTCTAGTAAGAAAAAGACAAGTATATTGCTGAGAGAAATTTTTTTCAGTCACCAGTGACCACAGAGACGTATTTAAATATGTTTTGTATGAAAAAAGCCCATACATGTATGAACTGGAACACTAGCAATACCTTATGACTTACCTTCGTATATGGGAGTCTGCAGTTTCCCCCTTTTTTCCATGGCTCCTTTCTAGCTATGTGTTTCAGATGCTGCAGCTACAGCTAGTAGAATCTTCATCCACTGAGTCCTTTATTCAGCATGGAGCTGAATTTCTGCAGATTCTCTTGGCATGTAGTATAAACAAGACATAAACTTGTTGTTATTAGGTGCCATGGGGTGGGTACCAACCCATAGCGACCTTACGCACAGCAGAACAGAACACTGCCCAATCCTTTGCCAACCTCACTACTGTTGCCGCGTTTGAGTCCATCAATGCTGCCACTTGGCCAATCCATCTTGTTGGGGGTCTTCCTCTTTTTCTCTGACCCTCCACCTTATCAAACATGATATCCTTCTCTAGTGACTGGTACCTCCTGACAATATGCCCGAAGTATGAAAGATGAAGTTTGGCCATCCTGTCCTCCAAGGAGCACTCTGGCTGCACTTCTTCCAACACAGATCTGTTTGTTCTTTTGGCAGCCAATGGCACTTTTAATATTCTCCTCTAACACCATAACTCAAAAGCATCAATTCTTCTACAGTCTTTCTTATTTACTGTCCAGCTTTCACATTCATATGAGGTTATTGAAAATACCATGGCTTGGGTTAGGTGTACATTTTCTTCAAGCTGACATCTTTGCTCTTCAACACTTTAAAAAGGTCTTGTGCAGCAGATTTGCCTAATGAAGTATGTAGTTTGATTTCTTGACTGCTGCTTCCGTGAGTGTTGATAGTTGATCCAAGAAGAATGAAGTCCTTGACAACTTCAATCTTTTCTCCGTTGATAAGAATGTTGTTTATCGGTCAAGTCATCGGATTTTTGTTTCTTGACATTGAGATGTAATCTATACTGAAATGCTGTGCTCTTTGATCTTCATCAGTAAGTGTTTTAAGTCCTCTTCACTTTCAGCATATGTATCAGAGTGGTACTGTGCTCCATAATTTTCAGTGGCTGATTTTATGGAAGGAGATCACTAGGCCTTTCTTCCAAGTTCCCTGGGGAAAACTCAACTTCTAACCTTTTGGTTAGCAGTCAAGCAAAATAACTATTTGTACCACCCAGGGACTGCATCATTCTGATAAGTACCTAATAAATATATTTAAGTGGAGAAACCTTTAGTTTGAGACAGCATTGTTCAGCGCTTTCTCCCCTTGTCCAAGTAGACTGTGAGCTTTTTAATATGTCTAGCACAGAGCTAATAATTTAGTAAATCTCAAACCTCAAGAGTAGGAATAAAACAGCCATGACTTAATCTGACTCTAAAGCAGACTACATTTTCTACATGTTTGTTATTGTGTGAACACAGAATCTTAGTAGAACTTGAAAATTCCGAAAACTATTAGAACCTGTCCTGATGAAATTCTTCAAACACTGAATCACAGTTTTCCTTCATTTCCGCTGGAGGTAGCATGAAAGTCGGGCGCAGCCACTTTCTGGCAGAGGCTTTTGAAGTTTAACTTGTGGATTTATATTCAGTGAGTCCTCTTTCAAACTTCTATTTCCCATACAAGGCAAGTTAGATTGTCTAGACTGTCCTTGTTTTACCTTTGCAAATGCGTAGCTTACATTGTGCAGCTGGAAGAATGGCCTTGAACAGATTCCTTAGGAATGATTGTGTCAGATTCCTGGCCCAAAGCAAGATGCAAACTGGCAATTTTCTTTTGTTGTCTGCACCCTGTGCCCACACCCATCCCCCATTCCAAACAGCTAGTTGATTTTGAAAGTTGGGCTTTGTCTTTTTGCCTCACTGTATGTGCTCCTAGGCTGGCTGACTTTCAGGGACTGCATCCAGTTTAGTTTAACATTGTTTACTGCCTTTCAGATTCTTCTTGGGTGATTGTGCTTTTAATTAAGAACATATTGATTTTAGATACTAGAAAATGTGTCATATGACCCCAAATGTTTCTCCATTTTATCCTCCACCAATTTCTTACTCTGGTAGTGTAGTGGTTACGAATCGGGCTGCGAACCACAAGGTCAGCAGTTCGAAATTACCAGCTATTCACGGGAGAAAGATGAGGCTTTCTGCTCCTGTAAAGATTTACAGCCTCGGAAACCCTGTGCAGGGTCGCTAATGAGTCGGAACCGACTCCACGGCACATAACAACAACAACAACAACAACAACAATCCCTTAAAAAAAAAAAAAAAGGCAATCTATTTGAGCATATTAACACTTTTGAATGTAGTTTTACCTGTAGCTACATTATTACATAAGTCAACACATTTTACTAAATGTAAAATTTGACAAAAACATTCTCCTCACCATAGTTTGCTGTTTTTTTCCTTTTCCCTACATTGTAGTCCATTTGGTCATTGTGTGCCATGGAGTCAGCCAACTCATAGCACAGTTTCCAAAGGTGCAAACCTTTACAGGAGCAGGAAGCCTCATGTTTCTCCCTCAGAGCAACTTGGTTAGCAGTCAAGGCATAGCCCACTATGCCAGCAGGGCTCTTTTTAAGTCCATTTATACATCCAAAAAATTATCTTTGAATATATACTGGTTACTAAGGAGCTCTGGTAGCGTAGTGGTTATGAATCAGGCTGCGAACCACAAGGTCAGCAGTTCGAAACTACTAATGTTCCACAGGAGAAAGATGAGGCTTTCTGCTCCTGTAAAGATTTCCAGCCTCAGAAACCCTGTACAGGGCCGCCATGAGTCAGAACCCACTCCATGGCACATAACAACAACAACAACAACATACTTGTTACTATCAGTAACTTGCAATACTTTAAACAGTCTATTTAGTAAGATCATTTGGTGGTAACGATCAAGTTCTGAATTTATAATCTATCAGTGTTGTTCTTACAAATAATCTCTTTCTTCTTTGTATTTTTAAATAGATAATTTGAACTATAATATCAAATTGAGAAACATACAGAAACAATCAAGTGATTAACTAAGAAAAAAATCACAAAGAAGTGTATAGTTTCAGCCCAGTTTAGAAACAGACCCTGAGACTATGATTTAATTGCAGGTCATCTGGTTAGGAGTTAATTCTAGAAAACATTGTAGGGAAGAAAGACAAGGAAAGGAAGAAAGTCAATATAGGGTGTTTCATCAAGTCAGTTTCCTCTGTGGGCAACTGGGACTTGTTTCTGTTGGAAAACTGAGAGAGAATGTTGAACATTCCTAGAGTTAGTTTATCTACAGGGTGAGATTAATGTCTTTATGCCTTTTTGTAACGTGAGGGTTATTTATTGTGGAATTATATAATACCTTGATAATGAAATTAAGTTGTTTTATTTTTGCTAAAGTGAACCCAAACATGTATTGATTATGAAGTCATTTAGAAAGGTCTCATAGGAGGCAATGAATGTTAACATTTTTTAAATGGTAGTTGTGTAATATAAATGATGAAAAGTAATGAAATCACTTATGAAAGCTTCTGTGAATTTTGAAAAACATAAGGTACACATCAATCTAATACTAGAAAAGTTTCTCCTTAAATGAAAATCACTTGATGATTTTTCTGTAAAAAAAAAATAAGAAGTAATATAGAAGAGTCTCTTTTGTGTATATAAATAAATTGTTGTGAGTGCCATTCAGTGTGTTCTGACTTAGAGCAGCCCTGTATAAGGTTTCCAAGGAGCAATGGGCCATAGTAGTTTTGCTTAAGTGAAGTTGTAGCTCTTGTAATCTTACAACCTGGAGGACAAATTGATAATAGCAGAAACCAAATTTAGAAGATTATGTTTCAAAGTTCTTTGTATATCCTATAATGTTCTGTAATAAGATTCAAAGCCTATAGAAATTAAGCTAATCAAAATGTTTTGGTTTTTTATGGCTTAGAATAATGGTTACATATTTTTCTACTTTGATTTTTACTAAATAATTCTCTGAGGTTAGTACAGTATTGTTATCTCCACTTCACAGAGTAGAAGTCTGAGACCTAAGAAGTCTAAAATAAGTTCTTTCTATTCTTGCTAAAAAGCATCTTCTTGTAACTAGAGAGTACCTGATTTTTAAGCATTCTTTTCTTCCAATACTAAATTATTAATCACAAGGCCGGGCCTTGTATACTGAGGTCTGTCAACTGGGTGATATGTGAGGCCATATTCCCTCACTGATAAAATAAGGATAATATGTGTAGAATTCACCACCT
The DNA here is from genome assembly GCF_000296735.1 of Chrysochloris asiatica. Classification (NCBI taxonomy): domain Eukaryota; kingdom Metazoa; phylum Chordata; class Mammalia; order Afrosoricida; family Chrysochloridae; genus Chrysochloris; species Chrysochloris asiatica. The sequence goes on from NW_006408538.1 coordinate 5,718,532, forward strand.
GTATGTCAGTTTATTGACCATTGGCTTACATGTTGCTGTGATGCTGGAAGATATGCCACCAATATTTATTTTCAATGCCAGCTGGGTCCTCCACAATGGACAGGTTTCAGTGGGGCTTGCAGACTAAGATAGACTAGGAAGAGGAAGGAGAAGTAGACTGCTTCTGAATGTTTAGACACTGAAATCCTTACTAATAGTAGCAAACGTAGATGTAGCACCAGAAAATAAAAACATTATGGATAGCACCAGAAGACTGTCAGACAGAGTGTTGGAAGATCAGAAGGCACTCAAAAAGTGACTCAAAATACCCCTCAGATCAGAAGGCACTCAAAATGTGACTGGTGAAGGCACTCAAATTATAACTGACTCCTCAAAGCAGAGTTTTGTGACCTTCACTTGCCGATGAGGTATGACTCAGAATAAGGAGAAACATTGATTAAATCCTTTAACAATATCCATTAATAATCAGAATACAGACTGCAAGACGTATGAATCTAAGAAAATTGGAAATCATCGAAGATGAAATGGAATGCATAAAGATCTATATCCTAGGTATTAGTGAGCTGAAATGCACTTGTATTGGCCATTTTCAATCTAACAATGATTTGATTTACTATACCGGGAACAACAAATTGAAGAGGAATGGTTTCATATTCATCATCAAAAGGAACATTTCAAGATATATCTTGAAGTACAGTGCTACCAGAGATAGGATAATACCCATACACCTACAAAAAAGACCACTATTAGTCAAATTTATGTACCAACCACTACAGTTGGTGATGATGAAATTGAAGAATTCTACCAATTTGCTCAGTCTGAAATTGATGAAACACATAATCAAGATTCATTGATAATTACTGGTGATTGGAATGTAAAGGTTGGAAGCAAACAGCAAGGATCAGTAGTTGGAAAATATGGCTTGGAGCTAGAAATGATGCAGGAGATCACATGATAGAGTTTTGTAAGACCAATGACTTATTCATTGCAAATACCTTTATTCAGCAACATAAAAAGTGACCATACCTGATGGAACATGGACCTTACCAGATGGAACACACATGAATCAAATTGACTACATCTGTGGAAAGAGATCATGAAAAACCTCATTGTTATCATTAGTTAAAGTAAGGCCAGAGTCAGGCTATGGAACAGACCATCAGTCGTCCATATGAAAGTTCAGGCTGAAGCTGAAGAAAATGAAAACAAGTCCAGAAGAGCCAAAAGATGACCTTGAATATATTCTACTTAAATTTAGAGACCATCTCAAGAACAGATTTGATGCATTAAATATTAATGACTGAAGACCAGAGGAGTTGTGGAATGCCAGCTTATAGGCCAACTGATTGAAAGAGATTCATATTTGTGCACATACCAACCCAACAGGATTCAGAAATAATCAAAGAATAGCATTAATATCACATGATGTGGATCTGTAAGATAAGCCCTGAACTGCTAACCTCAAGCTTGGTGGTTCAAACCTACCAGCCGCTCCTCTGATGCCCTATACAGGACTGCTGTAAATTGGAACCAACTCTATTAACAACAACAATTCAAAAACAGCTGCAACAATATATCAAAAAAGAATTGCCAGAAATTTAAGTTGGATTCAGAAGAGGACATGGAACTGCGTATATCATTGCTGACATCAGTTGGGTCTTGGCTGAAAGCAGAAAATACCAGAAAGATGTTTACTTGTGCTTTATTGACTATGCAAAGACTTTCAACTGTGTTGACCATGACAAGCTATGGATAGAATTGCAAAGAATGGGTATTCCAGAGCATTTAACTGTGCTCATGAGAAATCTGTACATAGACCAACGGGCAGTTATTTAAACAGAAGAGGATACGGAATGGTTTAAAATCAGGAAGTTTGCACCAGGGTTATATTCTTTCACCATACTTATTCAATCTGTAGGCTGAGCAGATAATTTTAGAAGCTGGATTATACGAAGAAAAGCATGGCATCAGGATTGCAGGAAGACTTCTTACCAACCTGTGATATGCAGAAACCTTGCTTGCTGAAAGCAAAGAAGACTTAAAATGTTTACTGATGAATGTCAAAGACTATAGCCGTCAATATGGATTGCACCTCAGTTAAAGAAAACAAAAATCCTTATAACTGTACCAATAAATAACATTATGATAAACGGAGAAAGAATTGAAATTGTCAAAGACTTCATTTTGCTTGAATCAACCATCAACACTCATGGAAGCAGCAGTCAAGAAATCAAATGACGTATTGCATCAGTCAAATCTGCTACACAAGACCTCTTTAAAGTGTTCAAAAGCAAATGTCAGTTTCAGGTCTAAGGTGCACCTGACCCAAGCCAAGGTAGTTTGAGTAACCTCATATGTACATGAAAGTTGGACAGTGAATAAGGAAGACCATCGTAGAATTTATGCATGTGAGTTATGGTGTTAGAGAAGAATATTGAAAGTACTATGGACTTCCAAAAGAACAAACAGATCTTTGTTGGAAGAAGTACAATCAGAGTGATCCTTAGAAGTCAGAATGGTAAGACTCTGTGTCTCCTATTTTGGACATGTTATCAGGAAGGACAATTCTCTAGAAAAGGACATCAATCTTGGTAAAGTGGAACATCATTGGGAAAGAGGAAGACCCCCAATGAGATGCACTGGCACTGTGACAGCACCAATGGGCTCAAGTGTGACAACAATTGTGAGAATGGTTCTGGACAGGGCAGTGGTTTGTTCTGTTGTGTGTAGGAACGCTATGAGTCAGAGCCAACTTGATGGCAACTAACAACAACATGTATGGATTAGGGCAGTTGGTTCCAAAGTGGAGCATGCATCAAAATCCTCTAGAGGACTTGTTAAAGCAAAGATTGCTTGGCCCCACCCTCAGAAATTCTGATTTAGAACACGTCACATGTACAAAAACATTTATGTTGTTGTTAAGTGTCATCAAATGGATTCTGACTCATAGCCACCCATTATAGGTTTTCTGAGGAGTGGATTGTGGGTTTGAACTGCTGACCTCATAGTTCAAACTGACCTTGTGATCCAGTGCATTATCCCTAGAGCAGCTTGTGGGTTTGAACTTCTGACCTTGTGGTTCACAGTTCTATTCTGATCTACAGTGCCATGCCAGAAGTCCATACATATTTTTGTTATTGTGCTATTTGTTGTTGGTATAGGCATAATGGTTTTTTTTCTCTTTTGTTATTATTGTCATGTTTTTTCCTGTCTTGAATTCCTCCCCAAATTATTTAAATCTTTGCCATGTTGTTCCCTGTTTATTTAAATATTTCTAATAGGAAAATAATTTTTGACATTGACAGGCAAGAGAATTGTTTATAGTTGACCTTGCTAATTAAATAAATATGACCTGAAGATTGACTTTGTCTTCAAGATTATTTGTCTTCAGCAATTAAGAAAAGAATGTCTGAGGTGCTTACTCAAAGTGTACATGGCATCCTCGTAGGACTGTTGTTTACCAGATTCTTTATATCATCAAGAGTCAGAGAAGAAATATTGTTGCTGTGGAAACAGAACAAATAAAGCTGAAGTGACTGAAGTATGTACTGCTTATTTGTCCCTCTCCTTTTCTGTAGTACTCCTGGAACTTGAAAGTTATTGCATAATCTGTCCAAGCTAGAAGAAATCTTAGTAAGATCTGTTTGGAAAGCCGCAGACTCTCCAAAAGAGAAGTGGAGATATTGTTGCATGCTCTCAAGTCAATTCTGACTCACAGTGACCCCCGATAGTGTTTCCAAGACTGTACATTTTCACAGGAGCAGAAAGCCTCATCTTTCTCTTGAGTAAGTGGAGCCAGAGACCACAATATAAGAGAACTAGCATTTATTAGGAGGGACCAATCCCTGGATAAGGACATCATGCTCCAGAAAATGGAGTGTCAGCAAACAAGAGGGAGATCGATTGACACAGTGGCAGCAGCAACGGACTCAAGTTTAACAATGGTTGTGAGGATGGTGCAAGACTGAGCAGTGTTTCATTGTGTTGTGTATAGGGTCTCTGGGAATTGGAACTGACTGTTGTTAAGTGCTGTCGAGTCAGTTATGACCCATAGGAGCAACTGGTGAGCTTTAACTGCCGAACTGTAGTTCAAACTGACTTCGTAGTCCAGTGCGTTAACCCATAGTGCCACACCAGGACTAGACAACACCTAACAACAACATTTATTGAGCATCTCCCATGCACCTAGCTCTGAGTTAAAAGATAGGGGCATGCAGTCACTATAATCTAGTCCTTAAGGAACTGATACCTTGAACAAGTAATCAGAAAATTATAATACTTGTGTGGCACATAGTATGATGCCTCTGCCTATGAATTTCATAGATATATTTAGGGGCACAAGTGGTATAGTTGTTCAAGAGCAAAGATGGCAGTTTGAGGACTAAGATGCACCTGACCCAGGCCATGGTATTTTCAATAACCTCATATGCATGTGAAAATTGGACAGTGAATAAGGAAGACCAAAGAAGAATTAATGCATTTGAGTTATGATGTTGGAGTTGAATATTAAAAGTACCATGGACTGCCAAAAGAACAAACCAATGTGTTTTGGAAGAAAAACATCCAGAATGCTCCTTGTGAACCAGGATGGCAAGATGTCACCTCTCATACTTTGGACATATTATCAGAGGGACCAGTCACGGGAGAAGGATATAATGTTTGGTAAAGTGAAGGGTTGGAGAAAAAGAAGAAGACCCCCCATTGAGATGGATTGGCTGGCATGGAGTCAGCAGCAAAGGGCTCAAATGTAGCAACGATTGTGAGGTTGGCACAGAACTGGGTAGAGTTTTGTTCTGTTGTGCATAAGGTTGCTATAAGTCAGTGCTAACTCGATGGAACAGAACGACAGTGACATAGTGGATTACATGTTGGGCTGTTAACCGTAAGGTCAACAATATGAATCCATAAGACTAACATGACACTTTCTGTTCCTATAAAGATTTACAACCTCAGAAACCCTACACAGAGTCCTTATACTATAACATTATACTAACATTATACTGACAAGAGCAACAGGCGCCTCCAAGTGCAGGGATGCATTCTAAAGGATGCATTCCGTTCTCAGCTCTTCTTCCTTGGTGGTAGTATGTTCTTCCTTCCTGCTCCCTTCTCTTGCCTTTTATATCTCAAAAGAGATTGACTCATGACACAATCTAATCCTGTAGATTGCATCCAACCTCATTAACATCATTGCTGTTGCTAAGTGTTGAGTCCGTTTTAATTCGTAGTGACCCTGAATAAGGTTTCCAAGAAATGGCTGGTAGGTTTGTACCACCTTGCAGTTCAGATCGACCAGCGGCTATCTCACAGGGTCATGCCAGGACTCCATTAACATCATGTTGTTGTTAAGCACAGTAGAGTTGCTTCTGATTTATAACAACCCTGTATAGGTATCTCAGGAATGGCTGGTGGGTTTAAACCAGTCAAATTTGCAGTGTAAACAGACCTTTCAGGCACCTGCATTATCCTGCAGCGCTACACCAGGATCCATTAACATCTTGTTATTGTTGATGTTAAGCGCCCTTGAGTGGGTTCCAACTCATAGTAACTCTGTGTAACCTTTTTAAGGAGTGCCTGGTGGGTTTGAACTGCTGACCTTGTAATTAGCAGTCCAGTGCTTATCCTATAGCACCACACCAGTACTCCATTAACATCATAGTAATCAGGATTTACAACACATAGGATAATTAGATCAGATTAGCTGTTCACATCAGATAATGTAATGGGGGTGATTGCATTCTACTAGCTCTCATCAGAGGGGATTACTACCTCTTAATCTTTTAACTGAAGTCTTGGTATGGCCCTGTGGGTTAATGTGCTGGACTGCAAGGTCTATTTGAACTGCAAGGTCAGGGGTTCAAGCTCGCCAGCCACTCCTCAGAAACCCTATGAGCCACAACTGACTCAATGGCACTTAACAACAATAAAACCTCTGAGATGCCAAACCATTGAGAATCTAAGCTTAGCCAAGTTGACACAAAACCTTAATGATCATATGTGGTAAATGGGTTTTTACCTACTACACATAATATCTTAAAATTTCTGTTATTTGCCCTTGGAGGCAGTTTTCCTTAGTGACAGAAGATGAAACTGACTGAAGTCTGGTGGTTCGCCTCGGACCAAAAAAAGTTTTCAGAACTAAATCAAGAACCAGGAATATTTTATGTTTAGTCTTTTACTTTGAAAGAGAATCAGGAGAGAACATTCTGACCCTTAGGGAGAGCTATATACTAGTTCTTGAAAATGGGACCCACTTACTAGCTAATATGTCTTCTTTATTTCCAATCATGGAGACCATTTAGTTATTTAGGCTTTCTGATACTCCATTTTTGCGGTGACATGTGTTCTTTGTTTAACTTTATTCTCTCTTATAGTTCTTTGACTTGAAAGAGCCTGAGAAGGGAATTTCATGTCTTGTAGTTATCTAATTTAGAATTACACTTTCATTTCTCATGGTAATTTTAAGCATAATGCATTAATCAAAGTGATCTCATTTATTTCCTACCCTTATTTCTCTCTTTTTATATGGCTTTTTCTTCTCTTTTTTCTACCTCTTGTACAAAGAATGGAAACCTCTCACACAAAAACCCTTATAATTTGGATCAATTAAAATAATAAACATATTAATATAATATGATAGTTACTTTTTTAGCTTTCTGTTCTAAAAATAATAATACCTTGTATTTTTGTGGCAAATCAAGACACTGTTGCAGGTATTTATCTTCCAATTATTCTCAAGAAGGAGAGGTATTTGTTGCAATGTCTTTTATGTAAGAGGAGAATTTAGGATTTTTCCAGAGTTTCAAAGCTAGTGAGTAACAGAAGTAAGATAAAGATTTTGGGTTTCTTGATTATCATTCTCGTATTCTTTGTAGCAGATTTTGTTGTTGTTGTACGAACAAACTTTTATAACATAGTAATAATCATTGATTTTTCATTATTTTTTATTCTTTGTAAAAACAGAATGTTGTTTTTCTTCAACAATGTCAGATGAGTTTTATCTTCGTAGGTGTCTTTAGGAAATTGAAGACGGCACAGAATTCTTCATGGTGTTTATACACAGAATCTTAGTACCATCATGAATGGTCACCCTTAGTAGATACAGAAAATACCTGTAGAATTTTGTCCTTCCTACTTCTTTTTAAATTACTGAAATATTCATGTGGGGCACATCAAAGTCTGTATGTTTCTTCCTAGGAGTTGTTTGTTGCATTTTTAAATTGTGGGTTAATGTAGACAGTTGAAACATGGTCTACCACTGGGCATGCACAGTCACATGTGAAGCATGGAAAAAGGCTGCCCAAGTTAGGAACTGTCCTACTCATTGCCTTGTCCTTCTAAAGGGCCTGTGAACTTTAATTAGTACTTTTTTGCCCCCCCTCTTTAATTATTGTTTTTTTCTTTCTTTTCATTGCCTTCTTGGTTCTCCATCACCCAAGTTAACATCTGTCTATTCTCTAGCCTTTGAATAATTCTTCCTTCCCTCCCACACCTGGCAACCATCTTTGAATGTTTCTTTTAGTATGAAAATCTTTTCTTGACTTTTTACAATAGTTACCTCATTCAATGAAAGCAGCAGTCAAGAAATCAAACGACATATTGCATTAGGCAAATCTGCTTCACAAAACCTTTTTAAAGTGTTGAAATACCCAGGCCATGGTATTTTCAATAACCTCATATGAAGGTGAAAGCTGGACGGTGAATAAGGAAGACCTTAGAAGAACTGATGCTTTTGAGTTATGGTGTTGGAGGAGAACATTGAAAGTGCCATGGGCTGCCAAAAGAACCAACAGATCTGTGTTGGAAGAAGTGTAGCCAGAGTGCTCCTTGAAGGCCAGGATGGCCAAACTTCGTCTCTCATACCTTGGACATATTGTCAGGAGGGACCAGTCGCTGGAAAAGGATATCATATTTGGTAAGGTGGAGAGTCAGAGAAAAACAGGAAGAACCCCAATGAGATGGATTGGCCAAGTGGCAGCATCAATGGGCTCAAGTGTGGCAACAATTGTGAGGTTGGCCCAGGACTGGGCAGTGTTTCATTCTATCGTGCATAGGATTGCTGTGAGTCAGTACCAACATGATGGCACCTAACAACAACAATATATGTTCTTTTGTGACTAATTTCACTCAGCATAATGTCCTCCATTTATGAGATGTTTCACAGATTCATCTTTACTCTTCAACTTTGCATAGTATTCCATTGTGTGCATGTACCAAAGTTTGTTTAACCGTTCTTCTGTTGATGGGCATTTAGACTGCCTTCATCTTTTTGTTATTGTGAATAGTGATGCAATGAACATGGCTCTTATTTCTTGAGAATATAGATCAAATAGTGGGATTGCTGGGTCATACACTATTTCTATTTCCAATTGTTTGAGAAAGTGCCATATGTTTTGCACAGTGATTGTACCATTTTACAGTCCAAAAAGCAGTACAGGAGAGTCCAGTCTCTCCATACCCTCACCAGCATTTTTTTTCCTGTTTTTTTGAACTTTGCTATTAATGCTGGGGTAAGCTGATATCTCATCTGCAAGGTTGGTGGTTCAAGATCACCAACTGCTCCTTGGAAACCCTATACAGTGCTATGGGTTGGGACCGACTCAATGGCACATAACTACAACAACAACAACAACAATGGAGTCCTGGGGAGGGCTGCAGGATAATGCACTGGACCACAAGGTTGGTTTGAACTGCAAAGTCAGTGGTTCAAACCCACTAGCTGCTCCTCTAACACCCTATATAGGGCGGCTATGAGACATAATGGACTCAGTGGCATATAGTAACAACAACAATGAAAAAACAAATATATAGAGAGAAATGTCCTCTGTAAAACCTATATATATTGAACTCTTGGTGTGGCACTGTAGGATCAGCACTGGACTGTGAACCAAATGGTCAGAAGTTCAAACCCACCAACTCAGAAACCCTATACAGGGATGCTATGAGTCAGATCGACTAAATGGCACTTAACAACAATGGCTAATGGTTGTGAGCATTTTTTCATATGTTTATAGATGGCATGAATGTTCTCTTTGGTGAAGTGTCTGTTCATGTCCTCTGCCCATTTTTAAATTAGATTATTTCCTTCTTGTTTTTTTTTTTTTTTTAAGGTTTTTATTGTGGATTGAGGCAGATTATCAGTTTTACAGTCAACAAATCATACACCTTGTTTCATTACAATGATTATAATCCCCTCCATGTACCATCAGTTAACAGTATTTCTCTCTATTC
>NW_006408538.1:5729204-5739670 GCF_000296735.1 Chrysochloris asiatica
AAGATCCATCTGATGTCAGCAGATATTCCTCTTCCACATTCTCATCTGAATCTGGCCTGAACCTCTGGCAGTTCCTTGTCAATGTACTATTGTAGACATTAAAAATTATCTTTGCAAAATTTTACTCGCTTGTGATAGTAATGATACTGTCCAATGATTTCTGCATCCCATTGGGTCGCCTCTCTTTGTAATGGATAGTTTTCAACCTGCTGGCCAAGTAGCTGTTGTCCAAATTTGTTGGCACAGATGAGTGCCTCCAGTGCTGCCTCAGTTTGTTGAAATTTTCAGTTTGCATTCTATAAGTTTCCAGAACCGTGTTTTTTACTAATATGTCAGTGCACACTGGACTTCTTCCTTCAGTCCCATTAGCTCTTGATCATATGCTACCTCTTGAAATTGTTTGAACATTGAACATTACTTTTTGATACTGTGACTCTTTGTATTCCTTCCATCTTCTTTTGATGCTATCTGCATCATCAGTCTTTTGCCCATAGAATCCTTAAATATTATAAGTTGAAGCTTGAATTTTTTCATCAGTTCTTTCAGATTGAGAAATGCTGAGAGTGGTCTTCTGTTTTGGTTTTTTACTTTCAGATTTGTGCACATTTCCTTATAATATTTGACTTTGTCTTCTTGAGATGCCCTTTGAAATTTTCTGCTCAGCTCTTTTACCTCCTCATTTCTTTCATTTGCTTTAGCATTTTTATTGTTGTTGTTGTTAAGTACCGTGGAGTCAGTTCCGACTCATAGCGACCCTGTACAGGGTTTCCAAGGCTGTAAATCTTTACGGGAGCAGAAAGCCTCCTTTTTCTCCTGCAGAGCAGCTGGTAGTTTTGAACTGCTGACCTTGCGGTTCGCAGCCCGATTCGTAACCACTATGCTACCAGAGCTCCTTTAGCATCTTAATAGTGGCAAGTAAGTTTCAGAGTCTCTTCTGACATCCATTTTGGTCTTTTATTTTTTCATTGTCTTCTTAATGACCTTTTGCTTTTTTCCTGTATGATATTCTTGATTTCATCCCACAATCCTTCAGGTTTTCAGTCATTAGTGTCTAATGCATCAAATCTGTTCTTTAGATGATCTCTAAATTCAGGTGGGGTATATTCAAAGTCTAATCTGTGTAGAACTTGTTTTTGTTTATGGTTTTCAATATGGGTCTTTTTTCATTATTCTGTAAATGATTTCCAGTTATTAAAGAGACTATCTCTTCCCCATTTAAAGTGCTTTGGCATTTTGTCAAAGATCAGCTGAGCGTAAGTGGATGGATTTACTTCTGGTTCTCAATTCTGTTTTATTGACCTATGTGTGTTTTGATGTATCAATACTACACTGTTTTGATTACTGTGGCTGTGTAGTAGGTGCTAAGATTGGGAAGTGAGAGGTGTCCTACTTTGTTCTTCTTTTTTAGTAATGCTCTGCTTATCTGAGTTCTCGTTCCTTTTCATATAAAGTTAGTGATTATTTTTTCTATCTCTTTAAAGAATGATGTTGAAATCTGGATTGGGATTACATTATATCTATAGACTGCTTTTGAAGTCCCGGTGTGGCTCTGTTGGCTAATGCGCTGGACTGTGAAGCTGTTTGAACCACAAGATCGGTGGTTCAAACTCACCAGCTGCTCCTTGGAAACCCTATTCAGGGTTGCTATGGGCCAGCACTGAGTCAACAACACTTAACAACAACAACATAGATTGCTTTGAGTGTTGACATTTTAACAAAATTAAATCTTCTCATCCATGAGCATGGAGTCCTGGTGTGGTGCTGTAGACAAGCACTTGACTACAAGGTCAGTTTGAACCACAAGGTTGTAGGTCCAAACTCACCAGTCACTCCTCAGAAACCCCAGACAATGTCACTATGAGCCAGAACTGACTCGATGGCACTTAACAGCAACAACATCCACTAGCATGGTATATTCTTCCATATTTGGAGTTCTCTTTTGGTTTCTTGTAATAGTGTCTTTTTTGTATAGGTTTTTTTGTTTCTCTGGTTAAATTTGTTCCAAGTATCTCATCTTTTGGATGGTTATTGTAAATAGTATTGTTGTCCTGGTTTCCTCTTCAGAGTTCTTTTGCTAGTTTAAAGGAATTTGACTGATTTTTATATGTTGCTCTTGCACCTTGCCAATTTGCTGAGTCTTTCACTGAGTTCAATTAGTTTCTTTCTGAAACAATCTGTAGTTTTGTTTTTTGCTGTTGTTGTTGTTGTTATAAGACATCTATTACTACCTTTAAAAAATTAACAAACAAAACCCAAAATAAAACACTGTCCAGCAAGAATGAAGAGAAGCAATAATGGATAATTGTTAAGACAGTTGGATTAACTTGTCACGTTAAATTTCACCTCTTGGATAAGTTCTGAGGTTGAGAATGTTGAGTAGAAATGAGATCTACAATCAAGAGACATATGTAGCTGAAAAGCAGTAGGAATCTACTAGACAGGTGAGAGTTTAAAAGGCTGAGGAGTAAGTTACAAATATTCCATTTCAGCTTAGTCTGCATTATGTGTAGATAGTCAAATAATTTGTGAAATGAGTTCAGTAGAAACTATCATGAAGAGTTAAAGAATATTTTAAAAACGTAACAGAAGGTGGCAAATTATAACTGATTATTTTTTTATGCAAATTTAATGAATTAATCTTTGTCATCATGGAGTGTATGGACATTAAACAATCAAAACAAAATGTGACACAATATACTACATAGACCGTAAAGCTTTGGTAAGAATGTTGTGGTTGTTATGTGCCGTGGAGTCGGTTCCAACTCATAGTGACCCTGTACAGGGTTTCCGAGCCTGTAAATCTTTACAGGAGCAGAAAGCCTCATCTTTCTCCCACGGAACAGCTGGTAGTTTCGTATTGCAGATCTTAAGGTTTGCAGCCCAATTTGAAACTACTACACTACCAGTAAAGATTTACAGCCTCAGAAACCCTGTGCAGGGTCGCTATGAGTCGGAACCGACTCCACGGCACTTAACAACACTACCAGAGATAAGAATAGATCATTGTAAATAAACGTTGGTAAAATAGCATCCCATCCTCCTCCTTCTCTCCAGATTCTTCTACTTCAGCTAAAAGTGTTAGATACAAATGCTGTTGTTGTTAAGTGCCTATACAGTGATTTATAGGATTTCTGAGAGTGGCTGGTTGGTTTGAACTGCTGACCTAACAGTTATCAGTCCAGTGCTTACCCTACAGCACAACTCCAGGGCTTGGATAACTAGAGGTATCTTCTTTGCTTTTTCTCAATCATTTGCAAATTCTATGAAGGTTTCTGAAATGAAAGCGAATAACAGGATTTTCTTTTTCATTAAAAAAAAAAAGGTGAAAACATTCTGGAAGGTTCATTTATTCAGAAATACTTTCCCAGGAGCTCTGGAGAGAGAGCAAGTTTCAAAATTTTGGGGGGTTTATATTAATCATTTTATGGTGTTCTTTGACAAATTTGTAAAACTCTAGATATGAACCTATCTAATTAGTTTCTTCGCTTTGAAAAATATGTCTGAGTCCCCAATTCATGGTCTTAAAAATGAATACATGATTACCTTATAAGCTTTCATACTCACTGATTTGTAAAGGAGAAAATGCAGGGAGTCAGCTTTGCTTAAATGGAATGAACTTTCACAATTGAATCCTTTTTTGGGTGTGTGCTTCCTGAATCACTATGATGGCTGTGTTCCCAAGGTAACGGGAAAAGCAGAGGGTGGTGTTGCAACATATAACCGATGGGAATGGAAATGTAAGTCTGAGTATAAAATTGAAGACATCTGTAGGAACAATGAAAATGCATGACACAACATCTAGTGCCTTGAACCAAGTGAAACACCCAGGTCTTTCCTGGAAAACTTCCATACTGATAGCTGTCTCCCTGGTTTAGTGATAGCATAAAAGAAAGGGCTGAGCCAGCCTGGATTACTCAAGCATGAGAAACGGATTAAGACTTCCCAATTTTGTCACTCATTTAAGAATAGTTTTTCACACAGAACTATCTAGTTGGTTATTTGGTGCTGTAGGATAAGCACTAATTTGCAAGCTCAGCAAATCAAAACCACCAGTTGCTCCATGGAAACCCTATACCGGTTAGCTGTGAGCCTGAACCAACTTGACAGCACTTTAGCAACACCAGCAATTGTTCTGAGCAATGTTTGTAAATTTAGTGCCTCTTGGTCATGGGGTGATTGCTGAGACCCAGATGAGCTTTGAATGGGTTAAATATGATGAGTGTGAAAAAACCTCCATATACTCACTGAATATTTAAGGAAAGAGTTTAGTCTGTGAAAAGCACTAGACTGAGACTTGTAGATACATAGCAAAAAAACTCTGACTGACAATCAGGAGACTTTACTTATAGTTTCACTTCTGCTACTAATGCTCCTGACCAAATCATATCAACTCCCTGGACAGTCTTCTATTCTCAAAGATAAGGGCAGGCGAGCCGGCCTGCATGGTCTGCCCTGTTTAGAATGAGATCAGATTTAGAAGGTCTCTAGGTATGAAAGAAAGGATGAGACCTTTGTACAGATTCTCAACAGTTGCATTAACAAATTATGTGATATTTAAAATATATATAAGATATTAAAGAATTAAACATTAGTCATATTATAAGACAAAATAAACTGCCAAGTAAAGATGGTGTGAATACAGGCATAACATTCTGATCCCTCCTGAACTTCCACTTACACATAATGTTACTTTAAGGCATGAATTTACATGACATGGAGAACACGACAGTCTCCCCAGATTGAAGAGTTAGACCCTTCCTAAAAGTCACACATAACAGGAACTTCCCAGTTGATTTCTTCAGAAATCCAGATTTAGCTTGTATTTTGTTTCTTATGCCAATGGGAATCCATTTTAGAAGCTGGAAGGCAGAGGCTGAAGTAGGCATTGGCTGAGGAAACCTGAGAAAGACAAGCCTGAAATTAACATGAAGAAAAGATGAGGAACAATGAGATTTATTCCACACAACCAGGAAGAACCTTACGATTGGTGGCATTGGTTACCCCAGGAAGTGGGGGGAGGAGTGCTGTGGTAGATTCAGGGACTAAGTTAAAATGGACTTTTAAGCACTAATTAGAAAAGGTCCCTAGATCCTTTTTTCTACTCTATGCTACTCCTATTCGGAGATGCCTCCATTTCCACCACAGCAGGAGTGTGAATGTTTATTCTCTGGAGATGATAAAAACAGTCTGTGAGCTGAAGGAAATGGAACTTTGTCTATTGAGAGCTATGTATACCATATGTGAAAGAAGAAAATTAAGTAAATATGTATTTATTACTAGAGTGCAGAGTAAATCATTGGTAGAATTCTTGCCTTCTATGCAGAATACTGGTATTGGAGAAGAATATTAAAAGTACCATGGACTGCCAGAAGAACAAATAAATCTGTGTTGGAAGAAGTGCAGCCAGAGTGCTCCTTGGAATCCAGGATGGCAAGACTTTGTCTCTCATACTTCAGACATATTATCAGGAGGGACCAGTCCCTAGAGAAGGACATCATGCTAGGTAAAGTGGAAGGTCAACAAAAAAGACGAAAACCACCAATAAAATGGATTGGCACAGTGGCAGTAGCAATGGGCTCAAGTTTGACAATGATTGTAAGGACAGCACAGGAATGGGCAATGTTTCCTACTGTAGTGCATAAGGTCACTATGAGTTGGTACCAACTTGACGGCTCCTAACAGCAACAGTGCGGAAGACCGGAGTCCTGGTGTGGTTCTGTAGGGTAAGTACTAGACTGTTAACTGCAAGCCTGGCAATTCAAACCCACCAGTTGTTCCTCAGAAACCCTATACAGGGTCACTATAAATCTGGACCGACTCAATGGCGATTAACAACAACATCAACAATGAAGAAGCACCAGATTTGGTTCCTAGTCAATGCATATCCTAAGTAGTCACTACTATCTGTCAGTGGAGTCTTGGGTGTTGCTGTGATGCTGAACAGATTTTAGAAGAGCTTCCAGGCTAAGAATGAACAGAAAGAAAGGTTTAACCAAGTCATCCAATGAAAACCTATGGATGACAAAGATGTGATCCCATTGTGCAAAAGGTCACCACGAGTTGTGGATGGATTTAATGTCAGATAACAACACTGATTGCTTGCTGAACCTCCCCCTCCCCCAAACCTCTTCATCTACTCAACTCCCTAAATAATGGCAACCAAGCTTTTCCCTCGGGAAAGAGAGTAAAAGAAAAGTATCTGCAGAATTTCACCAGCCATAGAAGAAAAAACTGAAGTACGGCAGAGATTTCCCCACAAAAGATCCAGCCACATTATCCTACATGGAAGACTCAGATCTACTATATATAAAGCTTTATCTACGTGATCAGAACTTCCAATCAACATTTCCCCCCTCATCATTAAAAGTGAGCAGACATCAAGGATTACCAAATAACCATACAAAGTGTCTAACATAAAAACTAGGAACTAAAATAAAAGAAAAAGTATCTTGGAGGAACAACAGTTATTCAGAGAAAAGATAATTTCATTAATAATCATCTGAGAGGACAATACATTGCATCTGTAAAACAGGAGTGAGATTCTTAAAAGGGAAATATTTAGAGAAAATGAAAACTTCCTGGATATTCAAAACATAATTATAACAATGACAACACAACAGAAGAGGTATTATAAGATACAGTTGAGCAATTGTTAGAGAAAGTAAAGCAATAAATAAATAAATAAAGTGTGTGTGTGTTTGTGAGAGAGAGAGAGAGAGAAAGGGGTGGGGAGGGAGAGCAAGAAATTGAAGAAATGAGAAGAGTAAAGAACCAGGGGAAGGAAATCTGAATAAAAGAATAGTAGTAAGAGAGGAAACAGAAGGTAGTAAATCATCAGTAAGGTAATTTAAGACCTTTTCCAAGACTAAGTAATATGAATTTCACAAATTGGTCAATGAATGCCCAGCGCAATGGGTTGAAAGAGCTTCACACCAAGAAACAATGGAGACAGAGACCTTCAAAATCTGAAAAATAAATTATTTCTACATTAGAATTTTATGTTCAAACAAGATATTAATGAAGTATGAAGGCAAGGTATTTTCAGATGTACCAGACTCAAAACATTTATTTTCCAAAAGTAATTTATCAGAAGCTGTGAGAATATATATTCCTCCCAAATGAATGGGTAAATGAAAAAAGAGGAAGTAATAGGATACAAAAAACAGGATGCGCAAGTCAGGGAGACATGAAGGGACTCTCCAGCATGTCCAGGGAGTTCCCAGGGTGACAACTGTGCAATAGGCTTAAAGTCCAGATTGGAGCAGTGTGACTCAAGGCACATATGTCATTAACATCTTGACCTAAAAAGGGCTGAGTGAGCCTGGCCTAGATGACTACCTGTACTTGGCTTTCCTGGACCTTGAGTGTTTTGGCACTTTCCCTGCTAGATATGCTCTGCTGGAATTTATTCTTGAGAACTAAAGATTGGCCTAGGTGAGATTGTTATTATTGTTGCTCTCAAGTGCCGTCGAGTTGGTTTTAACTCATAGCAACCCTGTTTAGATCTTCTGCCTATCTTGCGGTTCAAACTGACCTTGCCATCCAGTGCTTTATCCTACAGCACCACACCAGGACTCCATTGTTGTTATTGTTGCTGTTATATGCTGTAAAGTAGGTTCCAACTCATAGGGACTCCATGTACAATACAACAAAGCACTCCCAGTCCTACACCATTTTCACAATCATTGTGGTGTTTGAGCCCATTGTTCAAGCCACTCAATCCTTCTCATTAAGGCTCTTCCTCCTTTTCATGGACTCTCTATTTTACCAAGTATGATAGATATCCTTCTCTAAGAACTGTTCCCCACTAATAACATGTGCAAAGTAATATGAGAACAGGTCTCACCATCTTCGTTCCCAAGGAACATTCTGGGTATGATTTTGCCAAGACACACTTGTTTGTGGCAATTTGTGGTATCTTCAGTATTGTTCACCAACACCATAATTCAAAGGCATTAATTCTTTCTTATTCATTGTCCAACTTTCCCTTGAATGAGACAATTGAAAATACCATGGCTTGGGTCAGGCACACCCTAGCCCTCAAAGTGATATCTTTGCTTTTTAACATTTTAAAGAAATAATTTATAGCAGACTTGCCCAATACAATACATTATTTGATTTCTTGGGCATTGATTATGGATCCAAGTAAAATGAAATCTTTGATGTTTATCATGATTTTCATCATGATAAATGATATTTGTCATGAAACATTTATATCATGATATTTTCATGAGTTGTGAGGATTTTTGTTTTCTTTATGTTGAGGTGGAATCCATAGTGAAGGCTGCTGTAGTCTTTGTTCTTCATCAGGAAGTGTGTCAAGTCAGCAAACAAGGTTGTGGCATTTGCATATGGCAGATTGAATCTTCCTCCAATCCTGATACTACATTCTTCTTTAAATATTTCAGTTTCCTGGATTATTTGCTCAGCAAAAAGATTGAATAAGTATGGTGAAAAGATAGAACCCTAACATACACCTTTCTTGTTTAAAAACAATATAGTATCCCCTAGTTTTGTTCTAAGGACTGCCTCTTGATCTAGGTACAAGTTCTGAATGAACACGATCAAAGGGCTCTGGAATTTCCACTCAAGATGAGATTAGAAATAACAAATGCAGATCATATTTCTGATTGATGTACTTGGTCCATGCTGTTGTTGGTGCTAGTTGTTACAAAAGCAATTCAAACCCATGGCAGCCCCATGTGTGCAGACTACAGTTGTTGCACAGAGTTTTCAAGGCTGTGACCTTTTAGAAGCAAAGCACAGAGTCTGTATGCCAAGGCACCTCTGGGTGAGTTTGAACCACCAACCAGTACATTAGTAGTCAAATGCTTAATCATTTGTGAGATTCAATGACTTCTCAGTCCCTGCTCCCACTCACAGCCATTGAGTTGATTTTTACTCAGCAACCCTATGTTGCTGTTGTTGTAAAAGTGCTGTTGAGTCGGTGCCGACCCATAGCGATCCTGCATAGGGTTTCCGAGGAACAGCTGGTGAGCTTGAACCACTGACCTTGCAGTTCATATGGCTTTGCAGTCTGGCACATTAACCCACAGCGCCACACCAGGACTCCCAGTAACCCTATAGGACCGGGTGAGCTTGCTGCATAGAGCTTCTAAAGTTGTAAATCTTTAAGGAAGCATCTTTCTCCGCAGAGCAGCTAGTAGGTTTGTTCTGCAGACCTTTCAATTATTAAACCAATGCTTAACCTGCTTCACCACCAGGACTCTGTCTATGCTACTCACTGTCAAATGTCCCAAATGTGGTGAGTCCAATGTTTTCAGCACTCACTCAGGGTCTGGCTTTGGTAAACTCTCTCCATTTGGTAAAGTATGACCACCAATCAAACTATAACTGTACTTGTCTAAATCTCTTTTATGCTAAACATTGTTTTTGGGAAATTTATCCATTTTATACATTTACCTCTAGTTCATTTACTAAAAGAGTAATACAGTTTTATATTAGTAGAATATACTGTAACTTATTCATCTGCTCTCCTATGGTGGAACTTTTAAGTCATGTACTTTCTTTGCTATTACAAAAAGGCTGCTATGAATATTTTTGCACATTTCCCTGTGAGCATGTGCAAGTGTTTCTAACTGCTAGAATAATTTTTTAGAAGGACCAACATGAGGTTGGTCATTGTGAGGTTGAGACTAAAGATATCCCAAGTGTCCTAGTTTTCCAAGATGGTATGTTGTGGTTAGGTGCTACTGAGTCAGTTCTGATTCGTAGCAAACCTACATACAATAAAACAAAACTTTGCCTGGGCCTGCACCATCCTCATAATTGTTGTGATGTTTGGCTCCATTGTTGTTGCCACTGTGTCAGTCCATCACTATTTTGTTGATACGCATTACCAAACATGATGTCATTCTGCAGGGACTGGTCTTTCGTGAAACATGTTCAGCGAAACTTCTTATAATAAAAACTATGGTGGGCCAATGACTTCCTCATTGCAAATACATTTTTCTTCAACAACATAAAAAGCACTATACACCTAGACCTCACCAGGGGGAATACACAGGAATCAAATTGACTACAGAATGTGGGAAGAGACAATGAAGCTCAGTATCATCAGCCAAATCAAAGCCAGGGGTAGAATGTGGGACAGACCATCATTTATTCACATTCAAGTTCAGACTAGTGCTGAATAAAAAGAAAACAAGTCCACAAGAGCCAAAATCTGACCTTGAGTATATCCCACTTGAATGTAGAGACTATCTCAAGAACAGGTATAATGACCAAAAACCAAAAGACTTGTGGGGCAACATCAAAAACAGCATGAAGAAAGCAAAATGTCATAAAAGAGAAAGGAAAGAAGGAAAAGACCAAAGTGTATGTCAGAAAAACTCTGAAACTTGTTCTCCAGCATAGAGAAGCTAAAGTAAAAGTATGAAATGAGGAAGTCAAGGAGCTGAACAGAAAATTTCAAAGGGAAGCTCAAGAAGACAAAGTAAAGTATT
>NW_006408538.1:5739770-5740878 GCF_000296735.1 Chrysochloris asiatica
TTCTTGTTGAGGTGTTGAAATGTTCTATAATTTTTAGACAGTAGTTGCTTGTCTGATAAGTAATTGTCCCAATTTTTTCCCCAAGTCTATGGGTCCTCTTTTTGCTATTTTGGTGAAGCATGAGTGTCTAATTTTTAGGACATCTATTTTGTCTTGTGCTGTTTGTGTGTTTTCAGCTATGTTTGATAATGTATTTATGCCATGTATCAGAGTCCCTAAGTTTGTCTCTATTTTTTCACTGATGATTTTTATGGCGCTAGGTTTTGCATTTAAATCTCCAATCTATGTGTTGTTGTTATTGTTAGGTGCCATTGAGTTCATTCCTACCCACAGAAACCTTATTTACAACAGAATGAAACACCTCTTGCTCCTGTGTCATTATTCTCACAACTGCTGCTACACTCGAGCCCATTGTTGCTGCCACTGTGCCAAACCGTCTTGTTGGGAGTCTCCCTCCTTCTCACTATTCCTCCACTTTACCAAGAACGATATCCTTCTTCAGGGACTGGTCCCTACTGATAATATATCCAAAGTATGAGAGATCAAGTGTGGCCATCTTGGTCTCTAAGGAGCTTTCTGGCTATACTTCTTCCAACACAGATTTGTTTGTTCTTCTGGCGGTGTTGGTCCTTTTGATATTCTTCTCCAACGTCATAACTCAAATGTATCAATTTTCTATGGTTTTCCTTATTTATTGTACAACTTTGACGTGCATATGAGACTATTGAAATTACCATGGTTTGGGTCAGGCACACCTTAGTCCTCAAATTGACATCTTTGCTCTTGAACACGATAACTAGGTCTAGTGCAGCAGATTTGCCTGTTGCAGTACGCCATTTGATTTCTTCAATGCTGCTTCCATGAGTGTTGATAGTGGATTCAAGCAAAATTAAGTCTTTGACAACTTCTATCTTTTCTCCATTTATCCTGATGTTATTTATTGGTCCAGTGGTGAGGATTTTTGTTTCCTTTACATTGAGGTGCAACCCATACTGAAAGCTGTGACCTTTGATCTCCTTCAGTAAGTATTTTAAGTCCTTTTCCCTTTCAACAAGCAAGGTTGTATCACCTGTGTATCACACATTGTTGGAGTTTTCCTCCAGTCTGG
>NW_006408538.1:5745966-5748557 GCF_000296735.1 Chrysochloris asiatica
CCATCAATTGCTCCATGGGAGAAAGATGAGGCTTTCTGCTCGCTCAAAGACTGACAGCCTTGGCAACCCTTTACAAGGCCACTAAAAGTTGGAACTGAATCGATGACACTTAGCAACAACAATACTGGTAAAATATTGAATGATGCAGGAAGCATCAAAAGAATATGGAAGAAAAACACAAAGTCACTGTGCTAAGAAACAATTGGTTGATGCTCGATCATTTCAAGAAGTAGCATATGATCAAGAACTGATGGTACTGAAAGAAGTCCAAGTTGTACTGGAGGTATTGGTGATTAAAAAAAAAAAAAAAGGTTGCAGGAATAGATGGAATTCCAATTAAACTATTTCATCAAATTCATGCAACTCTGAAGGTACCCACTTGTCTTGCCAAGAAATTTGGAAAACTACTACCTGTCTAATCAACTGGAAGAGATCCATATTTGTGTCTATCCCAAAGAAAGGTGACCCAACAGAATGGAGAAATCATCAAGCAATATCATTAATAATCACATAAAAGTAAAATTTTGTTGAAGATAATTTAAAAATGGTTACAGCAGTACATTGACAGGAAGGTGCCAGAAATTCAAGCCAGATTCAGAAGAGAACATGGAATAAGAGATATTATTGTTGACATCAGATGGATCTTCGTTGAAAGCAGAGAATGTCAGAAAGATGTTTACTTGTTACTTCTTGACTATGCAAAGGCATTCAATTATGTGGATCATAACAAACTATGTTTAATATTGGGAAGAATGGGTATTCCAGAATAGGAAATTGTGCTCATGAGGAACCTGTACATAGACCAAAAGGTAGTAATTTGAACAGATATTGACTGGGGGCATTGAATGGTTTAGAATCAGGAGAGGTGTGTTCCAGGGTTGGGTCTTTCCACAAAATGTATTCAATCTGTTTG
This sequence comes from Chrysochloris asiatica, assembly GCF_000296735.1. Lineage (NCBI taxonomy): Eukaryota > Metazoa > Chordata > Mammalia > Afrosoricida > Chrysochloridae > Chrysochloris > Chrysochloris asiatica. The sequence goes on from NW_006408538.1 coordinate 5,746,880, forward strand.
CTGAGCAGATAATCTGAAAGACTGGACTATATGAAAAAGAATGTGTCATCAGAATTGGAGAAAGATTCATTAACAACCTGAGATATGCAGATGAGACAACCTTATTTACTGGAATCGAAGAGGACTTAAAATACTTACTGATGAAGATCAAAGATCACAACCTTCAGTATGGATTGCACCTCAATGAAAAGAAAACAAAAGTCCTCACAATTTGACCACTATCATAATAAAAGGAGAAAAAAATTGAAGTTGCCAAAGACTTCATTTTGCTTGGATCTACAATCAGCATTTATAAAAGCAGCATTCAAGAAATCAAAAGTTGTACTACAGTAGTTAGGTACATTTGCTACAAAAGACCTCTTTAAAATGCTAAAAAGTAAAGATGTCCTCTTTGAGGACTAAGATGTGCCTGACTCAAGTCATTGTGGTTTTCATCATCTCATGTGTGTATGAAAGTTGGAAAATGAATAAGGAAGACCTGAGAAGAATTAATGCATTCTGAATTATGATGTGGTAGAGTATTGAAAGTACCCTGGGCTGCCAGAGGAACAAAGAAATCTATCTTAGAAGTACTGCCAGAATGCTCCTTAGAAGCAAGATGACAGGACTTCATCTTTCATTCATGGATGAATATGTAGTTAGAAGGGATCAGTTTCTGAAGAAGGATAAAGTGAAGGGTCAAAAAAGAGAGAAAGAATTCCGGCAAGATGGATTGACACATGGCTCCAACAATGAACTCAAGCACACCAATAGTTATGAGGATGGTTTAGGACTGGGCAATATTTTGTTCTGTGCATTTGGTTGCTATTAGTTGGAACCAACCGGACAGTGCCTAACAGCAATAAAAGACACCAGAAAGCATTGCACTTCGAGATAGATCTTGAAATGCTGTTTTTGACAATGAATGTGATGTCATTCCTCTTCAATTTGGTATTCCTGACATAGTAAACCATATGATTGCCTGACTCTGAATGACCAATATCTGTCCATTTCACCTCACTAATGCCTAGGATATGATTTTTTTTTTTTTGCATTCCACTTCAGTTTTGATGACTTCCAATTTTCCTAGGTTCATATTTGATACACTTTGCGTTCTGATTATTAATAGATGCTTGTAGCTGTTTCTTCTTATTTTGAGTTGTGCCCATCATCAAATTAATGTCCTGAAAGCTTTGCTCCATCCACACCATTAAGGTTGGTTCTACTTTGAGGAGGCAGCTCTTAGTCCGTTATATTTTGAGTGCCTTCTAACCTGAGGTGTTCATCTTCAGGCACTATTATCAGAAATGTTCTGCAGCTAATCATAAAGTTTTAGTGGCTACCGTCTCAGAAATTATTTGATGTTCTTCTTCCTAGTCTGTGTAAGCTAGAACCTCTGCTGAAACCTGTCCATCGTGGATACCCCAATGATATTTAAAATACTAATGGCATAGCTTTTAGTATCACAGCAACACATAAGCCACCACAGTATTTCAAACAAACAGATGAGTGGTGGCCAGGTGCTATACCACACCATAATCCCTCATATAAACCACCGCTCCTTCCCCTACATCCCAGGATTCTGCAATTCACTGCAACATCTCATAGAACCAGGAACCACCAAGGAAATGACTCTGAAGCTGTGGAAGCTGTCAAGTCTAAAATCTGTTGTTTAAAAGCCAGTTTGGAGGATTCTCCT
>NW_006408538.1:5749243-5770956 GCF_000296735.1 Chrysochloris asiatica
AATATCATAGGCATATTCTCTAATATTTTCTTATAAACATTTTAGTAGTTTGCTTTTTCTACTTTAAGGACCTGAAATTGCATCTAGTTTGAAGTAGTAACCCAGTGTTTTTTGTATGCATAACCATTTGTCCAAGCACTGTCTATTGGGATCAGTACTCACTGATCCAGAGCCCCATCACATAGATGCATCAGGTTTCTGTACTTGGGGGAGTCTAATTTAAGCTCACTCCATTGTGTTCCACAGATGTCTTTGTACCTTTAATTACTATGATATTATTATAAAATTTGATAATTGGTAGAACACAAATTGGTAATTGGTCCATGCTTTTTGCCATAAGCTCTCACATGGGTACAGAAGCATAAAAGCACTCAACTGGTTCTGCACACTGAGGTTGGTCAAAGAGAAAGTGAACCAGACTTGTGGTGATTGGGTCTGGCTCAAGTTCTGTCTTACCTGATTATGTGACTTTGGGCAGGTCACGCTTCTGACTGAGTCTTATTTTTCTCATCTCCATAAGATCTTTTCCGGAAAATCCTGATGCCACTTTACCATTTTTACCACACTTCCAACCACCTACCCCTTCTGCTCAGTAAGCAGCCATATGGTGTGGAATTCATCACTGGAAAAGAATATCTACAAGCCCTGATTTTTAAAAATGTTTATCTTCAGGGGCTAACTGTATTATCAATTTCTTTTTCCTTTTAAAGTCTTCTCTGATTTTGTTAAATATCTAAGCTCAGAGGACAAAAAACTGTCACTGATTTCTCACAAATGTTCATCTACATTGTTCATACTTTCAGAAATAACTAGTTTTACATAAAGACTTCAGTTGGTCTCATTGAGGCTATAAAAATACATCTTCCTCTTTCCAAATGAACTGTTCTGAGCAGTGATATAAATTAATATTGGCACATCGGTATTTTTTTGGTCAGTTGGAATTAGAACCAGCAGAAATGTTCCTGCCTTTTAAAAGCAAATTAGTTCTATAGTGACTTGCTGTAACTACGTGCTTTATGCTAAGAACTGGATTCATTCATTTACAATTACAAAACATGTACTTAATTAGATGGTGAATGTAATTATTCATAGTACTGAAGGTATAACTTCTTCAAAACTGAGTTCCTTTAAAATATTACTTATTAATAAATAGTACCTAGCAAGACAGGTATGATGAAATTGGAATTTATTGATTTGGAAGGGACCTTATAGGGAATCTATGAATTTTAAAATGAGAAAGTTAAGCCCATGATTTATTCAAAGATTCCGTTGAGTATTGTTGTTGTTGTTGTTGTTAAGTGCTGTCAAATTTGCTCTGATTCACAGCGATCCGGTATTGTGTTTCTGAAGAACAGCTGATGAGTTTGAATTGCCAATCGATCTTGTGGTTAGCAGTCCAGTGCTTATCCTATAATGCTACACCAGGAGTTAATTTCTTGGATATACTATATTAAATTTATATGAACAAGCTACTTGAACACCCACTTTCAACATCTATGTAATGATGAAAGTATTTTTAAAAGATTGTATCTTACCACAAAAGGAAAAATATTGTATTATTTCACTATTATGAAACATTTAGAACTGGCAAATATGTAGAGATCAGAATATAATAGTGTTTACAGGGGGTGGAGGGGAAAGGGGCATTTTGTTTAGCTAGCACTGAGTTTCTGTTATAAGGATGGAAAATAATACATTGGATATTGCTGATTGTTGCCCAACATGTTGACGTAACTGGTTTCATTGAATTGTGCAAGTGACAAATGTTGAAATGTTAGCTGTTGTATTTTCTATATTTTTTACAAATAATAAAAAAAGATGATATCTTACACACCTGATAAATATGCTAAGGGCTCCAGAGCATGCTCTGACAAGTTGAGAGAACTGAGTTCATATCCTGCTACTGCCCCTCTTACTATTTTTTTCAATGTGATGATTTCTCACCTTTGGCTGTAGGCAACAAAATCCCTAATTTATTTTACACCAAAATGCATTAAATGGGGAAGAGATAGTCTCTTCAACAAATGGTGCTGGCAAAACTGAAAATCCATTTGCAGAAGAATGAAATAAGACTCATATCTCATATCATATAAAAAATGAACTGAACATGGATTAAAGACCTAAATGTAAAACCTTGACTGATAAATATCAATGAAGAAATAGGGAAAAACTTAGGGGCTCTGATTCATGGCACAAATACATTATCAAACATAACTGGAAACACATAAACAGCAGGAGACAAAATAGATGACTGGGACCTCCTAAAAATTAGATATTCAAGTACATCAAAAGATTTCACCAAAACAGTAAAAAGAGAACCTATAAGCTAAATGGGGTGAGGGGGAAATTGACAATGACACATGAGAGAAGAGACTGCTATCTAAAAATTTTAGAACACTTTAACACCTCAATAAGAAGACAAATAATCCAATTTAAAAATGGGCAGAGGTCATAAACAGGCACTTTACTCAAGAAGACATTCAGGCAACTAACACATGCTCACAGTCATGTGAAGAAAGGATCATGATCACTATTCATTAAAGAGATGCCAATCAAAACAACAATGAAATATCATCTAACCCAACATTAATAGCAAAATTCAAAGAAACAGAAAGCCGCAAATGCTGGAGAGGGTGTGGCCACTTTGGACCCTTCCTAGACTGTTTGTGGGACTGTAAAATAATGCAACCACTTTGGAAAATGGTATGACACTTTCTCAGAAAATTGGAAATAGAAAAATACTGTATGACCCAGCAATCTCTCTCCTTGGAATAGATCCTCAGGAAATAAGAGCATTGCAGCATTGTTCACAATAGCAAAAAGATGGAGACAGCCTAGATGCTCATTAGCAGAGGAATGGTTGAACCAACTTTGGTACAAACATACAATAGAATATTATGCAACAGTGAGGAATAATGATGAATCTGCAAAGCACCGTGATGGAACCTGGAGGACATTATACTGAGTGAAAATAGTTGGTAGCAAAAAGACAGATATTCTATGAAACCACTACTGTAAAAAGTCAAGAAAAGGTTTTCATTCTGTTCTAAACTTTCTGTGATGGTTATCAGGGGTAGGAGAGAAGGGAGAATTATTCACTGGGTCGAACATAGACACATGCCAACTTGGGTGTCGGGGAAAGCAGTTAAAAAGAAAAGGAAGGAAGAGAGAAAAAGGAAGGGTGGGGAGAAAAGGAAATTACTTTTTTTTTTTTCGTGTGCTGCAAGGGGAACAATGTATATTTATTTTCTCATTAACAAAAAAGCTCATATATTATTTTTATTTGAAACATGAAGGTCAGGTTACCACGACAACATCTTAAAAAAAAAAAAAAAAAAAAGAGTCTTAATCTCTTTTAAATGACAGGCCCAGGGTTATAAAATAAAAGGACTATGACTAGGCTTACCATTCTGAAATACCTAAACAGTCTGTGCCTTTTTTTTTTTTTTAAGCACAGAGGATTGATATATGAGAAGATTTATCCCCACGTTATTTGTAGCAGTGGTGGGGGTGTGGAAAGTTATATAGGGAACAGTATCAGAAGAATGAGGAGCTCTGGTAGCGTTGTAGTTATGAATTGGGCTGCTAACCTTGGGTACAGCAATTGGAAACTACCGACTGTTCCGCGGGAGAAAGATGAGGCTTTCTGCTCCCGTAAAGATTTACAGCCTCGGAAACCCTGTACATGGTCGCTATGAGTTGGAACCGACTCCACGGCACATAACCACCACCGCCATCAGGAGAATGTATAAGTAAAATGTGTTGGATGCACACTATGAGACGTTATTTAGCTGTTAAAAACGCCGAACGAGATGTACATAGTGTAACACAGATAGAGCTTAAACATATAGTCTGAAGTGAAAATAAGTAGGAACAATCCGTTTGATAGAACAGTATCACTTACTTAAATTCTAAACACGTACTTGAATATAAAGTAGCTGTATGAATTTTACAAAAAGAAACAAGATATTCAAATACATATATCAAAGTGTTCTATTTGGGGTGAGTATTGAATATGGAGATTAATAAAGAAAGGGGAGCAAAGAAATGAAAGAACTTGCATGGACCGGTGACGCTAGTGTGTCATGAACTGTGTGATTAACTCAGTCCGATGCACTTGAGGTCTTACCTTTAAAGTTCTTAATAATCTTCAGTTCAAGAAAGAGTGCTGTTTTTTTTGTTAAGTGCCATCCGTCAGTTCTGACTCACAGCGACCCTGAATAGGGTCTCCAAGGAGCGGCTGATCAAAATTATGGACGAGAGTGGTATGAAGTATCAATTTAAACTATGCATATATGAAACGGAAGCTTCCTCATACACATTTAAAATCATTGATCAAGTAACAAAAGATAAATTAAAGGAAACAATAAACATTCATTTGTTAGAGTCTCATCGTAAATTCATTTATGTGAATACAGGTCAGATTTGAATCTTGAAGAAATCGACATGTGATAATAATGAAAGGCTAAATGCTCTCAGCATTGGACACTCACCAGCTTCATTGTTTCTCTCATCTTTCAGTCAGATTATCTTCTGCTCTATTTTCCCTTGCCTGTTTCTTTATAACCAGCATTAGGCTTCCTCTTTCTTTGGCTTCTTTCTTGGCAGGCATATTGTTGATACATCTTTTAAACAAGTAAATACCTTTTCCCTGTTTTGGCCACACAATATAAAGTCTGTCTTTCTAGCTCTCTCACAAACATACGCACTCTCCTGAAAGTTTGAATAAAGCCACTCTAAATAGGTGCCAAAGACCCCTGGTAGTATAGGGGTGCTAGCCTGCTAACTACAAAGTCAGTTGTGGGAATCTACCAGCCACTCCTTGGGAGAAAGCTGAGACTTTCCTGTCCCTTAAAGATTTGCAACCTCAGAAACCCTATACAGGGTCACTATGAGCCAGAACCGTCTTGGTGGCACACAACCAACCAACCAACCAACAACAATAGATGCCAGACACCTGCTGTGGCACTGTAGGATCAGCACTGGATTGCGAACCACAAGGTCTGTGGTTCAAACCCACCAGCTGCTCCTTGGGAAACCTATAAAGTCTCTCTATGAGTTGAAAGCGAATCGATGGCACTTAACAGCAGTAAGTGTCAAAATCCTGGTGGGGCACTGTAGGATAAGCGCTGGACCACAAGTTTGTTCGAACTGCAAGGCTGGTGGTTCAAACTCTCAAGCTGTTCCTCAGAAACTCTATCCAGGGTCGCTATGAATCAGAACCTACTGGATGGCACTTAACAACAGCAACAAAAATGAAATTGAATTTAGAGGTAAACCCCGGTACCATCCAGCCCATTCTAACTGTAGTGATTTTATAGGGCCAGAGTAGTACTGCTTCTTAGGGTTTCTAAGACTGTAAATCTTTAAGGAGCAAACAGCTTCATCTTTCTCCAGTGGAGCGGCTCGTGGATTTGAACCACCAGCCTTGTGGTTAGTAGCTCAATTTGTAACCCACTGTTTTATTGTTGTTAAGTGCCACTGAGTTGATTGTCAACTCATTACAATACTGTATATGGTTTCCAAGAAATTGCTGGTGGGTTTGAACCTCTGACTTTGTGGTTTGCAAATCCAGTGCTTATTCTACAGCACCACACCAGGACTCCATACCATACCATACACAGTCTTTAATAATTCTTTATCTTGTTGTTGTTAAGGGTCTTCGAGTTGGTTCCGACTCATAGTGACCCTTTATGGGGTTTTTGAGGAACAACTGGTGGTTTTGAACTGCTGACCTTGTGATTCACAGTCCAATGCCAGCGGCACACCAGGAGTGCTTTGTTGTTGTTGTTGAATGGCTTTAAAATCACTGCTTATGTTCTGGATATTGTTATGTGCCCTGGTGTCGGTTCTGGATAATCAAGGTCAATTGTTAAGTGCTTGCTGGTTAATGGTATTTGTCAGATTATCCTTATTCTGTAAATAATGGTGTATTGTGTGGAGTGTGGAGTCCTGGTGTGGTGCTATAGAATAAATCCTAGAGTGCAAGGTCAATTTGAATGGCAAGGTTGCTTCAAACTTAACAGCTGCTCCTTGGAAATCCTATACAGCATCATTATGAGTCTAAGCCAACTCAATGGCACTTACAACAATTGTGTTGAGTATCACAGTTCTTTCTCTTTTCCTCCTCATTCTTACAAACGCTAGCATGAAGCAGCAGTCACTCTGGGCAATGTAGAATAATTTGGGTTAAAGGGAAGAGTTGAAGAATCATAGTCCCCTTTGTTAGAAGGCCGGCTCTCCCCAGCTCTATATTGCTGATTGCAGAGAACCGCCATATACAACTCTGCTAGCTCTTGCACTACAAAAGTTTCTTAAAAGTTTTTTAACCTAACATATAACTTTCCCATACTAAAGTAGGGTTATTTCCCATGGTGATGTATGAAATGAGGCAAAGCTGATGAAAACTCCCCTCCACTCCCTTCCACTTTTCCCCTTAAAAATGTCCAACAGCCAAAAAACAAACACACCAGTCCTCTGGAATTATTCTTCTTGGCCTTGTAGCTAATGGAAAAAGTGAGCTTAAAAGAAATCTTGAAGGTAGAAGAGTCTTTAATTTAGGACATGATCATAAAACTTGAGAGTTGGAAGGTTCCATGAAGATTACTTAGTTCGTGTTTTGAACTTTCAGATGAGGAAATTAACCTGGCAAAAATCACAAAACCCAAAACTTGGCAGTTTCAGTACTGAGGAGGCTGTAATTTTAACCAAAATTAACCAGAATGAAAGTTCTATGCTTCCCAAATGTGGGCTATCTTGATTGCTTCTGTCTGAACCAAGATTATCTACCAGTATCTCTCTCTCATTCACAAGAGATGAAAACAATGTAAAACTCTGCCTCCACTCCATGAGGTTGGGAGTGGGGATGGAATCCTGATGGTGTAGTGGCTTACGCGTTGGGCTGCTAACTGCAGGATCAATAGTTCAAATCCACTAGTTCAATAGCAGAAAGATGAGGCTTTCCTGGTCCCTTCAAGATTTACAACCTCAGAAGCCCTATTCAGGGTTGCTATGGGTTGGAACCAACTCGATGGCACACAACAATGTACCCTAAGGGGCAATTCTATTCCCATCAATCAAAACTGACTTGGCAGACCCAACAACAACAAGAAGAAATTTGCTTATTGAAAGAGGGAGACTCATTGCCTCGTATAATAAAAAAGTCTAGGGAGAGACTTGGCTTCAGGTTCCCATGGTCGGGGGTTCAAATGATGTCAACAGAATCTAATTTCTCTGGCATGAATCTGCTCCACATTTTTCATTCTCAGACAGGTTCTTCCCTCATGTTTGAAAGACAATGGCATCAACTCTAATCTACTCTCAGATTCCAGTCTAATCTCTCTTTTCCAGAAGTTTCCATTATATTAACCCTGACTGGGACCATTCATGTCCATGAACCAATCATATTTATGATATAGTGAGAATTAGTATTTAAATGATGGGAAGAAAATGAATACACATGTGTCCTTTATTGTTTTCTAACTAACAAGTATACAGCATGTACTTTGCCTGGTTTTTCTAAGAAATTAATAAATATTAACATATTTGATCATCTTTTAACCCAATTAGATGTTGTTGTTGTTGTTAGGTGCCATCGAGTCGGCACCGACTCATAGCAACCATATGCACAGCAGAATGAAACACTGCCTGATCCTGGGCCAACCTCACTACTGTTGCCACGCTTGAGTCCATCAATGCTGCCACTTGGCCAATCCATTTCGTTGGGGGTCTTCCTCTTTTTCTCTGACCCTACACCTTACCAAACATGATATCCTTCTCCTGCAACTGGTCCCCACTGACAATATGTCTGAAGTATGAGAGACGACGTTGGACCACCTTGGCCTCCAAGGAGCACTCTGGCTGCACTTCTTCCAAAACAGATCTATTGGTTCTTTTGGCAGCCCATGGCACTTTCAATATTCTCCTCCAACACCATAACTCAAAGGCATCAATTCTTCTATGGTCTTCCTTATTCACTGTCTAGCTTTCGCATGCATATGAAGTTATTGAAAATACCGTGGCTTGGGTCAGGTGCACCTTAGTCCCCAAGCTGCCATCTTTGCTCTTCAACACTTTAAAAAGGTCTTGTGCTGCAGATTTGCCTAATGTAATACGTTGTTTGATTTTTTGACTGCTACTTCCATAAGTGTTGATAGTTGATCCAAGAAGAATGAAGTCCTTGCCAACTTCAATCTTTTCTCCATTGATAAGAATGTTGTTTCTTGGTCCAGTGGTGAGGATTTTTGTTTTCTTTACATTGAGATGTAATCCATACCTTAGGCTGTGCTCTTTGATCTTCATCAGTAAATGTTTTAAGTCCTCTTCACTTTCAGCAAGCAACCCATTGAGATAGGTACTATTTTATCTCATTGAATCCAACGAGTAGGTCCTATTATTATCTCTATTTTAGAAATTAGAAAAACCACCTTATACAGAGGTTAAGTAATGTACCCAAAGCCACCCAGCTAGGAACATGTGTGCAATTCCAGTCTTGGCAATCTGGCCCCCGAATACCTGTCCTTTTGCCATTTATAGGTAATTTCATTCTTTATCTAGAACAACAACCTTCTTGACTACAGCAGTTTACAAAGTTGGAACTAACTGTGGCTGTTTTTTCTTCCTTTTGCTTGCTAGTTTGATTAATGGAAAGGGTAAGTGACTTCTCGAAGAAGGACTGACAGGACTTGAAGTAGGGGCAGATCCAGTACTTCGTGTGGAACAACTAATTCACAGTGCCCTGGGCTTCCTTTTTAAAGAGTTTGTGGGGCTCTTGTAGAATATGTTCCCATGCACACAGTATTGCTAATTCTGGGAACTGAGAAGATTTGCCAATAAGTTTCTTGGAGATGGATGGCTTCTTAAATGTCAAATGAAACATTGAGCAGTTAAATTGTGCTGTTTGTTTAAAATGTCAGGAAAAGCCATTATTTTTGCAGACAGAGTTTCATTGTGGTCTGATTTCAAGTCTCTGAAATGGCTCCTGTCTTTGAAAAAATTTCTTTTCTTATTTTGAAAAGCTGCTGATGTTTTGTCCAGAGAAGAGTGGTCTAAGAGGCAGTGCTAGCCTTTCAACACCCTCCTACTTATCTCCTCCAAGGGGCCTCCACCCCAGACAACCCAGACTTCCTGGAAAATCCATGGCCAGCTGCTAGCAACCTTCATACCCTCATTCCCTCCTATCCCAGTGGCAGAGCTTGGCATGATTTGTCCTCCAGAACTCAATTCCAGTTATGTTATTTTAAACTGTTTTTCTGCAGAGCACATTGGAGACTGGTAAACTAAAATTTCAAATTCAAGTAGAATTCTTTCTAGTAGACTAGTTGGTAGGCAAGAACCAAAGAAGAAGCAGGCCCAGCGGAGAGTTGGATTCTTGAGGCTTTAGGGCCTTTCTCTACATTGGACATTTTCATTCGGGCATTGTTAGGTGATTATTGTTGTTGTTAAGTGCCATCAAGTTGGTTCTGACTCACAGTGACCCTATCCAGGATTCCTAAGGAGTAGCTGGTGGGTTTGAACTGCCAACCTTGTGATTCATGGTCCAGTGCTTATGTTGCAGTGTCACACAGGAGTCATGACAGGTGATTAGGAACCTGAATTAAATCACCAAGAAGTAACCTATCATGTAAAGGCCATGGGTGATTAGTGCATTTGCCTGCTAATCAAAAGGTTAGTTGTTTGGGTCTAGTCAGGAGTCCCTCAGAAGAATGACTCGATGATCCATTTCTGAAAAATCTGCCATTGCAAACTCAATGGTGTTGTCCTTGGACACACTTGGAGTCATTATGAGTTGAATGGACTTGACTGTAACTAATTTTATGTTGTTGTTGTTGTGGTATGTGCCATGGAGTCGGTTCTGACTCATAGTGACCCTGTAAATCTTTACAGGAGCAGAAAGCCTCATCTTTCTCCCACGGAACAGCTGGTAGTTTTGAACTGCTGACCGTGAGATTAGCAGCTCAATTAGAAACCACTACACTACCAGAGCTCCTTTTTTTTATACTGCAATTTAAACGGTGTGTGGCCAAGTAAGCAAGAGAGAGGATTACTAATGTCCCTTACTGATGGGAGAGGAAGGGTTAGAGCCGACTCCATCTATCTGTGAACCTCCAGTCTTTTAAAACACTGTTTAGCACAATTGGCTCCTCCGCTAACTCCTTTCTACTCCCATCCTGACCCAGCTTGACCATCACAAAATTGTTAGGTTGTAGTAGATGACTCCCAACCCTCTCTGTATCTGAAATTATATGGTAAGGCCTACCACATAATTTACAAGAAGCACAATTTTCTTTTTGGGGGGCGGTAACTCTGACTTAGTAGTATAGGAGACTGCCATCTTGTGTCTCACCAAGAATCAGTATGAATATATATTTATAAAGTGCTTTGGCTAGGGTGAGCAATATGCCAGAGAGTAAGCATTGAACTGCATGTCACAGACCCAGTTTTGATTCCTTAATAGCAACTCTAGAACTTTCTAGCTGGGTGATGTTGAACAAATCAAAATCTTTCTGATTCTTTTGTCTTCTCATGTGAAATGAGGAAATGAACTAGAGAATTTTTACTGTGTGCTTCCTGCTTGAAAAATGTCATTTATATCTACGGGATCAGATTTTTTAAAACCAGCAATTATTTTCTGCCTGTGCAGTCTTGGAAATTTAAATTAATATTTGCCCCTACGTGACGGATAATAAAGCAAAGTTACAGAGTGATTTATAGCCCATCTAACACCAAAATGCTGAGTCTTTTGGAGGGACTTTGTTACCTTGTATGGTGCTTTTTCCTTGGCGAATCACTTGCCTGCATCACATAGACCCATCCTGGTTCTTCTCCTCTTGGGAGGAACACATTAAAGTCACTGGATTTCACTAGTTTGGCTCCCAGATTGCTCAGCTGGGGGATGATATTTAGAATGATGGCTTCAAAACCATTTTGAGCAAGCAAAGCATTAGTCAGCTTGGGAAGAACTTTATGACTTGGGAGGAACTTTTCAGGGAGGGAGAGGTAACAGTATATTCTATTCATCCCAGGAGGGCCATTTGCCATAAGTCAGTCAGGGAAGGATATGTTTTGGGCCCACACAGAGAAAAGGGAGGCAGTGAAGAAAAGCAGACTAGACTGGGAGTTACAAGACTTAACTTCTATTCTAACTCTGCCAAATACTTAGCACTGGGCAAAGTACCTTTCCTGGTCTTAACTTCATCTATAAAATAGATGGACAGGACTAGACAATCTAACACCTCTTAGATGCCACAAAGGTGATTCTGAGGTTTCTCAATTTTCAAAACAAATCCTGAATGATTAGAATAATTTCTCTCCCCATGCCTCTCAATCTTCTTTGTAGTTTATGAACCACACCCTATAAGTAAACTTACTTATTAAAGGCTGACTTGTGTTATGGTACAGTGATTAAAGCGCTGCTCTGCTAAGGTGGTTCAAACCCACCAGCCACTCTCCTAAAAGATGGTGTGGCAGTCTGTTTCTGTAAAGATTTTCAGTGTTGGAAAGGCTGTGGAACACTTCTACCACGTCCTACGAGGTTGCTATGAATGGAATCGACTGGCAGCAATGGAGGTTTTTGTTGTTGATGTTTTTAAAATTATTGTTATATATGTCTTTTGTGGGCTCTTGACAGACAGGGATCCAATTGTATTCATTTGAGGATTTCCTATATCACGTAATGAGTACCACCTGTCTTTTTTCGCCCCCATTATTTTTTAAAACTTTGTATATGAATTCAGTGAAGGTTTATAGAGCAGGTAATTAGTGTTCCATCCCATAAATCATATGCTTTGTTTTGTTTAAATCCTGCAGTCCCTTTAATGTAAGATCACTTATTCCACTTCTCTGTGATTCTTGTTTCCCTTCCTCCTTCTTTTCCAACCCTTCTGAATTTTGTCCTTAGATGAATGATGCCCTTTTGGTCTTGAATGGCTGACCATTCTATTGTGTGCATACCTTGCTAGTGTTAGTCCCCCTGTATACCTATCTATTGCTTGGTTGAAATTTGAGCCACGAGGGTGAATTCAATTCCAGACCTTAAGAGTAGTTGAGGGCTGTAGTCTTAGGTTCTTCCAGTCTTGTTCTGACAAGTAAGTCTGATCTTTTTTGTTATAATTTTATTTTGTTCCACATTTTCTGCCACTCTAATGTAGACTTTCTAATGGCAAATGCCTTTCAGAACATTAGGCAATGGTAGCCATACATCATCTAGTTCTTCTGGTCACAGGGTTATGGAGCTTGATAGTCACATATCTGCTGCACATAAGGTCGCTATGAGTCGTTACTGACTGAATGGCACCTAACAACAACAACAACAACAACAACAACAACAACATTAGTCCATTGGACTAATTGTTTCCAATCATCTTTAATTTTCATCACTCTTCTTTCCTCTGCAGAGGGAGAGACCAGCAGTTGTACCTTAGATGTTCAATAATGAGCTTTTATGACTACAGTTGCTACTTACAAAAGTAGGATGTCTTTGTGGACTGTATTATGCCAATTGGCCATGGTGTCCTCTGAGACTATGACCCTGAGCCTTCAGGTCCAGCAACTCATTCTCTCAAGGTATTTGGTAATGTATAAGAAATTGGAATCGTATTGCCACCTGTATGCTCCTAGTGGGAGTTATGATGTGGTGCTGTAGGCTCAGCACTGGACTGTGAACCACAAGAGCATCAGTTCAAGCCCACCAGCTGTTCCTTGGAAACCCTATACAGGTTCTCTGTGAGTTGGAACTGACTTAACAGCACTTAACAACAGCAACAATGCTCCTGGTGTGGCACTATATAGGGTAAGCACTGAACTGCTGACTTCAAGGTTGGCAGTTCAAACCCACTAGGTGCTTCTTGGAAATCCTGTACAGGGTTGCTCTGAGTAGGAACTGACTTGAGTGAGTTTAACAGCAACAACATCATTGTCTACCACATTCGCGGATATGTTTGCAACAAAAGTAAATAACCGTAAACAAATGTGCTCTGATATAAAAATATATAAATATAAAAAACCTTTATGTATTTGTGGATGTGTGTCTTGCCTTTCATTTAGTAGAATGGCATATTGAATATAAATGCAAGTGTATGGTTGCTCCACATTCCACATGTTCTTATTTCTCAAATTTTCTATGCTAGTTAGGAGCTCTGGTAGCATAGTGGTTATGAGTCAGGCTGCTAATCTCAAGGTCAGCAGTTCGAAACTACCAGCAGTTTCACAAGAGAGAGATGAGGCTTTCTGCTCCTATGCAGATTTACAGCCTCAAACAGGGTTGCTATGAGTTGGAACTGACTCCACAAAACATATTCACCACCACCAATTATGTAAAAAGAGTTGTGGGTGGTGCAAGTGGTTAACACACTCGGGATACAACTCAGAGATTGCAGGTTTGACTTCACCCAGAGATGCCTCACAAACAGGGCCTGGTGATCTTCTTTGAAAAAACCATCCATTGAAAACCCTATAGAACACAGTTCTCTGGTACAACATGAGGTCACCATAAATCAGAATGGACGCGGCAACAGCTGGCTTTTTAAAACAATTTCCTGAACAACCTTACAAAGCATAAGAAAAAAAAGACAAAACTCACACCAACCAGCTCATAACAACCCTATAGTATTGCTACACGAATCTAGAAATCCTTCAGTGTGTGTGCAATTACTGATTCATAGTTACTTTCTTTTCCGTGAAGGGAGCATCAACTTATGTTTACATTTACATGTGCACATCTGTATCTAAACATTCTCCTTTTTTGGTATGGATTCCATTGGCTTTAAGAACTAGAGAATTTTATATGCATTTTTAATTTTTATGTTAGAACCCTGGCTGCTGGGTTTCAACTTTTTCTAGTCCTCACCCTTCTTTCATGATGAGGCCCTGATGCAGAATTTTAAAGCTGAAAGGATCCTTCAAGGTCATCTCTTACTTTACAGTTGACGACACTGAGGTCCTGAGAGATTAAGATGCCGAGTGAAAGCTAAGACAGATGGGTCTTGATCCTCTGCCCAATGATTGTTTCCCTGTTCTGGCACAGTAATGAATATTTTTGTGCTTTGCTTATATTCCGTTGCAGAAAGGTATAGGAATTCAGGTATAAATTTCTTGACTGTCTCAGGGATGTGCATCTTTATGAATATTATTCATTGGTTGAAGAAAGCATTGCTGGGTAAGTGGAAGATATGTGTTCTGTTTCTTCCGAAGCCTATTTCACGCTGTGCCAAGGGGATAGAGTACAAGTGCTGGTTAATAATTTATAGTCTGCATTCATCTCCATTCCTCTTTGACTAAAATATTAATTCTCCATTGATCATCACTGTTTGCTTTTTGCCCAGGCAATATACAATGCAGAGAGTTTGATGAAAGGGTTATTTCCTAGACTAATCATGGCCCCCTGTGCTCTGCCAGTAATTTACTGACTTTATTTACTTGTGGTAATGAGCATACCACATAGAGTATGGCAGCTGCTAAGACTGTCCTGGATGCCTTTTTTTCTAGGGCAGGACAATGTAAGAAGCACAGCTGGTTTTCTAATTTAGTATTTGCAGCATGTTCCTGCATTTTTATTACATCTTTAGTGGAACAATGTAGGTAAATATAGTTTATAAAAATCTTCACCCGATTTCTATGAATAAAGTAAGCTTATTTTAAAATATCTTGAGAGGTGTTTGGGGTGTGTGTGTGTGCTAATCTTAAAAAAAAAGTGTGTGTTGGGGGGTCTAGACGATGGGGCATAGATTTGGTTGATGTTCAGCAATTTAGAAATTGTGTAATTTTTCACAAGAAGATAGAAGTTCAGAATGGAAGTCATTTAGTATACATGTGAAAAGAGGAAGAATTTTATAGTTGGTTTTGCAAAAGATATCCACAAAACATTCTTTGCATTTTGAATTTTTTATTTGCTTAAGAAAATCTGTTTTTCTAAAATGTGAACATTTTGACTAAATTATGAAACTGTGAGTGACTGTAGAAAGGCCATTTCATTTCTATCACCTGCTCCATGTTGGGAATTGGTCCCTTCAGTCCAGGGGATACATAAGCTAGCTATTCTCATTGCCTCCCTGAATTTCATCTGTCTTTTTCTTTTGTATTTTACAGAACATTTCTGCTTTTATCGCCTTTAACAACTAATTCTTTAAGTTTGTTAATTTAAATAAGCTCAAACATTGAAATTGCTTTGAGTACACTACAATTTGAACTGTATCCCTTTTCCATACTCCAGGTTTCTCGTAGATGATGAGCCCGTGGTTGGACAGTGAGGCGGCTGGCTACTTTAACACACTTCCGGGCTAATAGATTCACATTGCATTGCACCTTCCTTAGCTGGTGGCCCCAGTTTTTTCCTGAAGTGAGACAGATCTTCTGTTTCAATAGTCATTTATATAGTGCCTGCATATTGGAGGAAAAAAAGACTTAGTAATTGTGCTCTATATGGTATGGCACTGTAGGATAAGCAGTGAACTGCAAAGTCGGTTTGAACAGCAAGGTAGGTGGTTCGAATTTACCAGCCGCTCCTTGGAAACCCTACACAGGGTCACTATGAGTCGAGACCATCTTGATGGCACTCAATAAATAACACACACATACACATATCCGTATATGGAGTCCTGGTTTGGTGCTCTAGCATAAGCACTCAGCTGCAAGGTCGGTGGTTCAAACTTACCACTCACTCATTAGAAATCTAATACAGGTACAGTGTGCAACTTATAGCCACCTTGTATAGGGTTTCCAGTAAGTAACTGGTAAGTTTGAACTGCCAGCAGGTTATTCTGTTTTGGCACCATAGGATAAGCAATTGAACCGCAAGGTTGGCAGTTCAAATATATAACCTACCCTCTATAGCTGAGGAGCAGCTTGTGGATTTGAACTGCTACGGTGAGGTTCAAACTGACCTTGCAGTCCAGTGCTTATCCCACAGCGCTGCACCAGGACTCCAATATCTTCTCTCTCTATATATTGTTGTTAAGTGCCGTTGAGTCGGTTCTGACCCATAGCGACCCTGTACAGGGTTTCCGAAGGTGTAAATCTTTATGGGAGTAGAAAGCCTCATCTTTCTCCCGCGGAGCGGCTGGTAGTTTCGAACCGCTGACCTTAAGGTTCACAGCCTAATTCGTAACCACTACGCTGCCAGAGCTCTCTCTCTCTCTCTCTCTCTCTCTCTATATATATATATATACCTCTCTCTATATATATATATATATATACCTCTCTCTCTATATATATATATATACCTCTCTCTATATATATATATATATACCTCTCTCTCTCTATATATATATACCTCTATATATTAGGAGCTCTGGCAGCGTAGTGGTTACGAATTCGGCTGTGAACTGCAAGGTCAGCAGTTCGAAACTACCAGCTGTTCCGTGGGAGAAAGATGAGGCTTTCTGCTCCAATAAATATTTACAGCCTTGGAAACCCTGTACAGGATAGCTATGAGTCGGAACCTACTCCACAGCACATAACAACAACAACAACAACAGCATATATTAGGATCTAGCAAGAAAATGAGAAACCACTTTAAATATTTATAAGCAGGAATTCAATATAGTTACTCAAGTGTTGGAGAAGCTGGAGTCAGACCAGAGTTCATCAACAGAGAATGATGTGAAGGATACAGAATTACAGGTAAGATCCCAGGAGTCCAGGTGACCCCAGGTGACTAGGATTGTCTAGTAGTGACTGGAGCCAAGGCCAGTATGAGCTGGAGCCAGAGAAAATGCCCATCAGTCACCTGAGAAGTCATCCAAGGGGGAGGAAGCTGTGATTGCAGGCTTCTTCCCCTGCACTCTGCTGCTGCCTCATGCCAGTGTTCTCCCATTGGGCAACCACAAAGGGACTCCAATGATGCTGGCTCTTGGTAAAGAGACTCTACTGTTATCCGTTCCCCTCACCCCTCAATGTTGAATAGAGTAGGATGAGGAGGCATGGGAGAATCCATCATATATCCAACAGGCTCAGGACATGTCCACAGAAGTTACCACCTGACCCTAGCTGACCTCTCTTGAGTATCATGCCTGGCTAAATTTGAGTGTGACTTTAGGAATCCAAGAGGACAGGGACCACAGAGCCCTAAGGTTACCCAAAAACTCCTTTGGAATGCAACTATCCCTTTGGGACTTTTGGATTTTCTTCCTCTTTCATTCCATCCCCACCATTTAAACTTGCTTCAACTTTTCCCCTGTGCGCCCGACTCACACTGAGGAAAGCCTCAGTTCTTATTCTGCTGGTCTACAGCTTTTGTTGAAATTTTAACAATGAAGTCAAGGACACCTGCAGAACAGTTTCTCAAGCCTCAGAGGTGTGCTCAGCCCTTTTCTGAGTACTATGGGAATGATCTCTGAGCCCTACAGCAATAGTGTCTTTGCTCCAGCGCCAAGCGCTAATCACAGACTGTTAAACATTTTTATTTATTTTATTATATTCTCAATCCTACTACACTACACATTTCTTAGGCGAGAGACTATTCATACAACTTTACATCCAGAACCTAATGTTGCTTAATTATTTGTGGTTTTGTGCCGTGGAGTCGGTTCTGACTCATAGCGACCCTGCACAGGGTTTCCGAGGTTGTTAATCTTTACGGGAGCAGAAAGCCTCATCTTTCTCCCGCGGAACAGCTGGTAGTTTTGAACTGCTGACCTTGCAGTTTGCAGCCCTATTTGTAACCACTACGCTACCAGCACTCCTGGTAATTATTAGGTATTGCAATATTTTTGATGAAAAAGCAAAGATCTCTGGACATGGAAAAATAAGCTTTAGTTTCTGAAGTCTCTGAGCCACATTTTAATGTATTTTTTTATTTTTTTAAAGATAGGACATAAAAGCATGTTCTTTCTTTAAAATATTATCTGGTGAATTAGGATACGATCTTACACTTTTGTGTATACCCTATAGCATCTAGACACTGACTTGCACAAATAAGATGCTCAATGCATGTTGTTTCCAAGTGCTATCAAGTCGGTTCCTACTTATAGTGACCCTGCATAGGGTTTCTGAGGCTGTAAATCTTTACAGGAGCAGAAAGCTTCACCTTTTCCCCATGGAACAGTTGGTGGTTTTGAACTGCTGATGTTAAGGTTAACAGCCCGACTCGTAAACACTACACTACCAGAGCTCCTTCAGAAATCCACTATAGGGTTGTTAGGAGTAGAAATTGACTCAATGACACTTAAAAGCAACAACAATGTGCTTACTAGGTAGAGATGACAAAGAGTAAAGTAAAATACTCTTATTTTTTAGATGTGATTGGTTCAGATCAGTACAACATACTCTTTACAAAACTGAGCTTGTGCATTCTTGTGGCAAAACAATCAGTTAGTTTCAAACACAGAAATCCTCTATTCAGGTAGTATTAGCAGAGAAACCTGGCCACTTAAATTTCATAAGACCAACTCCAATTTGTAGTTGATTGGATGTGGAGACAAGCTAATAAAGGTAGTAAAATGAGTCATTTTTCCAGCATGATATAACTGGAATTGGTTCTTGGCCCAGAAAGATGTGAGTCAGTTTAGTTCTGACTCAGTTCCTAGTATGATGCAGAGTGACTCATTTCCCTCTATGATGTCATAATTGTTCCTTGTAAGATTTGACCTCTTCTTTGTTTTGTTTTGTTGGTGTTCTTTCTTTTTTGTTTTTTTTTCAGAAAAAATGAGAATGTTGTAGAATAAGATGAAATACTCCAAGGAATACAGAATCAGATTAATAAAGCAAGCCTTGATTTTCTCACAATGAGCCTGAAGGAGTAATTAAGCCTTAAATGCTTATATTGTTGTTCCCATCTATTAGGATTGTTAATTTCCAAACAGCCTAGCTATCAGCCAACATTTGATTGAAAGCATTTTGCATGTAAAAGAAGAAAAATTGGTGTACAACAGTTCAATCATTTGGTTGATATATTTATAAAGGGCAGCTGCATTTGAAAAATATTAAAAATAGCTGGTCAGATTAAAGAGGATACATGCATTGATCGTTCTAGAAAGATCTATTAATGTATATGCAGAAAGTAAACTAAAACTGGAACTTTTTTTTTAAATGAAAACCATGATCATTTTCAGAGTATGTCGAATTTATAAAACACTGTAAAATGGCTTTGTTATGCCTATGTCAACTCTGACTGAAGTTCAGTACCCATGTCTTGTGTTTGGGGTTCATGTTTAGAAACAGAATAAAAATACAGCACTATATTTCTTCCCTCAAAGCGGAGAACCCCATATTCTTATCAGTAGACTACTAATACTATATTAGTTAAGGTTGTTTTGATGGTAAACAATAGAAACTTTTTTTGGTTAACCTGAAAAGTGGATATTGGGTGGATGAATCAAAGGTGTTTCCAAATAAGCAAGCTTTAAGGCATTTTGGGTGCTCCCAGATTAATCATGTTTGGACAGTTGGGACTCTATAAATTATAACATTGCTTCAATGATTTTCTGTATCCATTTACCATTCATGTTCCAAATTCCCTTAAGAACGATCTGTTAATTGACCTAGACTGGCAGGTGCATCTATCTCACCTTGGATCAATCATCCCTGACATAAAGGATAGTGATCATTTCTACTTGCTGCAGAGACCACTTAGTTTGTTCTTCCTCAACTTCCTTCCTCTCCAGCCTCAATTAAAACAGTGTTTTAATCTATCCTGAAGAGCAGTATTTCTCAAAGTTTCATGTTCATACAGATCACTCACCTGGGGATCTAGTTAAAATGCAGTTCTGATCTAATAGAACTGGGATACTTCCTGAAATTCTGCTTCTCTACTAACCTCCCGGTTAATGCTAGTGATGCTGGTCCATGGATACTCCTTATAGTTTAGTCTTTATTGAAGTATCTACTCCCACTCTTTATAAAGCTTGTGTGAAAATGACCACATCCACATTTCTAGAAATGGCTCCTAATGGGTTTAAACTAGTCAGCAATTCACTGTTATTCCAATATCCCAGAACCTAGAACAATGACTGGTACATAGTAGGTGCTCAGTAAATATTTTTAAATGAATAAATGAGTTGATATAGGGAACTTGACTTGAGCTTATTCAGCTATGGTGAATTTCAGGGGATTTGTTTGAAATGCTGGTCTGGAGACCCTCTCTACCATTGGATGTGAATGGTAGAGGCTTGATTTTAACTGGTAGTCTCCCTACAATTAGGGCCACCAGTCTTGGAATAAAGGTGACTCTGGAGAAATCAGAGAAGAGAGATAGAAACAGTGAAACATTATATTACCACCCCATGCCCACCCCAACAGTTATGTGAAACAGTAAATCCTTTTCAACTTTTTTTTTTTTTATTTTGGCATTTTTAAAATTGACATATAATTAAAATTATGCTTTTTAAAAGTATAAACTTCAGTGGGTTTTACCATATTTATTATATTGTACAATCATTATGACTATCTAATTCTAGAATATTTTAATCACCCCAAAAAGAAATGCTGAACCTATTAGCAGTTAGCTCCAATTTTCCTCTCCTTTATACCCTGGCCACCATTAATCTACTTTCTGGCTCTATGGATTTGCCTATTCTGAAGGTACAAATGGAATCATACAATAAGTGACCTTTTGCTTCTGGCTTCTTTCATTTTGCATAATGTTTTCAAGGTTCATCCATGTCATAGCATCTAACAGGATTTTATTCTCTTCTATTGTTGAATAATATTCCTGGAATTGCTGGGTCATACTAGTAATTCTATGTTTGGCTTTTTAATGAGCTGTCAGACTGTTTTGCACAGGAGCTGCACCATTATATTCCCACCAGTAATGTGTGAGGGTTCCAATTTATCCACATCCTTACTAATGTTTGGTAATGTTTGTTTTTCTCTGTTTTAATCTCACCATCCTAGTGGATATAATGATCCCTCGTAGCAATTGGTTTAGCGTTAGTTGCTAATTGAAAGGCTGGCGGTTCAAATCCACCAGGGGCTCTGGGGGAGAACATGAGGTTACCTGCTCCCCTAAAGATTTACAGTCTCTGAAACCTGCCAAGCAGTTCTACTCTCCTGTCTTACTAGCTCTTAAAGAGTTGACATGAACTCAATGGCAGTGGCTGGGTAGTGGGTAGAAAGGAGGGGTTTTGATTTGCATTTACCTAATGACTGCTCTCCGTGTCTTTATTGGTCAATTGTATTTTTCTTTAGAAAACTGTGGATTCAAATCTATTGGCCATTTAAAACTTGGATTATTTGCCTTCTAATTATTCAGTTGTGAGAGTTTTATGTATTTTGGAAATTATACCCTATCAGATGGTATGATTTAGAAATATTTTCACCATTTTGTGGGTTGTCTTTTCATTGTCTTAAGAGTATTTTTTTAACGACCAAATTTTTTTTCAATTTGCTGAAGCCCAATTTATCTTTATTTTCTTTACTGTGTTTTAGGTATTGTGTCTAAGAAACCAAAGCCCAATCCAAAGTAATACAGATTTTCACCTACGTTTTCTTCTAAGAGCTTTATATAGTTTTAGCTCTTGCATTTAGGTCTTTGAACTATTTTGAGTTAGATTTTGTGTATTCTTTGTGGTAGGAATCAGATTAATTCTTTTGCATGTGTCTATCCACTTTTCCTAGCACCATTTGTCGAAAGGACTATTCCTTCCCCACTTACTGGCCTTGAAATCTTTATTGAATATTAATTCACCATAAGTATATAATATTATTTCTAGGCCTCTTCAATTTTAAAATCACTTAGTTAAAATTTCCATTATTTATTTATTTATTTATGTTGTTGTTGT
>NW_006408538.1:5771666-5802450 GCF_000296735.1 Chrysochloris asiatica
AGTCCTCTTCACTTTCAGCAAGCAAGGTTGTATCATCTGCATATCGCAGGTTGTTAATGAGTCTTCCTCCAATCCTGATGCCACGTTTTTCTTCATAGAAACCAGCTTCTCGTATTAGTTGCTCAGCATACAGGTTGAAAAAGTATGGTGAAAGAACACAACCTTGTCGCACACCTTTCCCAATTTTATTTATAGAGAATCTTAATTGATAATGAGGAAATGCTGTATTATGTTCTTAGGCTGTCCCATTTTAGTACATTGTAGGGTCCTTCATGAGTCATTACAGTCAAAAAGCACCAGGGCTAGAAAACATCCCACACCACCACATGATCTGAATCGACAAATAGGATATATTGAAGAAACGTACAAAACATGTGTAAGCAGAAGAAACCGTGTGTGGTCCTTCAGCTTCTCATTAGTCCAAGAAAAGACATCTGATAGAAGATGGTGGGATTATTTCCAGGGAAGAGAGTCTACCCCTTTGTTGCTTTCCACTTAGGGAAAATATGAAAACAACTTATCAGTTGGGTACAAACAGAAACTTGGGTACCAGGTCGTCTGGTTTAGGAGCTAGATATTTTTAGGAGTTGACTGGGAAAGCCAGCTTCCCAGGACTTGTGGTATGTGGAGGAGTTGCATCTTGTATAATTGAGGTGGGAAAAAAGCCACCAGTCCTGTGGGAAGTTAAATTGGGGAGCATCCCGTTCTACTGAGAGAAAAGGAAGTCTCCATTCCAGTTGACTTGTTGTCCAGGCCTCCCAAAGTGACCTCTCAGACTAATTTTTAGACCATTTTTTTCCTTGTCACACATACTAACCTAAATCTTTGACCTAGTAAAAGATTTTGACCCAGTCAAAACCTTGCGTGTTCTTCACCACTCCCTTAAAGATAAAGCCCAAGGATTTCTTTTCCAAGACAGTCACCATCAGCCCAACATAGCATTTCAGTCTTTCTTGTGTTACTCCCAAACCACCACCACTACCACCACCACATTATATTGCAAATTCCACCAGTACGGGATGATCTTTTATATTCCAGACATTTCAGGCATCATCACGTCTCATCTCCATGACTTGAAGGCTTGTGTACCACGCCTCTTCCTGGAAAGCATCACGCTGAGCACACTGACCTCTACATTTCTTTCTGATCAAAGGCTGCTCATGCTGATTCAGTTCAACTCTTATTCTCTCTGGAAAATGTTCCCAGATCTTTATTCCCCATAGCCAGCATAATTAATCATTGCTTCCTTTGAGTTCTCATAACACTTGGTTCACATTATTAAGCAATGTATCCATGGTCTCCGATATAAGTTTTCTGGGCATAAATATTTGTCTTATTTGACTTTATGGCTTAAGCCCTACTGGCCTTCTTTCCATGGGATTGATCCAACTGGTCCCACTGGGAGATCCTGCCCTCTATTCTGTAGTAGGAGGCATGTCTTAAGGCCAAGGCCTGCTGAGATATTGTTTATTCCCTTCTGGCTGGTAAAGGAATATAAAGAATCCCTGGGTGGTGCACGTGAATGTGCTTTGCAGCTACCTGAAAGGTTGGTGGTTGGAGACCACCTAAAAGTGCCTTGGAAGACTGGTAACCTAGTTCTGAAAAGTCAGCCATTGAAAACCCTGTGAAGTACAGTTGTACTCTGACAGACATGGGGTTGCTGTGAGTTCAAGTTAACTCCATGGAAAGTTTCTCTGTTTTTCTTTTAATACTAGTTACGTCCCATCACACTGCTGGAATTTGCAGCCAAGTAGGAGAAGGCTAAACAAATTTGAAAGAGAACAAAATTGGGAAAAGAAGAAGTCATATCCTTTGCAACAAGTTTCTAGAGAATCTGAGGAATCAGTCACCTTGGAGAATAGCCACTGATGTGAAAAGTCATCTAGAGTATAAAAAGAGTAGCAGGTGTGTGTGTATTTTAAAGAACAGACACTTATTTTCTCACAGTTTTGGAGGGTAAAAGTTAAAATTGGGGCCTTGATTGTGTTGATTCTTTCCTTGTTGGTAGCCTTTGTTGTTCAAATAGTGTAATATTATTTAAACTAATGATTTCCTTTGCTTGACCTCTTCTCAGTATGATTGTATTGCCATTAACTTTTCAACTGAAACTTCATGCCCAAGATACCAAGAAGCACTCCTGGAAACAAGTGCAGGTAGGGCCTTACATACATTCTGCCCTCTCCATGATGAGCACATACAGGGAGAGTCAGTTTCTGCTGCCAAGGCACCTGTGTGGTTCTTATTAGTGTACTAATGACAAACACTTAACTGAGATCACAGAGTGAAGGGAAGTAGTTCACTCTTTGATTTTCATCAGGCCATTGGGCTTCAGAGAAGATTTGGAACTTTCACTATATGCATGCTGTCCCTGGATTGTGAACGCTTAACAATTGGACAACTCCTACTTGCCCTTTAATTTATGTAAACTTTTCCTCCACTTTGAAACAATTGCGTCAACTGCTACTCACAACAAATTGTTCATCACAATCACCTTCTCTTGCTGCATATGCCGCTTTTAAATTGTTGAAAAGGTTTAGAGTCTTTTCTTGCACTAAAGTTACGCTAAATAAGAACCATATGTACTTGGTCCAATTTACCTACAAATTCTTAAAGACACAGTTAAGATACGATCTCATCCATAACCAAGGGACTGCCTGTATTTTGCCTTTTATGGATTTTTATAACAGTTTATTGTTCAGAATGACAAAAACTAGCAGTTCATGTGGGTTTTCACAAGATAAATTCAATCCTCTCAGGACACACCTACTGGTCATATAAATAGGAAAGTTACACACTGGAGACACTCCTGTCAGATGAAAGAATGATGGAACGCACATGCATTCCTAGGAAGCAAACTGTTAGGATATAAACCATTTGTTCCTAGGAAGAATGCGCTAAGATGCAAACATGCAAACAATTGGTTCCTGGGGAAAATGTATCCATGACTGCTGTCATCTATAATTGAATTGTCTGATGCCACTCACCTAGGTGGTAACTCACTCCTAGCCAAGTGACCAACCTTTACATTTCAAAGTTCTTCAAGCTGAGTCTGATCTTATCTACAGATAGTACTTGGCTTATGGACATCTGATTTATGTACAACCCATAGTTATAAGCCAACTCCCATACAGCCTATTATATTAAAAATTCAAGGTACATACAACAGTTAAGGAGCCCTGGAAACATAATGGTTATGTGATGAATCTCCCAGTCACTCCGCAGGAGAAAGAAGGGGCTTTCTTCTCCCATAAAGGTTTAGGGCCTGGGAAACTCTACATAGGGTTGTTATGGGTCAGAACCGACTGGACAGTACATTACCACCACCACCACCACAATAGTTAGTAATAACAAATAGCTGCTAGTTTGTAACATGTATCAACATTATTAGTAGTATTATAATTGAATTATTATTGATGTTTTAGTGTACCTAGAAGTATTTCTTTAATTTTTTATGAGTAGAAAAGTATACTATGATATATGAAGACAAAGATCTTACTAATGGACCTAACTGTTCTGACTCATGGACAAATTTCAACTTAAAGACAGACTTAGAAATGGAACTTGTTCATCTCCAAGAATTGTCTCTATAGTTAATAGTTAACCCCCAACTTTTCTTTTGTTCTCAATGTCTACAGATACCTCTCTTTGTTTTAATGGTGGAACACTTCATATTTTTATTTGATGCTGCCCAGAGCAAGCTGTATCATTCCACAGTAAAACTTTTCTTTCATTCCTAAAAATTACAATGTGTTCTTCTGTGACATTTCTGGTGTCAGAAGTGGGGTTTTAAAGATGTATTATCTTTGGCAAACACTGGGGCATCCAGACATGGACAGCAGGTATTGCTGAGTCATTTTGAACTAAAGAATCACATGAATTCCTGGCAATCATTTAAGATTTTTAAAAAAGCTCTATATCCGAGGTCTGTTCCCTTGTGTTTATTGTAGATTTGTTTTGGTTCTTGCACATAGAAGTTTGTTTTGTTTAACTGTCATTATAAATAGGAATGCCATGTCTAAAGGATTTGGAATCACCTTTTGGGATTCACACTCACTATGTTAACAAACAGTATGGTCCTTCTTGTGCATGTTCTTGACTGCCTATAAGAACCTCACTCAAGATTGGAAAAATCGATGGCCATGTTGCAGTTATTTTGATCTCTTTAAGTTAACTTTACTGCGTAGGAATTGGCAGAACCGAGACTTCCAGATTAAATAGTCCAAGTGCAATGCTTACTTTGATTAGTTTATTGAAACTTCTAAAAGACATCAAGACAGTAAAATTCCTTCCTTGTATGTCACTGTGGCGCTGTGGGTTAATGCACCAGGCTGCAAAGCCATTTGAATTGCAATGTCTGCAATTCAAGCTCGTTAGCTGCTCCTCGGAAACCCTATACAGGGTCGCTATGGTTGGAACTGACTTGATGGCACTTCATCACCACCACCAAAGAATTAACTTTCTGCTTCCTTGCTGGCTACTATCTCTTTATACCATTCTTTCCTTCTTTTTTTTCCAAACGTGTTATTGTGAATTGAGTGAAGCTTTACAGGACAGATCATCAGTTCACATTCAACAAATCATATATTTTCCTTCATTATATGGTTGTAATCCCCTCATGCACCAACAGTAAACAGCATTTGCCTCTATTCACTCCAACCACTGCATCCCTCCCTGTGTCTCCTGCCAACACCATGTTTCCTCTGCCAACCTCCCTCCAGATGTATATTGCCTGCCCTATCACCCATGTTAACTCGTGTCTATCCTCTAGCACATGTATAAGAAAAACCATGCAGGCGTAAATAATCATTTAAACAACCACAGGACATATTCAGAAAGCCAGTCTCCTGGCTGCTGGAACACAGCCTTCCTCTTTCCATGAGTTTAGAGTCCTCAGCTGCTCAGTCTCTCTATGCCACCACCCCTGCCTCCATCTCTGGTGTCACTGCTTCTCTGGTTAGGGTCCCACGTTCAGCTCATGCTCTTTTCTCTTGATGGTCCTAGTGTTCTCTGTTCCTGGAATGCAAGATTAACAATTCCCCCCTTTGTGTTATACAACCTCTACCTTTACAGTTTTGATAATCCCAATTAGGTATGATAAAAACTGCTCACTATTGAATCAATGAACCCCATCCCCATCTCCTTTCACCTGGCCCATTTAGACAAGAGGAAATCTATTCAATGGGGATTCTACCTTCTCCTAATTTTGAAACTAAATTCCCTCTTGAAAACTTGTAAGCCAGCCACTTCATGCCTTTTTAGACCTCCTCCCCACCCCTGAGCCCCATTTTAAGTAGCCATTGTCTAAATTGCCCGTCCTTATCGACCCTGTATACATAGGGGATAGGTGTGATCCTTGATGTGAAGACTCCTTCCCTCTTGGTTGGTATTCTGGACTACTACATCCATAAGTATAGGTCAAGTTCATCAAATTGTAGCAATTTACACTTACTTCCTTTATTAAATTTCTTTATTTTCCTCTAGTCGGATTCTGATCATCAAGCCATCAAAGCTATGTCAAATGGGATCTATCTGCAAGTTTGGGCATTCTTGTGCATCTCCCCTCACTTCATATTACGTGGATGCTTCACTCTCTGCTCTAGTCCTCTGTAGCTAGGTTCTTATCCATGGGCTCAGGAGTCCCCAAGTCTCAGTACACTTTGGACCAACCAGTCCTTCCTCTTCTATCTCTCATCTTCAAGTCAACAGGAGTCTATGGAATGTGGTCATACTCAGCCCATATCTTCATTGCTTCCTTGTCCCCATGTCTGCTCACAGTTAGACCAACATGGTTGCCAGAAAGCGTACATGTCTGCTTGTGTATTCCATTTGAATTTCATTCTTGGAGGGGGGTTTGTCCTAAAGGGACTTGATTGCTTGCCTTGATAGCTTGCCAACGAATAACTTGCTTGTTCTTGTAGCAACCAATCAAACTGCTGTTTTTGTTTTTTACTGCTGTTCTTTCTTTCAAGAAGTACCTTCTATTCCTCTAGCCACTCCAGGCTGGTCTCTATGTCCTTTCAAGTGGGAATGTCCCACTTCAGAAGGTTCTGGATGGGACTGAGGATTCCACCTAAGGATTTATACTCTATAAAGTCCCTGCAAGAAGCCTATTTCACTGGGCAAGTTCTAGAACCCCTTTTAGGTATTGCAATCAGTTATAGGCTGAAGACCGGCTTACAAACTTTCTGTAATGTTTCCTGATATTTCTTTCTACCCCACTCAAGTGTCTATTGTACAATAGTAGGCAGGGGAAACCAATATTCCTAAGACAGTCAGGCATCTTAACATTATTTCCTCTTTTACTCATTGAGGCTTCCTGTATCCCAGAGTCCTATTGTTCCAAGGTTGAACATACATCACTATTTATCTCCATCCCATTTAGTCCATGCAAAGCTACCTAAGTGTTTCCCTATCTACCTTGTTCTTCCTCTCCCCTCCCCTGTCTTGTGTATAGCCTTCCTTTTCCTTGTAAATTGCCTTCCCCAACCCCGGAGCTATGATGTGACTACCCCACAACTGGTGCTCTACCTTCCCCTCTCTCCCACCCCTCCTTATACCTTTCTTTGCCTTTCTACTACTCTGATAAGACTTTATCTGAACTTCCCCTTTGCACTAAAAAACCAGCAAATAAACTCCTGTCTGAAATGTCCTTTAAAATTTGCTGTGGCAGTGATGTTGAAGATTCCTCTCCCATCAATTTGCTCTGTGGACATGCTCAGAATCACATGTCACTGTGAAAGATTTTTCCTAAATTCTATGAAGACCGCTACAAATTTCAAATCTGGTTGAAGCCTACCAGTCAGGGTTCCCGACTTGTTTCAGGTTGTTCACATGATTACTGGCCCAGGTGAGAATGAAAAGACCCTGTAATCAGGTTAGCCTTGATATTATTGATAAAATGCTCAAAGATCTGTTGAAAGATTCTCAGGCCATGAATAAAAAAAATTCTGGATGCTATCTCCAAATCCTTTTTTCTACTGATTGTTTGAGTTGAAATTGATCCTTGTAAACAAAATAAAGATCAAACTTAATTGCTCCAGAAGTGTTCTGAACACTCTGGCCTTATTTTGACCATTCCGGAGAACTCCAGCGCTGTCACTGCTGTTTTCATACCTGAAATCTCAGCCTTAGTAAAGCCACAACAAGCTTATTGTCAAGCTAAGCAACTTACCCACTGAGGCTCTTGTAGCCAAAAGAGTTGTTGTTGATGTCAAGTGCTGGCAAGTTGTTTTTGAGTCATAATGACCCCATATAGGGTTTCTGAGGAGTGGCTGGTGGGTTTGAACCATGTACTTTGCAGTTAACTGTCCAGTGCTGTAAGTTAAAAAATAAACAAAAGACGTACATAGCCATATTCCTTTTTATAAAATCCTAAAGTGTGATTCAGAATCAAAGGGCTCCAGGGACAAAGTGGAGACTTTTCCTGTGGTGGATCTTATTCTAGAAGGATAAACTATTTATTAACAGAGGATCTTGACAAGTTTTCATTGACAATGGTGCAACCCTGTGCTATTAATCCCACCTAAGCTCTGGTAGCATAGCAGTTATAAGTCAGGCTGCCAATCTCAAGGTCAGTGATTTGAAACTACCAGTGGTTCCGTGGGAGAAAGATGAGGCGTTCCACTCCTGTAAAGATTTACAGTCTCGAAACCGTGTGCAGGGTCACTATGAGTCGGAACTGACTCCATGGTACTTAACAACAACAACAACATTTAGCCCCTGAATACTAAAACCTCCAATGTACAGGGAGTCGCCAATTAGGAACATATGATTAATTTCCAACCTCCTTTGATCTCTCTTGGTCCTACTGGGGTATTATAACTGAGCAAAAAAGAAAAGATTTACATCCTTGTTTGTTGTGTTTTTTTTGCTCAGTTATAATACCCCAATCTATTGGGAAGAGATCTTTTACACAAATGAATTGCCATTTACAGTTTAATGAAAAGGGGGATATATTATTAAGTCTGCCTGATATTCCTGAATCAACAGAGACAGGCTCTGAATGACACAATATTTAGAAAGAATCCATTTGCCACATGCAAATGCTTCTCCAAAATTCAACTCAGCTTACTCTTCTTATCTGAAATCTTTTCCCTAGTTTCTGAAACCTTATGGGCCACCACATGCACAGATGTAGGTCAAGTATAGTCAGCTGAATCCATTTCAATTCAAATAGATTTATCTAAACCTTTGCCCCAAACTCCCATGGACCCACTCAAATGAGAAGCAAAAGAGAACTAGCTACCATGACACAAAATTTTCTTTCTAAGAGTTTAATTTAATTGTCCATTGTACCACCCCTTGAAATACTCCTACTCTTCCAGTTTTAAAAAAACAAATACTAAGGGCTGGACATGGGTTCAAGATAAGTGTGCAATAAACCATATTGTAATTCCTAGATTCTCAGTAGCCTCTAGTCCTCATTTGGTGTGGTATTGTAGGATCAGTCCTGGACTGCTAATCTCAAGGTTGACACTTCAAACCCATTAACCATTCCTCGGAAATCCTATACAGGGTCGATATGAGTCAGAACCCACTTGATGGCACTTAAGAACTACAACAACAATGTCCCTTCTTCAGATGTTTCTGTTGTTGATTTTTGCAGCACCTTTTTCAGCATTTCTGTGAATTCTGAAAGTCAGTGTTTGTATTTACCTGGGAGAGTCAACAGTTTGCTTGGACTGTAATACCCAAAGAATTTGCTTGAATCTCCCATCTATTTTTCTCAGATTCTGCACGAGGATCTGCAGCCTTTACAAATTCACATTGGTACAATTCATTGATGATTTGCTAGTTTTCTCAATCTCCCAGTAGGCCTGTCTTGATGACAGTGTAGCTTTATTAAAACATCTGATTGTTGGTGGGCATAAGGTTCCAACGAAAAATTTCTGATTAGCTCATCCTTCTGTTGAATATTTGGGCCACCCAATTTCTAAAGAAAACATATCTACTGATCCTAAATGGAAATCAACTATTCTTGTGTTTCCTGTACCCAAAATAAAGAAACAGCTATATAGGACACTGGCTATTGTTGAGTTTGGAGTTTCAAATTTTTCTCAACCTTTACACAAATATTTAAAAGCCTCTAAGCTGGATTAATTCCAAATGGCATCAAAAGGGACTTTAATGACAATGTTGTTGTTATTGTTAAGTGCCATCCAGTCAGTTCCAATCCATAGTGACCTTGTCTGTATAGGATTTCCAAGGAGCAACTGGTGAGCTTGAACTGCCGAACTTGAGGTACAAGCACTTTGTAGTCCAGGGCATTTACCCACAGCACCACACGAGGACTTCCTTAATGAATATACCCACAGTATATTTTCCTAATTACTACTTTTTTTCCCTTTATTTGTGAATAAGATTTTCTCTTATTTCCCTGTAAACACATTAGGCATACCAACTCAGAATCATGGATGACAACAAAGACCTAGAGGTTATTATAGCTGACAGCTTGACACCGGAGCCAGGGAATACCCTCTATGACTTAGGTTGTTGACTGACTCCACGGCACCTAACAACAACAACTACTGCCAACTAGCGGATGCCATAGATGTGGTTTGTTGTTGTTATGTGCCGTCGAGTTGGTTCCGACCCATAGCGACCCTGTATAGGGTTTCCGAGGGTGTAAATCTTTACGGGAGTAGAAAGCCTCATCTTTCTCCCGCGGAGCAGCTGGTAGTTTCGAACCGCTGACCTTAATGTTCGCAGCCCGATTCGTAACCACTACGGGTACTGGGAAACACTTTCAATGTCTAGGTGTCCCATGCTGTGTCTGTCTTGCTTAATTCTGCCTTGACACATCTTTCTATCAGCAGTTCGCCTCCTATGATGTTCTCCTCTTGGCTGCATCTAACATTAGACTTTACTCATTAACCGTTACTCTGTGGGCTATTTACATCCAACTACACTTCCTTGCAGAGTCCTGGTGTGGTGTTGTGGGCTAGTTCATCAGACAGCAATGTCGTTTGAACTGCAAGGTCAGTGGTTCAATCTCACCAGCTGCTCCTTGGAAATCCTATACAGGGTTGCTTTAGGTTGGAACTGACTCAACAGCACTTAACGACAACAACAAAGTCCTTCCCTTATTTCTTTTAAGTCTGAAGTCCATAACATTTGAATTTCACAAATTTATTCCTATGAAGTAATTTTTGGGAGACTCATGGTCCCTCCTTACACTGACTATGCTGACCCTAATATTGTTGAAGCTGAATTACTGAAATATTGTCAATCTTTCCTCCAATATTGTCAAGACTATTTACCATAGGGTATAGAATCCTTTGAGGAACAGAAATTAGACTTCTGAAGTCTGCCAAAAACCACCCTAGAAGAAAGTGCACCAAATGAAAGACTTCTCAGAATCTTGTTGGAAGAAACTCTACTTACTGCACAATCCATGTGCAGTTAAATTCATTTGTCATAGTTCAAAAAGGCTGAGGCTCCTCTTTGGACTAGTCAACACATTGGAGAATTGAAGATTATATTTAATTGTCCCTATGGCAAGAAGTAAGGAACTCTGGTAGCGTAGTGGTTACGAATCAGGCTGCGAACCTCAAGGTCAACAGTTTGAAACTACCAGCTGCTCCGTGGGAGAAAGAGGAGGCTTTCTGCTCCCGTAAAGATTTATGGTGTCGGAAACGCTGTACAGGGTTGCTATGAGTCGGAACTGACTCCACGGCACATAACAACAACAATGGCGACAAGTAGATGGCATCTTAGGCAAATGGCTGACCTAAGACCTTGGACCAGTTCTAAAAATTCACCTCTTAATATTTCCTCTTTTTTGTGTGTGATCTTTGTTACAGTTATAACTCTGCTAATGTTTTCCTAGTTTGAGAAGATGCTTAAACTCACCATTTAAAAAGATTTTATTTGGGATATGCTGTGTTCTTCCACCTCAAGTAAGTGTGACTTTCACTGGTGATTCTCTCCACTACAGGATTCAGGTTGGGTTGGTCTTGGTTCATGGATGAGAACAGGGAGGAAATAGTCATTACTACAGAAAATAACTGATACGTGATTTTTCCACTGATAGATGGCAGATTTTGGAATCTGAATGAAACTCAGGTTGTAACTTAATCTTTAGTCTTAACACAACACTTAGTTAAACAAGGTTGCTCAAGGTGAGCTAGCTAAAGAATCATCCAGCACCACAAACAATACTCTTTGTATTGTATGTCCATATCAAAAACTGGGACAGAGTAACTTGGTTAACTACCCAAGCAGAGGCTAAGTCAGGTACTGCCCTTTATTAGGAATCTAACCACATCCATCACTAGACTTATGGGATAACTTCCTATTCTGAATGGGCATTAGTTATAACCTTAGCAGCTTAGGAGTGCCGACTCAATGGCACTTAACAACACAACATTTAAACAGCCCTAAATGATAGTGCCCAAGGATTTCAAAAGATCAATACTGAAATAACAATGATGAGAGAAGTTGTTGTTGGTAGGTGCCATTGAGTCAATTCCAACTCATAGTGACCCTATGACACGATATACAACAGAACGAAACACTGCCTGGTCTTGTGCCATCTTCAGAATCATTAAGCTTGAACTGGTTGCTGCTGCCATGGTGCTAATCCGTCTCATTGTGGGGTCTTCCTCTTTTTCGCTGAGCCTCCACTTTACTAAGCATGATGTCCTTCTCTAGGGGCTGGTCCCGCCTGAAAATATGTCTGAAGTATGAGAGATGAAGTCTGGCCATCCTGAATTCTAAGAGCATTCTGGCTGTACTTTTTTCAATACAGATGTGTTTTTATTTCTAGCAGTCCTTGGTACTTTGAATATTCTTCTCCAACACCATAATTCAAATGCATCAGTACTTCTATGGTCTTTCTTGTCCATCATCTAGCTTTCGCATGCAGATGAGGCTACTGAAAATACCATGGCTTGGGTCAGGCTCACTTTAGTTCTCAAACTGACATCTTTGTTCTTGAACACTCTAAAAAGGTCTTGTGCAGCACATTTGCCAAGGTAGTAGCTAACTCCCTCCTAGCCAAGGTGAGAAAAGTAGTACTCCAAAATAGAATGGCCCTGGACTTTTTGTTGCAGTCCAAAGAGATAACTACGCCACAATAAAATCTGATTGCTGACAATGGTGCTAAAAATGTTATTGTTGTTGTTGTTGTCAGGTGCTATTGAGTCAGTACTAACTCAGAGTGAACTTATGCACAGCAGAACGAAACACTGCCCAATCCTGGGCCAACCTCACTACTGTTGCCACGCTTGAGTTCACGGATACTGCCACTTGGCCAATCCATCTTGTCGGGGATCTTCCCCCTTTTTCTCTGACCCTCCACCTTACCAAACATGATGTCCTTCTCCAGTGACTGGTCCCTCCTGACAATATGTCTGAAGAAGAGACGAAGTTTGGCCAGCTTGGCCTCCAAGGAGCATTGTACTTTATGTTAATCATATGTAACATGTAACATCTTGTCTTAGTGATCCTGTTCTGTCCTTAGCTAGTATTATAAGTAATTGGTTTTTCTGTTGGGGTGAAACATAGGAAATAGAGTAAATTTATTTTGAAATCTTCATATTCCTCATCATTTCTACTGTTGTAATTATAAAATACTGTTTTTTCTTAGTTAAACAAATTTTATCCATGAAATACTGTACTTCAAAGCCATTAGATCCCTCACATAAAATCATGCTGGTTTTACAGGCTCTTACCCATGATTATATTTCTTAACTACTTCCCGTTTTTCTCCCTGACAAATAAAGCTGTCGGCTCCTGTAAAGATTTACAGTCCTTGAAACCTCCGTATAGTATTGCTATGAATCAGAATCAACTCAAGGGCAGTGGGTTTGGTGTTTTGATATTTTGTTTCATCCTGAACTTTATGATTCTGTCTTGACTGAGAAATAGTCTTCTAATATAGTCTGTTAAGATGTTTCACCGTAAAACTTACTCACCCTGAAGATAAGGCCTAATAGCATAGCAAGGTGAAGAAAATAATTAACTAAAGCTCCTTAAGAAAACAGAAGTCTTTGCAGAAGAAAGTGTTTTCCATTGTGGGTGATCATTGCCCCCTAGTGGAGACTTGCTCCAATGGGGAGCTATAAACCAAAGTTTCAAACTGGAGGCAATCGTGTCAGATGAGAGAATGATGGAGCCAACATGCATTCCCCCTGGAAGCAAAAGGTCAGTATGTAAACCTTTTGTTCCTTGGAAGAATGTGTCAAGATGTAAATATTTTGTCCCTGGGAAAAATGTATTCTTGCTTGCAATCATAATATCCAAACTGGCTGGCACCACTCACCTAGGAAGTAACTAACTCCCTCCTAGCCAAGTGACCAATATTTACATTTCAAAGTACTTTATCTTGAAATTGATCTTATCTGTTTGTAATCAGTCACTAACCCCCTATTTTTTGGCTGTTCTCTGTGTATAAAGACCCCTCTTGCTGCTTGAAAGGTAGATAACTTTGTGTTTTTACTTGGTGCTTATCCCACAGGAAAACTCCTTTTCTTTTACTCCTAACAGAGTATGGGATTTTCTTCTTTGACAGTAGGTTGATACAAAAGTACATGGGGTATTGGATGTGTGCCTGAATGGGACCAGCGACAGGAGGCTTAATGGAAGGGTTGGCACCGAGACAGCCTGCAGACCCAGTCTGGCCTGTGTGGCAGCTGCACATATCCCTTGGACCAAAGCCAGCTGGTGGCTCATGGCAATGATTTCTGGGTCCTTGCTCCATTATAAAACGAGCCTAAGCACTTTAGACTTGACCTGGCAGTGGCTTTGTTCTTGCTCCGAGCTGAAGATTGGCTCATAGAACCAGAATGATAAGGAGGAACCTTGTACCCTAACCCCTGCCTTCTGCCAGCCTGACACACACACGGCTTGCTCCAAGCAGAGACAGGACCAATGGGAAGGACTGGTCCTCAGAGGTTAAAGTTTGGTTTTAAACCTTTGCTCTCCCTGGTGCTTGTAGGCACTTCCGTGTTGCCATCTGTGTGTTGTGTCCTGGAGTGGTGTAAACAGCACAAGAGATGGAGCAGAGAGCTGGCAGAACTCTTCTTCCCTGGCCCTGATTTCTGGATCACTTAATATTACGAAACTAGCTTTAGCATTGCAAGAGCACTTGAAGTGTTACACAAAAGCAGGGTATGAGGTAACCTACAGCATTTTCAAAATAAGATGGATTTTAATTTCTTAGAACAATTCATAAATACCCCAAATAAAAACATCACTACTTACATTCTTTGATAGGGACAATCTATGCTTTCAGTCTTCAGTCAAGGGTGGGCAAATCAGCTTCAGAAAACTGTGATTGGGCAATCGAAGTGAAAATGGAGTAACTTGCTATGCAAATCAAACTTCTACACAGCCTCCAGCCCTCCGGGCACCCCACACCATAGCAGATTGCTATCCTAAGCTCTTCCAATATGGAACTCTGAAACCCGCTTTTTAAATATAGAATTTATTTGCATGTTTCCCCCTTTTGTTTCAGTCTAATTCTCCTAGACTGAGAGAGACACAATACAGAAAGATCCCCCCCCCACCCCCCAACACTATCCTTTTCACAAACTCTTTTTTTGGAAACCACAACCTAGAATCCCAGCAGAGGTTCCTGGGGGCTTTAAGAACATCACTCAGTTTCGCAGCTGGAGGCTGAGGCTTTCCTCAGGGAAGACTTTTTACATAAAACAGATTGTACTTTGTCCTTGCCAGGGCAGACAAAGGTTTAAATTAAATATGCAGCAAGCTGCTGTTGGCTGCTTGCCACAGCCTGGGGGAAGGGGAAGGGAGTTTTTGTCCAGATTCTCCTTCCTTCCCCCCTAGTTGTTTCTTTCCCCCATATTTTTGTAGTGGAAGAAGCTTGAAATTGAGAAACCTGGCTTCTGGGCTGGGCTAGTCTCTTAATTCCCCAGATGCAAGTCACTTAAACTCCTGGGCTTTCAGTTTCCTGTTCCAGACAATGGAGAGTTTGAATGAAATGACTTCTGATGGAGGTCTCTTCCATATTTAACCTTCTTACTCATCTTCAAATTCAGCAAATGCCCTCGCCTCATCTATTAGTAATGAATTCTCACCGTTCCAGGAGTGGCAGAGGTGACCTGATCCCTCTTCCTGTGAAACCTAGGGACCAGGCAGTTTATATAATGAGAGAAAGACAGTAGAAGGCAGTAAAATGGCACCTCACCCACTGTCTCGGTATTGGGGAGGAAGAGAGAGTGGTGAAGGTTGCAACGTATTGGAGAGAGGAGGTCCAACTGCTTCTGCTCAACTTAGCTCAAGTCATTTGTTGCCAATTCAGAATGTGGGCCACTGGGACAACTAGCTCTCTTTTTTCTGTCTAATGTGATGTTCTAAATGTGTGCATACTAGCAACTAATTAAAAACAAAACAAACTGGTAAGTAGTTCTGTGGACTGAATTTAATTTGAGAAGGACCAGTTTGCCACCCCTGCAGAGACCATAAGGTAAGAATTCCTGTCCTCTCTATCATATAGAGGAGTCAGGTGTAATGCTGTAGGATAAACCCTGGATTGCAGTGTAGGTTTGAACTGCAAGGTTGGTGGTTCAAACTCACCACCTGCTCCTTGGAAACCCTATACAGGGTCACCATGAGTTGGAATCGACTCAAGGACACTTAACAACATCGACAACATAGTTTCTAGTATAAGTCCTACTAGAGATAAAAGCATCTTGAGAGCTCTAGGCTGTTTATACTAGGTTTATCTAGTCTTTTGATCTTGAGAAAGACAAATAAAATGGGATTTATTTCTTTAATATAGATGTTAGTGTCTAAATTGCAGCTTTGCCTGTTTTCACTGTAGAAGAATGCATACTTTAATTTCAAGATGGTGTATGAAATGGATTACACTTGCTCTACATTTATTGAAGTGATAAAAAAGGAACAGATGTTGTGGTGTTCTTCGCTGCTGTTGAGCTTGCCCCTGATTTTTGGTGACCACTTGCACAATGAGAAGACATATTGCCCAGTCTTGTGCCATCTCCCTGATTCATTGTGGATCTATTGCGATCCATGTTGTTGTCGCTGTTAAGTGCTGTTGAGTCTGTTCCGACTCATAGTGACCCTGTATAGGGTTTCTGAGGAGCAGCAGCTGATGGGTTTGAAGTGCCAACATGGTGGTTCGCAGTCCAGCACCACATGAGGAGTCCACAAGATGATATGATTTCTTTACTTGAAATGCCATAATTTTACAGACAAAAATAATTGAAGTAATATTTAAATATCCTTTCACGAATGGTTACTATTTATCTCTTTTCAGTTTTCTTTTCTTGGTTTTAGTAACTTAAGACACAAAGACTTCTCCTTTGTTCTGGAATTTGTCTCATTGTATTCTGTATTTAAGATTTTATTTTTTGCGTAATACATATATGGAGTCTTGGTGTGGTGGTATGGGTTAATGCGGTGAACTGCAAGACGGGCGGTTCAAGCTCACCAGAAGAATGAAACCCTATACAGGGTCTCTATGAGTTGAAATTAACTCAACGGCACTTACCACCACCACCAAATACATTTCTAGTAAGTATCTGTCCTATAATCTAATAGTTTTTAGCCTTTACAGGAAAAGTCGAAGGACACAAGTACATAGGATACTTCTGTTGTTTCTGGTAAGTGCTGTCAAGTCGGTTCCAACTCGCAGTGACCCTGTATAGGGTTTCCGAGGAGCAGCTGGTGGCTTTGAACTGCTGACCTTGTGGTTCACAGTCCAGTGCTGATCCTACAGCACCACATCAGGAGCCCAGAATTTCTCTGTTGTTAATTGCTGTCCAGTCAGTTCCAACCCACAGTGACCCTGTGGTAGGGTTTCCGAGGAATAGCTGGTGGGTTTGAACACCAATCTTGTGGTTTAAACTGACTTTTCAGTCCAGCGCATTATCCTGAAGCGCCACACCAGAAACAGGTTAATGTGCAAACAGTTGCAACACTGCAGTTGGTGTCCGGGCCCCTTGACCTCGTCCTGTACCAGTCTACACAGAATCACTTGTAATGTTATTATGGGTTTTAAACATAAGATTATGTGTGATCAGGTGGTTAATTACCTAGATGTCATTTTTTGAGTTTATGAAAATGAACAACAAAATTGCTTTGTAAAACCTTTCTACACTGAATTGCATTATTGGTTAGTAACCAAGCAAAATCGTTCCTGATTTTTTTTTCTTCATTTCCCTTAATTACTGCTTTATTCTTAGAAAGATTGTTGCTATAGGTTCAAAAATACGAAGTACCACAATATCATAGCTAAAATACCAGAAAATTTGACCAAACCAGCAACTATGAAAACACTGGTGCAATGAAAACAGCATGTGCTGTTGCCCACGCGGTTGAAACCATGTGATTTGAAGCATTATTGTAATTGCTGTGACCTGAGTGCGTTAGGGAGCTCTAAAAGGAAGTCAGCATAAAACTGTAGCCTTAAAGATATATTGATAGTTGCAAGCTGGGCTGATGGAGAAATGTTTTGTTGTTGTAACTAACATCAGAGATTGTCTGGTTTGTTTGCAAAAATAAATCTATTTCTGTTGAAATACTGCACTGACATTTTACAGACAGTCATTCTAGGGTCATGGCCTCTGATTGGGTTTGCATCCCTGCATCCTTCCCATGATGCCACTGTGCACGAATGTGAAATAGTTACCACATGAGATGGGCTGGGTACAATCAGAATGGTCATGGTCATGGTCATGGTCATGGTCATGGTCATGGTCAGGACAGACACCAGCGCTAAACAGCCATTTCAAACTTACGTGTTCCTTTTTCATTTTATTTTGTTTTAAAGTGATATTTATCATGCTGATCACTCTGTATTGTATGTTGCCTTATCCAACTTAATTTGTATCCCTTAACTAGTTAGTAATCTTCCCTTCCCTCCTCTCCCACCCCTGGTAACCATCAAATAATTTTTTGTTCTGTGTTTATAGCTTTCCTTGACTTTATTTCATGATAGTTTTTTAGTGATGGACTTATTTCACTCAGCATAATGTCCTCCAGGTTCATCCACCTTAGGAAGAGTTTTGCTAGTTCTTTGTTATTCTTATACATTTCATGCTGTTCTATTGTGTATTGTTTATCCATTGATGGACATTTGGTTTGTTTCCATTTCTTTGCTACTGTGAATAGTGTTGCAATGAACTTGGGTGTATCTGTCTGTGTCTTATGGGTTCCTTTTAATAGCAAGTTGCAAGTGTGCAATGATTATCACTTGAATAATTACAGTATGAAGTAAAACAAAACAAACCTGCTGTCTCTGAGTCAATTCCAATGCATCTGTTACAGAGTAGAACTTCCCCCTTAGAATTTTCTTATTTGTAATCTCTACAAAAGCCAGCTCTTTTTCCCATGGTGCTTCTGGGTGGATTTGAACTGCCAACTTTGAAGTTAGTGTTGAGGACAATTGTTGGAAGCATTCAGACATGTTGATTCCTCTGATCGCCTGTATAACTCATCACTAGCTGTCACAATAGAGGGCAGTAGCAGAATTCTCTTTTTCCTTTCAAGAGACCAGGTGTGAAATCTAGCCAGTGTATCTTAGGTGCAACCACCTGCTAGTGGAGGCTGGCAAGTTGCTATGATGTTACTCAGGTTTCAGTAGAGCTTCCAGACTTAGACAGACTAGGAAGAAAGGCCTGGAGCTCTGCTTCCAAAATTCAGCCGATGGAAATGTATGAAGCTCCGTGGTCTGATCCACAACTGGTCATAGGAATGCTGCTGGACTGGGCAGGGTGGTTTTTAGTTGTGCATGGGATCTTCATGAGTTGGCACCATCTTGACAGCAGCTAACAACAGCAACAACTGCCACAAAAGGCCAACTCTGAAGTCTCAGGGGCTGTACACAATAAAAATGGACTTCTTGGTCACATGAAAGTGATGGAATTGGCAGGGAATCTCCTCCACTCAAAGATGCCAGCCCCTTGTAATGCTGTCATATTAACAAGTGTCTTCCAAAGCCACAGCACAAGGATGAGCGCTGAGGGAGCTCTGCTGGCTGTCGCTGACCTTGACCTGGCAGTGACACTTGACACTCAGGCTCATATGTCCATTGACCAGAACTAGAAACATAGCTCTAACCTAACCACAAAAGAGGCTAGAAAATACAGATGAGCCCTTCAGTTATTTGGTGAATATCAGTGTCGGTCCAGTGATTTCTATCATTTTCTTTAAACTCAGGAGGCCGTATGTGTGACCTTTGCTATTGCCTCATGGCCTGATGCTGTGACTTTCTTGCTTCTTACTCATTTTCTTATTAATTCTATCACCCTCTCTCCAGTCTCTTTCTGGTTCAGATGCCCCAGAGAGTTATCTGATCTGCTCATGTACTATCACTGTCCATGTTTGGATAGAGCCTTTGTTTCAAGCCATCTGATATGTACTCAGTATATATAGATGGACGGCTCTTGACCATGTGCCCACACCTGTTTTAACCATCTGTGGAAAGGAATTTGAAAATACATTGTGTAGGAACTTGGAGATAAAATGAATAAATAAACAAGGCAGAATTATTTCAGATACTGATAATTTTAAATGCTGATGTCTTACAAGGTCTTCATGGTTATTAAATTGTTACTAGGCAAGTATAATCACAAAATTTAAATTTGTTGGTTTTGTAAAGAACTGCAGCTTTATTTCCATCAAGCATTTATAACAATATGAATGTCATTATACATGTCCGTCAACCAACTAAGATGGACAACTGTGAAATTTAATTTCTATGTTTTTATTTTATGACTCCATTCCATTAAATGGAAATAACTTAATTTTGTGAAATTTCAGGGCGCTCTTACCTGCATCTAACATTTAAGGGGCTTACAGAGTCCTGGTGTGGCACTTTAGGATAATGCGCTAGACCACAAGGTCAATTTGAATCATAAGTGGTTCAAACCCACCCGCCGCTCCTCGGAAACCATATACAAGGTCACTATTGGTTGGAATTGACTCAACGGCACTTAACAATAACAATATGTAGTGTCAAAGGAACACAGATAGTTGCAAACCAAAAGGTTAGTGGTCTAAACCCATCAGCTGCTCTGCTAGAGAAAGGTGTGACAGTCCGCTTCCAAACAGATTTATAGCCTTGGAAGCCCCTAGAAGACCTCTTC
The DNA here is from genome assembly GCF_000296735.1 of Chrysochloris asiatica. Classification (NCBI taxonomy): domain Eukaryota; kingdom Metazoa; phylum Chordata; class Mammalia; order Afrosoricida; family Chrysochloridae; genus Chrysochloris; species Chrysochloris asiatica. The sequence continues at coordinate 5,791,742 of NW_006408538.1, forward strand.
TCTAGGCTCACTATGAGTTACCATTGACTCAACAGCCATTGAAAAACTTTTTTTTAATGTGGTACAGAGCTCTGGTAGCGTAGTGGTTACAAATCGGGCTGTGAACCTTAAATTCTGCAATTCGAAACTACCAGCTGCTCTGCAGGAGAAAGATGAGGTTTTCTGCTCCCGAAAAGATTTACAGCCTCGGAAACGCTGAGCAGGGTCGCTATGGGTCAGAACCGACTCGACGGCACTTAACAACAACAACAACATGAAGACATTGGAGAGCTACGATCTTGCCCTCTGTAAACCCTGATTTTCATGAAACAATATAGATCATCACTTATCTACAAATACTCACTTTCTCATTTTTAGTCAAAGAACCAACCACCTTATTGAATTTGAGTACAGGACTGCCCTCCTAGTAACTGCATCTCTCAGCTTCCCTCATGTCTAAAAAGAACCACCTTGTTGAATCTGAGTACAGGACTGCCCTCCTAGTGATTGCATCTCTCAGCTTCCCTCATGTCTAAGTACTAATCATCGTGTGGGTATGATGTGTCAACTTTTGGGTCATGTCCTTCTATAGCATTTACTGGATCTTGACTTTCCACATACCTTTCCTTCTATCTCTAAGACTGGAATGAGGATGTGATGATGGTGGATGGATTTTGACTCTGTGAAGGCAGGAGAACATCAGTCTGTGTGTGAAGGAAACAAGTTAGAAGGAACGTGGACTCCCGGGCAGCCAGGTAGAGCAGTATAGTTCTAGCCCCTGATGCACTGCTACCTAGATCCTTCATGTGAGGCCCATGAGCCCAGTTGATTTGGTCTTTGGGAAAGCAGCTGGATCAGGGTAGTGTTGCTGAGTTTTCCCTTGTTCCTGAAAGTTGGCTTCATCCAGTCTGCTGCTTCTCAGAGCTGTGTTCATGTGGCTCTCTGGTGTGTTGTTAGTATTCTAATGCTTTCGTATCACCTGCACGATGGAATGTCTGCTCTGGGCTCTTCTTGCAGAATATTCTGTCATCATTTTATTGCCACCACAACACTCTATGGGACTGCAGTGGGGACATCCAAGCATACCATCCACATATCCCTTCCACTCTTGTAGATCCCCAGATTGTACCTGGAGAACCTCACACATATCTGGGGGTTTTATGATCCTGTGCCCTGACCTCATCTATAAGGTTCATCTCAGCATGGGCATGAAATCAGATCTAGACTTGATTTTCTTTGAAGACTCCCTACTTCTCCCCAGTAGAGAAATCTTTGAGTCATGAGGCCGTGTCCTAACACGTCAGGGTTATTTCTAACCCTTTTGTTTTCTGCCTGGCCTGAGCTTTAGAAATGGTTTGTTTTCTGGGTTCTGTGTCATTCCTTCTCTCAGGCAATTAAGGCAGAATGCTTCCTCATGTGGAGGATGGTGATAACCACAATCATGAATGAAGATGTCTGTTTAGCCTACTTCAGTGGTGAGTGCGTGTGGGTGGTGCAAATGCACTCAAACAGCTGCTAACCAAAAGGTTGGCGATATGACCCAGAGGAGCCACAGAGGAACACTCTTCCAAAAAATCAGCCATCAAAACACCTATGGATCATACTTTATACTCAGACACATGGGCATCAATATGAGTCAAAATGGACTCTACAGCAATTGTATCTTTCTTTTTTTAATTAAAAACATTTGACCGAGAATTCCTAACTAAACAAAGCAGCAGTCAATATTGCAGACTACTTGTCTTTCAAGATTTTCTTCAGTCTATAAATGCCTTAGTTCTCTAGTTCTGTTCTAACAGATATACCACAAGTGGGCAGCTTTATCAGATTTACTCTCTCACAGTTTGGCAAGCTAGATTCCTAATTAATAGCGAGGCTTTAGGGGAAGGCTTTCTCTCTCTGTCAGTTGTATAGGTCTTTATCTCTTCCCTTCATTTCCTAGATCTTTGGAGATCACCATGTGACTTGGTATCACTCTTCTATACGTCTCTTGCTAGTTTGTTTAATCTCTGTTGTATCTTAGAAGGGCTTCTGGTATGGTGCTATAGAATAAGCATTGGACAGCTAACTGCAATGTCTGTGGTTCAAACTCACCAGCCCTTTCTTGTAAACCCTATGCAAGGTTGCTATGAGTCAGAACTGAAGAATAGATGACACTTAACAAAAACATATCTCAAAAGGTATTGATGATTTAGGATATGTTGTTGTTGCTGTTTTGTGCCGTCGAGTCGGTTCCGACTCATAGCGACCCTGTACAGGGTTTCCGAGGCTGTAAATCTTTACGGGAGCAGAAAGCCTCATCTTTCTCCCGTGGAATGGCTGGTAGTTTCAAACTGCCGACCAAGAGGTTAGTAGCCCGATTCGTAACCACTACGCTCCCAGAGCTCCTTAACCACAGGCATAGAGGTTTGGATTTACAACACATATTTTGGGGTGACACAGTTCAATCCATAGCATTAAGTAAGTGATTTCTCAGAGTGCGGTGGAAAGGTCATTGGCTTGAGACGCGGCAGATAACGTATTCTAGTTTGTTCCTACTTGCTGGAAGCGTGTAAACGGTAAATTACAATCTTAGAAGTGTGTTTGTCTTTTTTTCTGATTGTATGTTTGTCATTGATTCTGCAACATTGGGATATTGACTTCATTTTCATGCTTTCATTTTTACTAGATGTATACCCATAGGAGTCCTGGTGTGGCGCTGTAGGTTAATGCGCCAGACTGCAGAGCCGTTTGATCTGCAAGGTCGGCGGTTCAAGCTCACCAGCGGCTCTTTGTAAACCCTATACAGCGTCGCTATGGGTCAGAACTGACTCAACGGCACTTAACAACAATAGCTATAGGACTTTGTACTTTAGATACAGGCTCTATATAGAGTAATAATAATAGTTAATATTTTACATAGCGTTTCTAAACTCCTAGTCCTTTACATATATGTATTCATTTATGACTGACTCATTTATGAGGTAGATGCTGATATATAATCTGAAGTAGAATTCAAATGGCACAATCTGATTCCAGTGTTTTTGCTCTGAACTATTAAGCTAGAGAACTTTTTGTTTTTTTTTGGACAACTTCTTATAATAAGGAATAGTACTAAGAAAATGAATGGGAAATGTAATTGTTGTTGTTGTTTCCTTGTTTGATTTGTAAGTTGTTAAATACTGTCAAGTTGGTTCTAGATTACAGTGACCCTGTATAAAGTTTCTGAGGAGTGGCTGGTGGGTTTGACCCCTGACCTTTCTGTTAGCAGCCCAGTGCTTATCCTACAGATTCACATCAGGACTCAAATTTATAGTTACAATATCAATATTTCAAAAGTAAACTACGATGATTGAACTCTGCCTAAATTATCTGAAATTTTAAATGAGGTATAGCTGAATGAACACTAAGAGTGCAGTTCTTTAAATGACTGCTTTTAAAATTGTGAAATTACATTTTCATTAAATGAGAAACAAATACATTTGCTTTATTCTCCCTGTTGTTAGGTGCCAGCAATTCGGTTTTGACTCACACAGCCTCTACGTCCCACAGAATGGTCCTACGTCATCCTCACAAGGAATGACCCAGTGCTATGTGTGAGCCCATTGTTGCCGTCACTGTGTCGATTCATCTTGCTGAGGGTCTTCCTCTTTTAGCTGATCCTCTACTTTCATTTACCCTACTTGTGGCACTGTCTGCAAACCACAAGATCAGCTGTTCAAACCCACCAGCTACTCCTCAGAAACCCTATACAGGGTTCCAACTCAACAGCATTGAAGACAACAAAAACCTCTGTTCAGAAAAGGTGAAAAAGATATTTAAGATAGAAATTAATACAAATAATACATACACTTTAATATCCAGTTGGAAATAATAATTCAAAAAAAGCATTAATGAAGTAACATTAAGTTAGGATTTCCTAAGCTTTCTTGAGCTATACTCATTAGAAGAACTTTTGTTGTTCTTGTTACGTGCGACTCAAAGGACCCTCTGCACACCAGAACCGTTTTACCCCGGCCAAACTCGTTGAGCTGTAATTGCATGTTGAACTTTAGCACCATCTAGTGTCAGCTAGGAAGTTTGCAGTAATGCTGCTTTTTAAATTCCTTTTCTGTATTCTGGCAGCTAGTGGTTACAAGAGGGGCTGCTAACCTGAAGGTCAGCAATTTGAAACCACCGGCCTGTTCTGTGGGAGATTTCCTTCTGCTGCTGTCAAGATTCACAGCATTGGAAACCCTTTACAGGTTCGCTATGAGTCAGAACCGATTCCAAGGTACCGCAACCACTTCTGTATTAAAAGTAATGAGCCCTCCCAAGTGAGGCTGAGGAGCTCTGGTAGTGTAGTGGTTTACGAATCGGGCTGCGAACCTTAAGGTCAGCAGTTCGAAACTACCAGCTGTTCCTCAGGAGAAAGATGAGGCTTTCTGCTCCTGTAAAAATTTACAGCCTCGGAAACCCTGTACAGGGTCGCTATGGGTCTGAATCAACTCGACAGCACTTAACAACAACAACAACAACAAGTGGCACTGTTCAGTTCATTTATCAGTGACCTTTGATTCTATTGTTGTTGTTGTTGCTAAGTGCCATTGAGTCGGTTTCCACTCATAGTGACCCTGTATAGGGTTTCCGAGGGGCAGCTCGTGAGCTTGAACCACCAACCTTGCAGTTCAATGATTTTAATAATTTGATTTAAAGAAACTCATTTCCTGACACTGGTCATTTCTGAAGCTTGATTTATTTACTCATTTATAAAATAAAACTCTGAACATAGAAATCTGAAGCTCATATAATTTTGGTATAAAAAAAACAAACAATCTTTTTCTTTACACTTAAAACTTCAAAAATGTAAAAGCCACTCTTAGTTCATGGGTTATACCAAAAAGTTGTTGTTGCTGTTGTTAAGTGTTGTCGAGTCTGTATAGGGTTTCCAAGGAGTGGCTGGTAAGTTTGAACTTATGATCAGTGCTTAGCTTTCATTATGCTGAATTTGGTCTATGACTTGTAGTTTGCTAAGCCCTGGTCTAGTATCAAGTCAGAAGCCACAGATTTTTTTCTTCCTACAGCTTTATTGAGATTTATTTTACTTACCATGAAATTTACTCATTTACACTGCACAGTCCATTGGTTTTTAGTAGATGTGCACAGAGTTGGGCAAACATCCTCACAGTCTAATTTTAGAACACAGTTCTAAAAGAAACTGTACCCATTAGCAGTTACTGTCCTTTCCAGCTCCCTGTCCTCATCAGCTTCTGTCTCTATGGATTTATTTGCCTGTTCTGCACATTTTACAAAAACAGACCCTATTGTCTTTTGTGAATGGAGTATTTCACTTAGCATAATGTTGGGAGTATACCCACAAATACATATAGGTTTGACAGATGATATTTGAAGATGAGTATTTACTTTTGCTGCAAATATATCCTTGAATGTGATGGCGCAAACAGGGGGAAAGTTATGAAAACTTCTTAGACATAACCAACCTTGAAAGAATGAGTTCTTGGTTCCAGGGGCTCAGGATCATAGTTTCTGGGGACACCGAGGCCAACTGGCATATCATAGCACGCAAAGTCAATATTCTATATCCTACTTTGGTGAGTAGTGACTGGGGTCTTAAAAACTTAGGAACATCCATCTAAAGTCTCTCCCAGTGAGGAGGAAGGAAGAGTGATGAAAATCAAAGACAATGGACACAATTAGTCCTGTATACTAATGGACCAGGCAAACTACAGTCTCCACAACCTCCACACCAGAAGAACTAGATGATACTATTACCAACTGCTCTGAAAGGGATCCCATTAGAAGATCCTGCAGAGCGTGGGAGAAAAATGTGGAACAAAACTCAAAAAATCATTAAAAACAACAACTAACTAGGCTTACTGATCAGATAGACAGGTTGAACCCCTGAGACTATGATGTGTAGTCACCCTTCAGGTCTAGAACCAAACTCACTTCCATGGTTGAATTTCAGCCATACAACAGTCAGATCTATACAGGGAATGGAGTTATGGTGTGGTGTGGTGGGTTAATTCACTGGACTGCGATGTCGGTTGGAACCCCGTCAGTGGTTCAAACTCACTAGCTGCTCCGCGGAAACCCTATACAGGGTCACTACGAGTCAGAACCGATTTGAGGGCACTTCACAACAATGACAATACGGGCAATAATAACACTAGTGAGGTACACACACCTTAGAATGATCAACCATTGAGATCAAAAGGCAGCAGTTACCCAAGAGCTAAGTTCAGAAGGGTTAGGAAAGAAAGCAGAATGGAACTAGGAAACACAGGGAGGCAGAGGGCTGAGTGATACAACACTGAGGGAATTCCAGTCAATGAGATGAAACAAAATGTGCATGAATTGCTGAATGTAAAACTGATGATGTGTTCTGTAAACTTTCACCCAATTTACAATAATAAGTTAAAAACAAAAACCAAAAAAGGAACAAAGTACTCTTACATTTTATAGTATGGGTGAACTTTATAAACAAAGCATGGTTTATTTTGTGAGTGGACTTTCAGGAGGAATATAAGCATTTTCATTTAAGTCAGAGCGTGTCTAAATATTCTTTGAATGTGTTCATTCCTAGAAGATCCCTGACCTTAGCTTCAAGATGCTAAAAATGGTAAAATATTCATGATATGTATTCAAATTATTATGAAATATTTCAGACATTCAGAGGAAGTTAAAGAATAATATTCCTCTACCAAGGAGCTCTGGTAGCGTAGTGGTTACGAATCGGGCTGCGAACCTTAAGGTCAGCGGTTCGAAACTACCAGCTGCTCCGCGGGAGAAAGATGAGGCTTTCTACTCCTGGAAAGATTTACACCCTCGGAAACCCTATACAGGGTCGCTATGGGTTGGAACCGACTCGATGGCACATAACAACAACAACAACAACCAAGGATCCAACTGTATTGTTTACCTATTGGGTAACAAATTGTCTAATCCTAGCAGTTTAAATGGCAAACATTTATCATTTCACATGGTTTCTAGGCATCATGAATCCAGGAGTGGCTTTCTGGGCAGTTTGAGCTTAGGCTCTGTCTTCGGAGGTTGCTTTCCCACTACAGGCTGGGATGTCAGTCATTTCAAGTTTCAGTGGGGGATGGAGAAATTGCTTTCAGGCTGCTTTCAATTAGGGTGTTGGAAGACTTCAGTAATTTGTTGGTCAGAGACTTTTATTCCTTAAAATGCAGACTATTCCATAGCCTCTCTCAGAGCAAGAGAAGAAAGACCGAGAAGTCAAGAAGGAAGTCACTATCTTTTTTATTCCCTAACCTAGTGTGGCGTTGTAGAGTAAGCATAGGACCACAAAGTCTGTTTGAACTGCAGGGTCAGTGGTTCAAGCTCACCAGCTACTCCTCAGAAATGCTATACAGTATCGCTATGAATTAGAAATGAGTCGACAGCACTTAACAACAAGTTCAGAAGTACATACCACTTTGCTGTCTGCTTGCTGTTGCTGTTGTTAAGTGTTGCAGAGTCATTTCCAACTCATGTGACCCTGTATAGGGTTTCCAAGGAGCAGTTGGTGACTTTGAGTCTCTGATCTTCAGTTAGAGTCCTGTGCTTATCCTACAGCGCTACACCAGGACTTCAATGTTCATGTTTATTTGTTGTTGTTGTTAAGTGCCATCAAGTTGGTTCTGCTTCATAGTGACCCTTTGTAGGGTTTCCAAGGAGCAGCTGGTCTTGAATAGTTAACTTTGCAGTTAGCAGTCCAGTGCTTACCGTACAGTGTCACACCAGGTGCTGTCAAGTCAGTCCGTGACTCATGCTACCTACCATGTGCTCAAGAAATTGACACGCTGCATGGCTCTGTGGGTTAATGTGGTGGACTGCAAAGTCAGTATGAACCTCAAGGTTGGCAGTTCAAGCTCACCAGTGTATTCCCATGATGGGTTGGGGATTGGACTATTATGATTCATTGTGGAAGTAAATTGCCAGGCCTTTTCCCCAGTCTGTTTTACTTTGGACCCTCTGCTGAAACACATTTAGCATCATAGCCACATGGAAGCCTCCACTAAGAGAGGAGTCCACTGAGAGTAGAGTTCTGGTGTGGTGCTGTGGGATGAAGCACTGGACCGCGAGGTCGGTTTGAACCTCAAGGTTGGTGGTTCAAACTCACTGTCCGCTCCTTGGCAACCCTATCCAGGGTTGCTATGAGGTGGAACCAACTCAATAACACTTAACAACAACAACAACAACAACATTAGAGGAATGGTGGCTTGAATGAGGTGCATTGGCTGATAAGGTCCCGTATTCTGCTTGTGCGCTTCTCTCTTGATGGTCCTAGGGTCCTCTGATTCTGGACTGTAAGAAAAACCACTCCCCTGTTTTTGTTACAAAACTTCTACCTTTACAATTGTGACAATCTCAATTAGTCATGATAACAGTTATTCATTATTGAATCTTACAAATCTTATCCTCATCTCTTTTCACCAGACCCATCTAGACAAGATGATAGCTATTCAGTTGGGACTCTTTCTTTTCCAGACCATACTCTTAAACTAAAAAAAACCCCACAAAGTTTTCCTCTTGAAACTTTGTAAGCCAGTCACTTCATGTCTTTATTGCCCCCTCATTTTAGGTGACCAGTGTCTAAGTTGCCCATCCCTATCTACCCTGGGTACAGAGGGGATAACACTGATACTTGATGTGAAGACTCTTTCCCTCTCTGTTGGTATTTAGAGTAACTACCGCTCTGAGTTCTGGTAGCGTAGTGGTTACGAATCGGGCTGCGAACTGCAAGGTCAGCAGTTCAAAAATGCCAGCTGTTCTACGGTAGAAAGATGAGGTGTTCTGCTCCCGTAAAGATTTACAGCCTCAGAAACCCTGTATGGGGTCGCTATGAGTTGGAACCGACTCCACGGCACATCACAACAACAACAACAACCGCTCTGAGTATAGGTCAGGTTCATCAAATTGTAGCAATTTACCCTTGTTTCTCCTTTCTAAAAAAAAAAAAATCTCCCCCCCCCCCCCCATTCTTCCTCTAGTAGAGTTCTGATTATTGAGCTAGGTCAAACTTACTGTCTGCAAGTTTGGGTGTGTTTTTGTGCATCTCCCCTCACTTCATATCAGCTGGAGGCTTCACTCTCAGCTCTAGCCCTCTGTGGCTAAGTCGTTGTCCATGGGCTGAAGTGTCCTCAGGTCTCACCACACTTTGGACCCACCAGGTCTTCCTCTTCTCTCTCTCATCTCCAGGTCTACGGGATTCAGTGGACTGTGGTTGAACTCAGCCCATTTCTTCATTGCTGTCTTTCTGCTTCTTCCATTCACCAGTAGACCAATGTGGTCTTCTATCTTACTCGTGTTGAGAGAGTTATCTTCTAGCTCACTAGTTCTGGCTTCTATCTTTTCAGTTCTACTCTTTTGCCCTTTCAGTGTATTGTCCATTTCTGAGATTCTATTATTAATCGTTTGGACCTCTTTCTGTAGGTTTTGAATTGTTTCCAATGCTGTATCTGTCTTATTTGATTGTTCCTGTAGCGCTTTCCTGACCTCTTCCTTATTTTTCTCAATTCCATTATATAGTGTTTTAATACATTTTATAATCACTTTTCTGAATTCCTTCTCTGGCATCTCCAAAAGCCTGCCCATCTTCCAGTATGGAGTGTATGTCTACTTCCAGTTCATTTGCCTCAGTCACTTTATCTCGTTTCTGGACATGTGCAAATATGGTCAGCTGCTTCTGTTTTGTAGGCATAATCAGGGGTTATCTGTGGCCTTAGTACTTAGATGGGTGTGCATTTTGGTATTTTTTTATGCTTTCTGATTGCCTCTAGGTAGATGTGATCAGGAAATGGGCTTCCCTTTTCACTCTTACTCTTGAGAAATTTCAAGATACCACTGTTGGTCGTTTTGACATAATTTATGATTTAATTTTCGGCCTATTTCCTTTTTTGTCTGCCTTTCCCCCTCCACAATCCCCATTCAGGCCTTTTTTTCTAGTTATAAACAGTTCAGGGCTGGCAGTGGGTATTTGGTTTTAAGTGGAAACTGTCTCTTTAAATTTCGAGGAGATCTGTGCGCATGCATAGTAGAACCCTCCGAGGGTGGGGTTATCCCCATTCAGGCCTTTTTTTCTAGTTATGAACAGTTCAGGGCTGGCAGTGGGCATTTGGTTTTAAGTGGAACTGTCTCTTTAAATTTCGAGGAGATCTGTGCGCATGCATAGTAGAACCCTCCGAGAGTGGGGCTGGGGTGTCCACTAGCTCAGGCACCCCTATAGTCACCAGAATGGAGGTGCGCAGACAGCAAAGGACCAAAAGAAAAGAATGTCCACACCTTTATCTACATGGTTCTGTCAGGCGTCCATGGCTGCTCTGATCCTTCCCCTGCTTGGTCTTACCCAAGATGGTGGCTCCTGGAGTCGCTGAGCGTCCCGGACTAGAAAGCAATGGATTTCTTGCTTCTGCAACAAATTCCCCCAGCTGTAAGCCTTCTAACCTTCTAAATATTTCTTTATATGTGGTTCAGAGATCTTTACTCTCTTTACTGCACTTCCACCCGATCCACCATCTTGTTCTCTTCTTCATAAATTCTTGCTTCATAAAGATGAAGGTTATTCCTGACTGAATGCACTTGTTGTTGTTATTAAGTGCTTCCTAGTCAATTCTGGTTGAAGTTGTCAAGGACTTCATTCTTCTTGGATCAACTATCAACACTCATGGAAGCAGCAGTCAAGAGATCAGACGACATATTGCATTAGGAAAATCTGCTGCACAGGAACTTTTTAAAGTATTGAA